>NC_142392.1:18403155-18714155 GCF_059441095.1 Idiotropiscis lumnitzeri
ACCCCACGACTCGGTCCGGAGGACCGGTCAGGGAGAGGGCGCCGCCACTATCTCTTGCCACCTTTTGGCTATGGCTCCTGCGGTGCCCCCGACTCATTCCCCTCCAGCAGAGGATTTTCGGCGACGCACCTCCCCCTCACAACGGCCTCTCCACCGAGCCGCAGAAGGTGATTGTGCTAGCTGGGCGAACCTTGGGAGGTTCCGCCCAGGCGCCAGCCCAACAACAACAACAACAACAACAGAAGGTGATGAAGACCACTGGGGGCCATCACAAGCACATAATGAGGACACATTATCAGACGCTCATGACGATGATGATGATGATGATGATGATGATGGGCAAGCCAAAGGTGAAAGGGCACATCACACTGACTCATTAACTTCAAAGCTGTCTTTAAAACCGCACACAAGAACACACAGTGGAGAAAAACCATTTTCTTGCTCGGTTTGTGGCAAAAGCTTCTCTCGAAAGTTTCATTTAACAATCCACACAAGAACACACAGTGGAGAAAAACCATTTTCTTGCTCGGTTTGTGGCAAAAGCTTCTCTCGAAAGTTTCATTTAACAATCCACACAAGAACACACAGTGGAGAAAAACCTATTTCATGCTCAGTTTGTGGCAAGAGTTTCTCTTACAAGTCTAATTTAACAAGCCACACAAGAACACACAGTGGTGAAAAACCTTTTTCTTGCTCGGTTTGTGGCAAAAGCTTCTCTCAAAAGTCTCATTTAATAAGGCACACAAGAATGCACAGTGGAGAAAAACCTTTTTCATGCTCAGTTTGTGGCAAGAGTTTCTCTGACAAGTCTAATTTAACAAGCCACACAACAACACACAGTGGTGAAAAATCTTTTTCCTGCTCAGTTTGTGGCAAAAGCTTTTATGTAAAGTCAATTTTAACAGATCACACAAGAACACACACTGGAGAAAAACCTTTTTCCTGCTCAGTTTGTGGCAAGAGTTTCTCTCGGTCTCATTTAATAATTCACACAAGAACGCACAGTGGAGAAAAACCTTTTTCCTGCTCAGTTTGTGGCAAGAGTTTCTCTCGAAGGTCTCATTTAATAATTCACACAAGAACGCACAGTGGAGAAAAACCTTTTTCCTGCTCAGTTTGTGCCAAGAGTTTCTCTCAAAAGTCGCGTTTACGAAACCACACAAGAACACACAGTGGAGACAAGCCATTCAGTTGCAGCGTTTGTTCTAAAAAATTCTTCACTAAACAGAGTGCTGAGAGACACGATTGTGCTGGCGAGAATTGCAGCGATCCTTGAAGATTAAAAAAAGGAAAAAAAATGAAAGAACCGACTCTTTGTGGTCAGATGTAAATGTGATTTTCAATAAAATATGATGAAATTGAATTTTGCAAAGCTCTTTTATTGACACAAGGCCAATGTGATTAGTGCCAGAAGAACCAATCTGTCTGAGTGATGATGATTTGTTTTGGTGTTTACATCAAACATGTAAATAAAATTTATTGCCTTTACCTGGAATAACATTTTTTAACATTATGCTTTTCAGTTGTCTTTTTAATCGTACTTAATGGAAAAGGTGTGAGAAGAAACGGTGCTTATGAAATTGGTGCCTTCGACAATCATCAATAAAATCACTTGTTCCACTTGCGCTGTGTGAAAAGGTGAAAAACTAAACTCGTAGTTGAACTATAAAAAGAACCAGAAAGAGAAACGCAAATAGTCTCGGTTTCTCTTTCTAGGTTGAGCTCTATCAAGCATTTGGGGTTTGTTGCTAAGCAGAATCTCACTTCGGAAAAACTATAATTTTGTCAAATATACAAAATACTCTTTTCATGCTATATTATATTTTTTATACTTTGGATTGCTTATATAATGAAATCGGGAAATATTAAAATTTAAAATTGGAAACCACATACAGACTTAATGCAATTAATAAGAAATATAGAAACATTTTATAAATATTGAACACATTGAGAAGAGTTAATCTTGAAATAAATAGTGAAATATAAAAAATA
Source organism: Idiotropiscis lumnitzeri (assembly GCF_059441095.1). Lineage (NCBI taxonomy): Eukaryota > Metazoa > Chordata > Actinopteri > Syngnathiformes > Syngnathidae > Idiotropiscis > Idiotropiscis lumnitzeri. The sequence continues at coordinate 18,405,148 of NC_142392.1, forward strand.
CTTAGGTATTAAATTAATTCAATAACCCGACCCCGGAATGAGTGGCAGAAAACGGCTGGATGGATGGAATAATTTAAATTGCACACATATTCAAATGAACAAATATGTTCAGAAATATTCAAGTGTGAAATAAAAAGGTTTAAATTAATATTGATAATTTTACATATTAAAATAATTGAATAAATATTGTAGTATTACATTAGCACGCTTAAATATACATTGAAATAAATAAAAAAAAAGTTGTGTATTTTTAAATGGCCTAATTTAGATATAGGAAGTAATTCTCTTTATGAAACTATGAAGGGACTGGAGCTCACAGAAGTGACCAGTCTTGGTTCTGAAGTTCCGATGTAACCAGATACTGCCCTGAGAGAAAATAGGCCTGAGCATTGTTTATGGTGGGGGCAATTCTCTCGCCAGGTCAGTGACCTTCCAGGGTGTGAGAGTAATTTAAGGTGCCTTCAGTGAAGTCCTACTTTGTCCTACTTGAATGAATCCACATCAAAATATCATCATTTATGACACCACGGCTGGACAAATAATATCCAGAAACACACTTACGCACCACTGAGTGAGTGTTGGACGATATAGCTTCTCTTGAAAGGTCCGACTTGAAAATGTCCTTGCAAGTGTATCTGCAATTAAAGCCACGCTTATCCCTCCTTCGGCCATTGTGGTTTAAAAAAAGCAAGAATATATTTTAGATTTTCGAACGGCCGCCAATTACGACTTTCGAGTGTGTTGATTCGGCATCGCGCCGCCCCCTCACGAGTGAGTATCCAATCACAAAACGCGTTCATCACCCTCAGCATAAGGCCAGCGAAAAGGCTCACTGTAACCAACTCGTGATCTAATTGGCTATCGCAACCGTCGAACAAATATGAAAGCTCATTGACTTTGACAGAAGAGATGCTCGCACAATTGCATCTTAAGGCCTCGGAATGAATAATGCGCGCTCCCCGTATTGTGAAACCTGCCTGGCAACACGAGCGAGCGGAATTCCGATTGGATTCAAAACCCTCACCTAAAGATACAACGCTCAGCTATAATATGACATCAATGCGACGATTATGATATTTTTTTTTTATTGATTATGTTTGGCCAGCAGAGAAGGCATTGAAGGCCCAACACTGAGTTACTTAATAGCCTAAATTAAACTTTACTTTCATCAATAGAGTTAAAGTTATGCTTTATTGTAGGCGTTATGTAATTAATAGTGAAGGATTGGCATTATTTTAAACACTTACGGGACAAAAGGTCAGGTTCATATTTACTGAATATGTTCAACATTGATTGAACAAAAAGCATTTATCAAATGAAAGTAGAAGTGCAGTGCATCGATAAGATTGACTGGTATTGTAGTCATGGTGTTTACTGATGCATTCATATGCTAAATTGATTTGACTTAGTTTAAATGTAAGACCTCAAACTTGCACACATAAAATTTTATGACCCACACTCTCATTCAGAACAAACAGATTCAGTCTGCTCAGCTCAAACTGATGACAAACCAGATAGCACTTCATGGAAAATACGACAAAACACATTCTCCACATAGGCCATAGAAGATACAAACATATCAAGTTGGGCCGGGGAGGACGTCACAGGGACGCGATCAAGAACACCCCAAAAACTTAATCTGATCTGGGAAAAGATACACCACACAATCTGCACACTGACGAGATTACAGGGGAAGGAGAGACGGAGAGACTGCCGCCTGCCTGAGAAGGTCAGCCTTGGACGTGGAACGTGGACGTTGGAGGGAGCAAGGACGACCGATTCAACCTACATGACCCTTGACATAGAAAACCTAGAAAATCTGAGGCTGGGCTGAGATCAGCGCGACATTTTTCGATTGTGCTCGTCCGAGTACAGTTTCTCGTCAGATTAAGAAAAAGCCGCCCAGATACTATTTCCTCAACTCCAGATATCGAAGAAACTAAAATATCGGAACTCTAATCAGCTGTTGTTGAGTCTTTATTTGACCCTTTTCTTCTTGAGTCCAAAAAACTAACACGCATTGGAGTAAGTTTGGCTTTTCAGGTTCATTTACGAAATATTTCTCGTTTTCTCGGTGGCTCAAACGCCAACATTTTTGGTGACCCCGACGTGATTTTCTCAAAAAGAGAGTCCTTGCGGCTTGTTCTTCACACTCTTCAATATTCCAGGCCTGGACAATCAGAACAAAGGTAGGGGAGAGCCTGTTTATTCAAAGTCTCCTGATTTGTTATATTGTAGAGTGGAAAGACGTGGCCGATTATTAGACCGTTAAATTTTGTCAGTGGTTCTGGATATATTGTTTCTGGACTTCAGGAATGCTTTGTATAGAATGTAGATTGCGCATGGATTACTAGTAATATTGGAAGCGTACGCAGGTGAAATAAGTAGGGGGCTCCTATTGTCGGCCGGCAACAGAAATTAGCACCCGGAGTCAAAAACGGGGACTCCTGCTCTGGCAGTCGAAGAAGGGGATGCACAGCTGACTATCAGAACGTGTGCACGGCGATCCCAATAAAGTGACGCTCAGTATAGTTAGTATAGTATAGTATATAAGTGGACTGAGGCTGGGAAAGATTGGATCTTTCGGACCGCCATTATCTGTCGCTGCAGAGGCATACACGGAGAAGGGAAGTGCACAGCTGACGAGCTGATGGTCGCACTGCAACCTCAAAAAAGAGTGCGCAGTCACGGTAAAAGAGCGCGCAGTCACGGTATACGTGGTTGACCGAGGCGTGGAGCGTTCCGGTTGCTGGAATATAGAATAGATTTTAAGGTGTTCCGATATTGTTGACAGTTTCTTGATTTCAGGGTGTTCCAATGTGGTTCACTTGCTCTGTTGTGTATTTGTGCTGTTGTCTGAATGTTAATTGTGACATGTATTTGTTGTGCAATTGTCTATACGTTGTGTGTGTCCCGTGGCAATTTGTGGCCCTTGCTGTGCTGCGTTCTACTGGGTTGTTGTGTCCCATGTTTATAATTCCCGGGTCTATGTCTTATGATGCTCAATTGGTTTAATGTTAGGGTGTGTAGGAGAAAGTAGAGTGTTAATGTCTGGTGAGTGATGATAAAATGGAGAGAGTGGGGTTTGCGTCCCACACTCACAACAAAACATGCTTAAAGTAACGTGTGGTGCATACAATATATCGTGTGAAAGTTCAAGCGATCGTGTGAGTGAATGCAACCCTGAAGCAGAACAGAACACTTTGTAGACCGGGGCGGGACGCCGACAGCGGTCAGCGATCCGCCGATTGCGCTCGGCGGTGCAGGACAGGGCCGCCCTGGCCTCCCTCTAGACGCAATGCGCCCGCTTAAGATGGAACTGGATGGACGGAACCTCCACCACCCCCTCCTGGGATGGAAACAGCGGAGGCTGGTAGCCATAGGCGGTCATGAAGGGAGAGCGCTCCGTGGCAGACGAGACCAGCGTGTTGTGCGCATACTCCACCCATGGCAGATGGTCGGCCCACAAGGATGGCCGATCGAGACACATCCACCGCAGAGCAGCTTCCAGGTCCTGATTTGTCCTTTCAGACTGTCCATTGGACTAAGGGTGGTACCCGGATGACAGGATTGACGTAGCCCCCAGGGACCGGCAGAATCGCTTCCACCCCCGGGACACGAATTGTGGGCCTCGGTCGGACACCAAATCCGTCGGGATTCCGTGAAGCCTAAAAACATGAAGCACAAGCAGGTTGGCCGTCTCTAGGGCAGATGGAAGCTTAGGCAAGGCGACGAAGTGAGCAGACTTGGAGAAGCGATCCACAATGGTGAGTATGACGGAGTTGCCCCGAGAGGCAGGCAGACCCGTGACAAAGTCCAGGGCTATGTGTGACCAAGGTCGTGGAGGTATTGGCAAGGGGTGCAGAAGCCCCGCTGGAGGCTGATGCGTTGCTTTACTCGATGCACAGATGAGCCCGAGGGTACGACGAACCCCGGGATGGCATGCCACCTTGGAGGATTGGCCCCACTTTAGTACTTCTGTGCGAAGTTGGGCCGGCACAAATAACCGGCCCACTGGGCACCCGGACGGGTTGTTGGCATCGTCCTGTGCCCCTTGGATTTGTTGTTCTATCTCCCACTGCAAGGATCCCACCAAGCAATGGTCTGGCACCACGCTGTCAGGTCCCGGCCTTTCCTCCACTGGATCATGGATGCGTGACAGGGCGTCCGGCTTGGTGTTTTTGGACCCAGGGAGATATGTTAAGGTGTAATTGTATCGGCTGAGGAGCAAGGACCAACGTGCTAGGCGAGGATTAAGTCTTTTTACAGTCCGGATGTATGAGAGATTCTTATGGTCAGTGTACACGGTGAACGGTTCTATGGAGCCTTCTAGCCAGTGTCTCCATTCTTGAAGCGCGAGGACCACCGCCAACAGTTCCCGATTCTCCACATCGTAGTGGCCTCAGCCGGACTGAACCGGCGGGATAAGAAGGCGCAGGGATGGAGTCTCTGGTCGACTGGAGAACGCTGAGATAGCACCGCCCCCACTCCTGAATCAGAAGCGTCCACCTCTACAACAACAGGAAACTCAGGGTTAGGGTGACGCAATATAGGCGGGTTGGTGAAGGCTCGTTTGAGGCCACGGAACGCGGTTTCAGCCCTTTGATCCCAGATAAAGATTGTCTTGACGGATGTGAGACGAGTGAGGGGTAATGCTTGGTGACTGTAATTCTAAATAAAGCGGCGGTAAAAATTCGCGAAACCCAGGAAACGCTGCAGCTGTTTAGGGTTAGTGGGTGTCGGCCAATCTCCCACAGCGCGGGTCTTGGCCGGATCGGCCTAATTCTTGTGTAACTCACACTTCTCCACCTTGACGTACAACTTGTTTTCAAGTAAACGTTGCAAGATGGCCCGGACGTGTCGTTGGTGTTCTCCACGGAATTCAAGAAGATTAAAATGTCATCAAGAGAAACAAAACAACAGACGTTCAACATATCTCTTAAGACGTCATTGATTAGGCTCTGAAAAACTGCGGGGGCATTGGTCAATCCGAAAGGCATTACCAAATATTCAAAATGCCTAAAGGACGTCTTGAAGGCTGTCTTCCATTTATCCCCCTCGCGTATTCTCACCAAATGGTAAGCACTTTGTAAATCTAATTTGGAAAACACTGTTGCTGATTGCAACGGAGCAAAAGCAGAGTCCAGCACCGCAAGTGGATAGCGATTTTTAACCGCGATGTGATATCGTTCAGACTCTTGTAGTCCACACAAGGGCGTAATGTCTTATCCTTCTTTTCTACAAAGAAAAATCCATATCCCACCGGGGATTTTGAAGGCTGAATCAATCCCACCGCAAGGGAGTTGGTGATATATTCTTTCATTGCTGTTTGCTCGGGCTGGGATACTTATACAGGCGAGCAGAAGGAAGGGTCGAGTTCGGAAGGAGCTCGACGGCGCAATCATATGGAAGGTGCGGGGGTTAGGATTGAGCCCTATCTTTGCTGAAAACGGAGCGGAGGTCATGATAAACTTCAGGAACATTATCTAAGCAAATAATTTCAAGTGGCGTGGCACGGGTACTTAGTCCTTCTTCCACTGAGCGTAAACAATGGGCATAACAATAAGGGCTCCAATTTTCAAAAGACAGCCTACCCCAATCTATTACCGGTTTGTGAGACCTCAACCAGGGTAACCCAAGAACAATCGGGGCTGCTCTGGAGGGCATGACAAAAAAAGGACCATTTCTCTACGTGGTTACTTGATAATTTTAAGGTTAACGGTTGCGTTACCCGTTTAATATCCGCCAGGAGTCGCCCGTCGAGATCGCAAACTCTCTCGGGTTTTCCTAATTCTCTGACCGAGCAACCTAATTTAGCGACCAACCCGGGGTCAATGAAACAATCATCCGCTCCCGAATCAACGAGGGCACGAATGTGGATACTAGTACTTAGTCCAATAATTTCCCCGTCCATCTCAAGTCTTTTAGTGTCCCCAGGTCGTATGTCCATTTGTCCTCTGACCTCGAGGCTTGAGTTCTCTTCCCCGGAGTCGGGGTGCTCGAGGTGGCGGATAGCCGACTTACAGAATTATCCTTGCTTCTGTGGTGGTGCCCGGCGTGAGGGTCGTGTCGGACATGAAGACACCCGGTGGCTAGGCGTTTGTCCAGACGGATCGCCAGGCTGATGAGCTCCTCCAGTGATGCCGTAACCTCGCGGACGGCGAGCTCATCCTTTAAAGCCGAGTTTATTCCTCGGCGGAACACGGTTCGTAAGGCACAGTCATCAAAACCGCTTTCCGCCGTGCAAATGCGTAAAGAAATGGAATAGTCGGCCACCGATCGGCTGCCCTGAGTGCAATCTAACAGTTCACCTCCAGCCTCCGTTCCCTCAACTGTGTGATGGAATGCCCGCTGAAACTCAGCCAGGAAAGCAGGGAAAGAAGACCGGAGGTCTGGTCGGGCATTGCTCACAGCCATGGCCCAAGCACTAGCTTGGCCAGTCAATAGACTCATCATAAATGCTACCTTGGTGCTGTCATGAACATTCGTGAGGGGCTCTTGATCGAAATTTAACCTACATTAATGAATAAACTCCCCACAAAGGCCAGGTTCCCCCACATAATGGGAGGGGTGAGGTAAGTTTGGCTCGCGACTGTGGTAGCCGGGCGGGAGAGCTCCGGTCGCAAAGGCAATCGGGTCGGAACCCGAGACAGTGCGTGACAGCAGGCTACCTATGCGGGCATCGAAATTCTCAAAACGGTGGGCCAGCTGGCCAACTGCGTTGCGGGGGTCCGCAAGCTCAGTCTCCTGCTGTCCCACCAATCGTCCTTGGCTGGTCAGAGCCTTGTAAATCTTCTCTGTGTCCGCAGAGTCCATGGTCGGAATATTTTGTTATGGTATTTTCCATCACAGCTGGAAAATAGGATCAGGACTCTTCAAGCGCAGACACAGAGAGATGAATTTTAACAAAGATATTTATTTTTACAAAAACAGGAACACTATATATATATAAAATCATACGCAATACCGACAAAGTGCAACTAAAGACACGAGTGGAAAAACTGACACCAGGGGAATAACGACGGGAACGAAAAAGGCTTGCAAAAGGCAAGGAACAAAATGAACAAAAATCGCTTACCACAGAAGGGCAAGGAAAACAAATTGATGAGCGAGCTCAACCGAGAAAATCAATAAAAGAAAACGGAAACACTAACAATGAACGGGAACAAGTTACACGGAATGCAATAACAAGGTCTCTAGAATTCACAACTTGGCACATGAGCAAGATGACTATTCCGACGCTGAGTAGTCAGCGTGGAGTGTTTAAATAGTGCAGTAATCAATGACTTGACGAGTGACAGGTGCGTGGCTGGTGGGCGCATCTCTCCAGCAATGACGACATGAACAGGAACAAGTGCTGAAAGGAAACGCCCCCACTCCAGCTGGGCAAACACAAAACAAAAACATGACAGGATAAGACGGACCATGACACAAAAGGATTAGGTTTTTGGGATAGGTTTGAATTGAAACATTTTATGATCATGTTCAAAGAAAATTTTTAGAACAGGAGATGTCTAGCAATTGATGAGAGGTTTGCCAAGTATAAAGTTGGATTAAATAGTTCGGCAGCTGATTTATTAACTGATGTGTATCAAATGTAACAAAGGTGGACGACAGATGTTTTATGACTATGCGACACCAGCCCTGACATGACAACTTTTAAGGGACAAGACAGCATTCCATAAATACCAGACTGCTAACATCCGCATCTATGAGCTGTTTGACGTCACAGGTGCAGGATCGTCAGCTACGTCCAGGAGGAACAGGAGAAACGATTTCACGGGGACTGAATGGGAAAATCCACAAACGCACAGTGGTAAACTTTGGCATACGCTGGCTAAATTGAGGCAAAATTAAGGTTCTGCCAGCACAAATCTCAGTGTAATCAAGGCGGACGTGCCGAGGGAAGGGTTTCTGTGTGGAATTGGAAAGTATCTTTTTGGTGAATGAAAGTGTGACAGAAAAAGTGTTTGTATGTATATGTGGTATGAGTGAATGTTTAAGGGACGGGCCTCAGGAAAGAAACCTGATTGAGGGCACCGGTAAGCCCGAACAGCACGTAGGATGCAATGGACGGACAGGCCTGATCAACCTGAATCCCTATTGCACTCCCAAGTACTGATTTTCAAATTGCTATTGGAGGCAGATTGGACTAATTAAATTCATGCATCAAGTGAATGATTGATTGACGTTAATACACAAAATTTATGCAAAACTGAAAGTGTCAGAATGGAGGTAATTTACCCCTTCTCGCTTGCAAGTGCCACTCCTCCAGTTCTCTCCACAGGTTTGAGGTGACATGTGACCTGTGTGACCAGAAGGCCAGAGAACGCTTCAAAAAGCGCCGCATCACGCCCATCCCGGAGGTTCTCCTCAACAAGAAAGGAGATATAAGATATTGTAATTTAGGGTCCACAAAAACAGATTAAGATATAGTTGTCGCTTTAGCCTGCTCATGTGCCTCGCAGGTTTTATGATTCACATTGGGTGCGCGACTAGATAACACATACCCAGTCCAGGATAGGGCAAAATTTTGGTGTATTGTTTAGACTTTTCCATAATATACGGCACCACAGCGGTGATACTTGAAGTTAATTTCAGTTAAGGGGGCGGTGGCGCTGTTTTTATGAAAAAAAATACTCATTTAACGCAGGCACGAGCATTTGGGATGCCGCGGTCCACCGTCCACTACATCATCCACCGGGTCACTGGGGAAGTGGTGGCTCTTCGCCACAGAGTCATCCACTTCCCCAACACTGCGGGAGACCTTCAGGCAGTGACCCAGGCATTTGCAGGGCTGGCGAGGCACCATGCATTTGCAAAAGTTGCTGGAGCAATAGATGGCTGTCATGTCCGAATCAAGCCTCCAAGTGACCTTGATGGTCACGACTTATAAGAACCGCAAGCTTTTCTGGACATCTACATGGGCTGGCCTGGATCAGTCCACGACTCCAGGGTCCTCCGGCACCGCCCTCTTTACCAAAGAGGGCTGTATCCTCCTCCAGGGCACTTCATCTTGGCAGATGGAGGGTATCCGTGCCTCCAGCGACCACTCCCCCTCATCACTCCTTACAAGCGGCCGGTGCAGGGCGTGGGGGCCCGGGGCTTCAACATTCATCATTCCAAGGCACGCTCTATTATTGAGCGTGCCTTTGGAATGATGAAGGTGAGATTCCGGGCCATCTTTTTCCGCACCCTGGAGGTGCACCAAAACTTTGGCACAAAATAATCTTTAACTGAATCATCAAAGAGCACAGACACACAAACATGGCAAAATATGAGAAGATGGAAAAATAGATTCATATACAATGTAATGAATGGTTAATAAATATATCCCATCTTTTGGAGTGACATGGCAGCCATCTATTGCCCCAACCATCCCTGCAAACCCCCACGTAATGGATGATGTAGTGGACACTGCAACCGGTATGATGCCCCACTTCAAGTCACGAGAGGAAGATCAGGACTCCTCATTGTGCCCCATCCATGTCATGGGTCCTGGAAGAAAGGTTCCATCCATGCTCCAAATGAGTCCCTGCTCAGGCGAGAATTGGCAAAACAGCACTGACACACTCAGGTTTATCCTGCAACAGTTATGAACTGGGGAATGCTTTTTATTTACTGTGAATAGTTACTGTGAGTTATGATGTACTTAATTTATGCCTTGTTTGTCCACCAGTTTTTCTATGAATTAATAGTTTGTAAGCAAAACAGACATGGTGGAGTCTTCATATTATTGTAAAGGTTTTGGTCTTTCACAAACCTGGGCTTTTTCACTTTTGTCTGAAGAAGCTGATCTCAAGGTGTGACTGGGATACAAACTAGTTCATCTGTTTTGAAAGTACCCCGGTTTTTGTTTAATTTTAAATGAATGTTATCTAAATTTTAGTCTTGAACACCAAGCATTGATTTTTATTTTGATCAATCATTTTTTTCATTAAACTGAAAAACCTTCGTCTCCCTCCTCTCAGTTGCCCTTCCCTCCTCTGCCAACCTCTGTCTCTCCAATTCCTGTCTCCGCATTGCTAAATCGAGTCTGTAAAGTCTGATAATTTCATCCTCTCTCCTTCGCTTTCTCCCTCTCGGTCGTTGCTCCGGCTGTTGGCCTCGCTCTTCTTCTTCTTCTACTTCTTCTTCTTCTTCTTCCTCCTCCTCCTCCTCCGCCTCTTAAATCACCCTGGCCCGACTTGGCCCTGGTATTTCTTCAGGGATGGCCTGACTTGGCCCTGGTCTTTCCTCAGGGATGGAGGCAATTAGGACAGGGGGGGTGATGGACGGTCTCTGTCCGAGCACTCCATCCATAAGTTCGAACCAGGGCCAAGTATCGGCAGTAGCTCTCCCTGCCACCCATCGCCAGTCCCTGGGTTTTTGCAATCCTTTATATGAAAAAAGATAAAACAATCATATCTTCATTTTCACACACAAGAAAAAAAAATGTGGACTTCCATACTTTATACTTCATTTAAAAAAAAAATTTTTTTTGCCTGCAGGGGCGTCACTTTGCCCTGCAGCTCAAGTTTTTTCACGATGGTCCTGTATTAAATATATAAAAATGCATGCAAAAATAAAGGATGAAAAAAAGGGTAAAAAAAGATGCAAACATTAGTCAGAAATCCTGGTGTTATGGGTAACATGCAGATTATATTATTCATTAATATCAGTAATTGGGGAGCACATTGTCGGGGGTACATGGAATTTATACAGGGCACATTCTGTGCTAGAATAAACAGCTGCGTGTTAGCGCAAATCTAATTCAAACACAAATGGCTGATGAATGGAATAAAATTGCTATAGTGGGTCTCGCCATTCTTATGCGTTTTCTTCTTGATATTTTGAGTTTAAATGGATGGAAATAAATAAGACAATAACCCGTCAAAGATTTTTCCCGATAGAAATTGTATTTTTGCCTCCATGCTGTGGCTGCGGAGAACTTGGCCCCCGTAAAGAGGCCGTCGTACTCCCCGCGCAGCTTGATCAGCGCGGTCATCTCCTTGCTCCCTAAAACATAAGGGAAAGATTAAATAAAATAATGCTAACATGCAGAAATAAGACAATTCAAATGTTTCAGCCGTACCTCCTATGCAATAGTTCTTAGAGCTACATTAGTTATATTTGGCCGATATCGCAACTAATTAAATTATCTTAATCTGGAGCTAAATATCCAAACATTGCTGCCCAATATTTCTCATGAGTGCTGTCTTAATATTACATATAAATAACTTGTACTTACATCTGAAAGTGCACTCGGATGAGGCGGAACACGTGGCTTTGGTAGTTTGCATCTTGCGAGTGTAGAACGGCGTAGAGGAAGAGCGAGGATTTTATAGGGGCAATTTAGAGTGTTCAATCGGCCTGCCATGCATGTTTTTGGAATGTGGGAGAAAACCGGAGTACCCGGAGGAAACCCACGCAGGCACGGGGGGGACATGCAAACTCCACACAGGATGGCCGGAGCCAGGATTGAACCCACGCCCGATGATGTCTCTCACTGTGAGGCCATCGCGCTAACCAGTCGGCCACCGTGCCGCACTGTAGAAACAATATAAGACAAAGTCGCTGCATGAGCTTTGACTTGATCAAACCAAATGTGTGTTTGTCTTTTTGTGTCCTGCAGACGTCAGTGAAAACGATCTCCGTTCTGTGAAAGAGGTGCCAGACCTGACTCGCATCAAAAAGGAGGGGGAGCAGATCAACAAGTCACCAGTGAACGTTGTCCCTATAAAGACTGACGATGAAAACAAGGATGAGAGTGAGGACAAGAGAGGGGCGGAGCCTCCAAGCAACAGTTCAAGTCATCACGTGACAACAGAAGGTGATGAAGACCACTGGGGGCCATCACAAGCACATAATAAGGACACATTATCAGATGCTCATGACGATGATGATAATGAGCAAACTAAAGGTGAAAGGGCATGTCACACTGACTCATTCACTTCAAAGCTGTCTTTAAAAGGGCACAGAAAAACACACAGTGGTGAAAAACCTTTTTCTTGTTCAGTTTGTGGAAAATGCTTCTCTCAAAAGGGAAATTTAACAGAACACACAAGAACACACAGTGGAGAAAAACCTTTTTCCTGCTCAGTTTGTGGCAAGAGTTTCTCTCAAAAGACAAATTTAACAACCCACACAAGAACACACAGTGGAGAAAAACCTTTTTCCTGCTCAGTTTGTGGCAAGAGTTTCTCTCAAAAGAGAAATTTAACAATCCACACAAGAGCGCACAGTGGAGAAAAACCTTTTTCCTGCTCAGTTTGTGGAAAATGCTTCTCTCAAAAGCCAAGTTTAAAAGCACACACAAGAACACACAGTGGTGAAAACCCTTTTTCTTGCTCAGTTTGTGGTAAAAGCTATTCTCAAAAGTCAAATTTAACAAGTCACACAAGAATGCACTGTGGAGAAAACCCTTTTTCCTGCTCAGTTTGTGGAAAATGCTTCTATGTAAAGTCAAATTTAACTTGTCACACAAGAACACACACTGGAGAAAATCCTTTTTCTTGCTCAGTTTGTGGTAAATGCTTCTCTCAAAGGTCAAATTTAACAAGTCACACAAGAATGCACAGTGGAGAAAACCCCTTTTCCTGCTCAGTTTGTGCCAAGAGGTTCTCTCAAAAGTCGCATTTACGAAGCCACACAAGAACACACAGTGGAGAAAAGCCATTCAGTTGCAGCGTTTGTGCTAAAAAATTCTTTTCTAAAAAGGGTGCTGCGAGACACAATTGTGCTGGTGACAAAAGCAGCGATCCTTGAAGCTTAAAAAAAAGACAACAAAAAACTGAAGGAATTGACTCTTTGTGGTAAGATGTAAATGTGATTTTGAATGAAATATGATAAATTCAATTTTGCAAAGCTTTTTTATTGACACTAAGCCAATGTGATCAGTGTCAGAAGAACCATTGTGTCTGAGTGATGATCTTTTTTTTGTTTTCATATCAAACATGATTAATGAAATTAATTGCCTTTGCCTGGAATAACATTTGTTAACGTTATGCTTTTCAGTTGTCTTTTTAATCGTACCTAATGGAAAAGGTGTGAGAAGAAACTGTGCTTATGAAATCGTTGCCTTCCACAATCATCAATAAAATCACGTGTTCCACTTGCTCAACTGGCCTTCATTACGCTGTGTGAAAAGGTGAAAAACTAAACTAGTTGTTGAACTATAAAAAGAACAAGAAAGAGAAACGCAAATAGTCTCAGTTTCTCTCAAAGGTTTTGGAATGTCAGGAGTTGGCAACTTGATGGCGACTGGAGTCAGCGCTGGTTTTCTCGCTGTGTTTGGCTGGCTCGTATATGTATGGTCCATTGAACAAAACTCAAACTCTTCAAATATCCCCTCACATACATTTAATATTTCGCTTTCTGAATAAATTTCTGACGAGCTAAAACCACTTTCTAGGTTGAGCTCTATCAAGCGTTTGGGGTTTGTTGCTAAGCAGAATCTCACTTTGGAAAAACTTATCATTTTGTCAAATATACCAAATATTATTTTTCCATGCTATATTATATTTTTTATACATTGGATTATTTATATAATGAAATAGGGAAATATTAAAATTGGCACTCACAGACCTAATTTAATTAATAAGAAATATAAAACATTTTATAAATATTGAACTCATTGAGAAGAGTCCTGATCTTGAAATAAATATTGAATTATAAAAAATACTAAAAAATTAATTCAATAACCCGACCCTGGATGAGCGGCAGAAAATGGCTGGATGGATGGAATAATTTAAATTGCATACATATTCAAATGAACAAATTTGTTCAGAAATATTCAAGAGTCAAATAAAAAGGTTTAAATTAATATTGATATAATTTAACATTAAAATAATTTAATAAATATTGTATTATTACATAAACAAGCTTAAATATAAATTCTAATAAATAAAAAAAAAAGTCATGTATTTTTAAATGGCTTTATATAGATATGGGAAGTTCAAAGAAGTGACCAGTCTTGGTTCTGAAGTTCCGATGTAACCAGATACTGCCCTGAGAGAAAATAGGCCTGAGCATTGTTTATGGTGGGGGCAATTCTCTCGCCAGGTCAGTGACCTTCCAGGGTATGAGAGTAATTTAAGGTGGTCATGAGTAGACTGGTCGTATCAACGGGGAGACGCATCTGCTCTCCCTCTGGGGGACTTTTGGAGGGAAATCCCAAAGATTAGTGTGATGGGAATGCATATGTAACAAAGGAAAATTAGATATTCATGTCCTATTTGGGCATTCCCCATCAGAAGGGAATGTCTGAGAGGGGGCTCGCACGTTTTTGGGGAGACTTCTTTTGACATCAGCATGTGACGAGAATAAAATCTTTTTCGAACCAGTTGTTTTCCATCACCAATCCAGCCTTGCTCGGCTGCCTCTCCGGAAGGCAGCAAGGACCCACACTTCAAAGACAAAATATACTACATATTGAAAGAAAAATAATACTCAAATATTGAAATAAGTATAGAATTGAATGAATTAACCACAAAGAAATAAATACCTTCTGGAAAATATAATTATTTATCAACATTTGTCAACATTTTTCTTTCTTGCACATTCTTAAACAATCGTAATTTTTTTTTACTTTTAATTTTTAAGTTACTTCAGTGCATTTCATACCTGGCCTTCAGTGAAGTCCTACTTCGTCCTACTTGAATAAATCCCCAACAAAATACCATCATTTATGACACCACGGCTGGACAAATAATATCCAGAAACACACTTACGCACCACTGAGTGAGTGTTGGACGATATAGCTTCTCTTGAAAGGTCCGACTTGAAAATGTCCTTGCAAGTGTATCTGCAATTAAATCCACAGGACCTTTTCAAACTTGTCTTTATCTTCGGGTTCATCATAAACAAAGGTGTTGAATACCTCGATGGCCTCGGCTCCGGCATTGGTTCGCAAAAGGGCTATTTTTCTTTCGTCCGCTCTGTTACCGACTCCCACGGCAGCAAGGTAGAGCAGGAATTGTTGCTTGAAAGCCCGCCAACTCGCGTCCACATTTCCCGTCATTTTCAGCGCTTCTGGTGGCCTTACGGAGTCCATCTCGCGTCAGTCCTTTTCTTGACCCGCGACCTGGTACC
Source organism: Idiotropiscis lumnitzeri (assembly GCF_059441095.1). Classification (NCBI taxonomy): domain Eukaryota; kingdom Metazoa; phylum Chordata; class Actinopteri; order Syngnathiformes; family Syngnathidae; genus Idiotropiscis; species Idiotropiscis lumnitzeri. The sequence goes on from NC_142392.1 coordinate 18,420,220, forward strand.
ATGTAATGTTCTGTCTTCTATCTTAAGAAGTCACGCAGGTAACGTGATGCTGCAAGCTTGTTTCTCTTTATTTACTGACTTGCATTCTCGTCTATGTGCATACACACTTGTTCGTCTGGTAACCATTAATTGCACTCAATCACCTTTTTAAACTTGTTTGTGAAGCTTGTATCAGGCACTTGAATAAGATATTGTAATTAACGTAGACCCACCAAATTTTATATCTATATCTATATCAATTCCCAGACTGTTGTAAAAGCTTTCTTTGAATATAATCTAGACAGTGGCATCCTCACAGGCATTGCCCCCAGAAACAATTTTCCAACGTATACATTTAGTTTTGTCAATAATCACCACAATCCAGCAGTGTTTGTTCGCAATAATGTCTGAATGATATCCAGCTAATATGGCACAATGTTAGAATTTGGCTTTGCAAGATGGGCAAATTATTCCTGAATTCAAGAAAATGTAGTTCACTAGAGATTATAAATTAAGCCATGAGCTAACGCTCCAATTTTGACAGTTTTTTGGCAAACCTTTAAAGCAAACCAAATGAAATAGTAACCATTTATGATAAAAAATAAATAAATAAATAAAAATCCCAAACTAGAATTACGCAGATACCAAATTAAACCATTTTTTTACGGGAAGAATAGGTGCTCTCCAAGACGTAGACAGCTCCAAGAACCGCTGCAGTCTTCACCTCCTATTGTCTCCCGAATGCCTCCCTCCACCTCCAGGCTGTGCCAACTCTGATTCTGTCAACTGGGCGAGGGTGTAGAGACAGTAAAACAATTGGGGGAGCTGTGGAGCAGAGCCCAAAATCAGTCGGGCCCCGTGTCCACAACCCCTCCGGCAGAGATGCACACAGAGCTACCTCTCCCGAGTGACCCGTTTCGTGAAATTTTGAAATTTAGTCACGTTCCCAAAACCGAAGAATTTGTAGTGGGTGCTGAAGTATGATACCCTGTTAGTGACGCAGCGTATTCAACATTCGTAATAGACGTCTGAACCCAGCCAACCGCCTCTACACACCGCTTTACCATGGGGCCTAGATCTTTAGTATGAAGACGCGCATCAATAGTCAATGTGATTTGTGGCTCAGCGAAAGTAAACAATTCATACCATTTCTGCTGCTCAGGGACAAGGCACGCATGCGAGGCAACGCCGGTAGACATAACACATATATAATCCTAATGCAAGATGAACTCCTGACTAAATTTGGATGAATGCATTTTGATAAACCAAATCATGTGTGCGATCATATGTACAGTGTACAATGTACTGGGTCAATTGGTGAATGGGTGGAGGTTGGATCAGGAACAGGGCATACCCACCGCGGGAGGATGGAGAACCAGGTTTCAGAGCTGCCCTCAGATGTTTCAGTTCAGCCACTGGAATGGAGGAGAGCACCACATATGCTCCGCGGCCCCCTGTCATGGAATGGGGTACCAGCGGGTTGGTGTCAAGAGTGCGTTGGGCGTGGGTAACTGAAAAATATGTAACTGACTAGTGCTGGGAGGAGTATGCAAATCGCTGTTGAGAGTCCGGTTAGAACTCCAATAATGAGGGTATGGTCTTGTGGTTCAGGTCTTTTAATAAGTTGCAGTCAAAGCACACATTTCTTGACGCTTCAATTTGTGTGGTTCTAAAAGGAAAATAATAAACATTGAACATTGCATGTTACTAATTAGCAGTGAAGCGTGGATTGTACAGACAAACAAACTGGTATTAATGCTGTAACTTACTTGTCTCACGCACAACTCAAAGCAGGATAAATGTGGACTACAACTCAAACTAAGCTCGAAAGACAGACTGACACGATTCTTCCCTCTTCCTCCTTCTTAAATACACGCACGCACGCCCACGCACGTGAGTTGGAGCACTAAACTCCGGCCTCTTAAAGGAGCCGCTGTCACAGTCTCTGAGCAGCCTTTTCAACATTTAGTTTCTTCCATTTCTGGAGTTCAGGAAATAGTACAAAGACAGATATCTTGGCGTCTTTTTCTTAATCTCACGAGAAAACTGCACTCGGGCGAGCACAGTCAAAAAATGCGCGCCATCTTTCAGCCCAGCTTCAGTTTTTATGTCAAGCGTAATGTAGGTTGAATCGGTCGTCCCCGCTCCCTCCCACGGCACGGGTCCACGTCCAAGGGAAGGTCCTCCCCAGGTTAATCATCGTCTGGATAAATTGATTCCCGTCTGGTCCCCAAGACTGGCACGCCAAGGCTGGCCTTCTCCGGCGGGCAGTCTCTCCGTCTCTCTCCCCGCTGGCATTCCTCTGTAATCTTGTCGATGTGCATGTGTGCGTGTGTATGTTGTTGGAATTTATCTTTAAATATATGTTAGAATTTAATTTTAAACCAATGCAAACTCAAATTAATAATCTGACTCCAATTTGTGACTTTACCCAACTCTCAATCATCCAACAATATGCGCGCTCGTTCTGCAATAGAAAGGTATCAGAAAGCCGGCATTTTCACACACGAGTGGATTTATTCCTAACACACAAATCTACAACTTGAGTTTGGGTCCCTCTCAATACAGCTCTCTTTGTCTTCGCTGTTCAGCATTAATTTATAGACACAATATGCAAATGACACAGAGACAAAGGCATCCTGGTATGATTCTATTGGCTATGTGTATGCTGCAGTTAACATTAGCTTGCTTTTCTTGGTCTTTCTTCAAGTGGTGGCTCCTCCTGCTTGTGGTTGAAGGGTCCAGTTTCTTGTCGACCCTTCCCCCTCGAGGTATCTGTCTCCGCCAGGCACGGACCTAAAACCTCCCAAACCTCACATTCTTTCACTTTCTTTGTCCAGCTTCACCAGCCACACACACAGCATTCCACAGAATAACAGTGACACAAGATGCAGGACATCGAATAAAACTAGCCAGGTTTAAACTCTTCCACTGCTTTAGAAATCTTCTGATGCGGCTGAGGCTGCAAAGCAGGTGGATACATCGAAGGAGCACAGACCTCAACCACCAGCAATTTCTGGGATTACTGAACCTCCTCGAAGATCAACAAGAGTTAGACGACAACCGGACAGGCTGATTGAAAATGTTTAATGTTGTGTGATTGTTGCTAAAATTGTTGTAGAGCTGCTTGTTGTCATAAAAAAATGGATAGATATTGATAAGAAGTGAAAATAACTGATAAAACAAAATTAAAATAATAATAATAATAAAAAATAATAATAATAAAAAAAGGCATTGGCATTGTTTAACGTTTGAAAGGGAGATGTAATAGCAGATAGCAGTAATATCATTGGCCACTAGTCAGCGGTATTGCCTGATATGTGTGTTTTGGTTACCAGACGAACAAGTGTGTCTGCACATATGTAACGGAGTAAAATATATACATTGGTAAATGATAGCGGAAGTGACGCAATGGCACACAATGTGGCACCTGCATCCCGCGTAGCGTCAGTTAGAGCTACGAGGATTGCAGAGTGGTAAGTCGCATCTCGTTGCTCGTCCAACAAATGCACATTATTATTATGATTTGGTTCGTTTATGTTGCTGTGGTGCGCTCAAGTAGTTCAGTTGATTGTCATGAGCCCACATCGATTCTTGTACTGTTGTAAAAGTAACATTTTGTCAACTTCTGTTAAATTTATTTGTAAACACGTGTGTTGTGCAGATTATCTCGAGCTGGTTGCGACTTCACTCTTGCTCTTGCCACATTGTGTTGCAGGTAATGTGATTCTCTTTACTGTTTTATTGTATCTTTTCATTGTCGTGTTTTTCATTTATTTGAATGTAATTGCGCGAGCCTGCAGTTAAGCGCTGCCGCCATTGGCGATGTGACGCAGTCACGTTCTGCTACGTGTCTGCTGCGTGTGATGCATTCAGGGTCACTCTGTAAATGAGAGCGAATATCTTCTTTTTCCTTTTCTTACTGTAAATAGTCATAGAATTGTATTCCCAGGAAAATTGGTTGTAATTGTATTCTAGTTAAAACACTATACGATCACACTTGTAATAAGTACTTTGTTTGGTTTTATAGAGTCAGATTTAATTTGTTTGTGTTGTCAGTGAGTTAGAGCTACGAGGATTGCAGAGTGATTATCTCGAGCTGGTTGCGACTTCACTCTTGCTCTTGCCACATTGTGTTGCAGAATTAAATTAAAGAAACTATCCCAAAATCCACCTGAGTGTCCGTGGTGTATCGGAGCGACAGCGACGTGGTGCTGCAAATCGCCACAAAAGGAGTGGCCCGTCACATTGGTGCCGTGACCCGTCGATCCCAAATTGATTCTTCACGTCGGACCGGGACCGCGACGCTGTATGGATTCCCCATCGCATCACTAGGTGGACAGTGTATCAGCTCACAAACTGCAGTTTGTCAGTTTTTCCTAGCCGGAAATTGGTCGATATACATTTCTGCTGTGAATTTTTTTTTCTTTCTCTGTTATTTTTTTGTGAGATCTCAAGATGAGCTCTCTCCGAGGAACGTTCAGTACGCCTTTCAATAAGTGTTTTGGTAGGGGCAGAGGGATCCCAACAGTGTTACAGTTTAGCAGTCCCGTTCAGAGTGATGTAGTTCATGCAGGGGGGGATGTACAGGATCTAGCTGAGGCCACTTTAGTTAGTGGGGACAGGGTTCCTTCCCAGAACTACTGCAGTGTACCCACAATGAGCACACAGGCTACTATGACACCCACATCAGATCCCATTCCACAGTCACCTGATGTAGTTGGTCAGATGAGTGACATTATAAAGCATGTGGGCCAGCAGCTGGCAGATAGTATTATGGCACGTCTAAGTCCAGCGCAAAATGTTTCAACACCGACGGCCTCATTTGCACATGACATGCCCATTGACACATCCACACAGAGACTAGATTCATCACAAGTTTTGCTAGTGCCACACAGGAAGGTGAGGGAACCTCCAACCTTCAAGGGGGATGACACAGACACAGTGAATGTGCATGAGTGGGAAGACCTAATGAGGACATACCTAAGGAGAGCAAATGTCGCTGCAGAACATCAGGCAGAGGAAATACTCATTCATCTCAGAGGTAGAGCGAGGGATGTTGTAAAAGTTAGCGCGAGAAACAGTGCAGTTGATGTGACTCAGGACCCAAATGCCATCTATGGCGTTCTTCGTAAACATTTTGCTGCTGTCCCTTGTTCACCGCTTCCCCTAGCAGACTTTTACACTACACTGCCAAAGAGTGATGAGGATGCTTACGACTATTGGTTGCGGCTCAATCATGCAGCTGACATTGCCACTAACCGCCTCAGAGAACAGGGCAAAGACTTGGACTGCTCTTCACTTGAAGTAACACGAATGTTTATCAAGAATTGCCCTTGTAAAGAACTTTCCATGACATTTAGATCGAAAACAATCGACAAGTGGTCAGCAGTTGAAGTCCAGGCTATATTGGATGAGTACCAAACGGAGATGAGTCCAACAGCTGCTCCTCCTCCTGCGGCGTTGAGGAACCCCACTGAACATGTTTATGTAAACAAAGTGGAGATGCTTTCAGCTGTCACAAGCCATACTGACAGTCAGGTAACTCACTCAGGCAGGACGACAGACTTGACTGCTCTCGAGCGTGTCATTTCCATGTTGGAGAAGATTTTGCTGGAGAGAGCTGCTCCATCAACTTCTGCCGCCGGTCAGCGCAAGTCAAGGCTCCCGAGGATTGAAGGTCTGAACAATCTTCCATGTGCTGTCTGTGCCAGTCCTGAACACTCCGCTCTCGTTCACTGCCGTGAAAACAGGCTCTGCTTTTTGTGCTACTCACCCGATCACTCCAGACGCAACTGCCCCACACAGGCTCAGTCCGCACAGTCACCGCAGTCGGGAAACTAATGGGTCTGCATCCAAGGGAGTATGATGTGGATCAAGTTGGCGACCCTCCCAGTAGCGCTACAGATGATTTTGAGTCAGTGTTGGAGTCACTCGCTTCCAGTGTCGCCCCAGGCAAAACTATCATCTTTCAAGGCACACACAAGGTACAGAGGTCAGACAGTTTGTTCTATACCACTGCCACAATAGCAGGTGTTTCCCTGACAGCAATGATTGACAGCGGCTCTACTGGATGCACAATAAGTGAGTCTGCTGTGGCACGGTTGTTGGAGTTCCACCCGGAGATGAAACGTTACTCTGCGGATGATGTCATTATTGGATGTGGAGGTCTTCAGGTGACACCTTCGGCAGTATGTGAGGTGGAAATGGAAGTGTATGATTGCAAGTTGGCTGTTCCTCTGTTTGTGGTGCCTGGACAAACGGATGACATAATTCTGGGTAGTAATGCCATCAAGAAGATTCTTCAGCTGATGAGGAGGACTGACAGCTACTGGCGACTCATATCTGAGCCCAGAAGTGCCATTGATGAGGACTCCCACCACTTCTTATCACTCCTTTCCAACACAGAGAAATGGAGAGGTATGAATGTGCCTGACAAAGTTGGCACTCTGAAGTTACGTCAATGTGTGATGCTGCAATCGAATAGTGAACACCTTGTTTGGGCTAAGCTTCCTGCCTCCGCACCGATGTCGATCGGCAGCACAGTCATGATTGGACCAACTCAATCAAGGTGCAGATCAAGGAAGATTTTGGTTGGCAGAGTTATTGCTTCGTTGTGGGGTGATCGATGGCTTCCAGTGAAAGTCATCAACCCCTCCAGTGAACAAGTGATGTTGAAGAGGAACTCAAAACTGGCAGATGTGTTTCCTTGCATCGCTGTTGAAGATCTGTCTCAGCCTGATAACATCCAAGTTCTCTCTCAGTCTGTCACTAAGGCTGTAAAGCCAAAGTCCAAGGAAGAAATTAGGCTCGCATTGGACAAGCTCGGACTGCACGATCTGGATCTGGATGAGTGTGCTGTGTCTGACATGTGGAGGGACCGACTTTTCCAAATCATTGAAAGACATGAGTCTATCTTTTCACGAAACAGGATGGACTGTGGGGAGGCATCTGACTTTGTGCACAAAATACACCTAGTGGATGAGAGACCATTCCGCCTACCTTATCGGAGAGTGCCGCCGAGTCAGTACGAGAAGCTGAGGATCGCTCTCAATGAGATGGAAGAGAAGGGAATAATTCGAAAGTCTACCAGTGAGTATGCATCTCCCTTGGTTCTTGTGTGGAAGAAGAATGGAGATTTGCGCATTTGCACAGATTTCAGGTGGCTCAACGCGAGGACACTGCGTGATGCACACCCGCTGCCTCATCAAGCTGATGCCCTTGCTGCACTTGGGGGGAATGTCTTCTTCTCCACCATGGACCTCACATCAGGGTTCTACAACGTACCCTTGTTTGAGGATCACAAGAAGTACACGGCTTTTTCGTCTCCCTTTGGCCTGCATGAATACAACCGGATGCCGCAAGGTCTATCAAACAGTCCAGCCACATTCATGCGGATGATGCTTTCCATCTTCGGGGACGAGAATTTCACTAGCCTCTTGTGCTATCTTGACGACCTGATGGTCTTTGGTCCGACAGAACAGATAGCGCTTGAGCGGTTGGAGTTAGTTTTCTCCCGCTTGAAGAACCATAATCTTAGGCTCGCGCCAAAGAAGTGCCACTTTCTTCGGAGATCAGTGAAGTTTCTCGGCCATGTCATCTCTGAGTCGGGTGTGCAGACAGACCCTGGGAAAGTCGAGGCCATAAACCAAGTGCAGGTGTCCGACTTGATGGACAGTGATGGCGTCACTCCCTCACAGAAGAAGATCCGATCTTTTTTGGGCATGGTGTTGTACTATCAACATTTTATTGAAGATTGTTCCATAAAGGCCAGACCCCTTTTCAAACTTCTTTCGGGCCAAAGAACTGGTCGTAAAGCCAAACGAGGGGCGAGATCGGCATTGAACGCTTCGAGTCATGTGAAGTTAACAGCACAAGACTGGACTGCTAAGTGTCTGGAAGCCTTTGAGACCTTGAAGCACGACTTGTCACACAGTGTGACATTGGCCCATCCTGACTTTGGGAAGCCTTTCATCCTTGCAGTCGATGCTTCATTTGATGGCATTGGAGCCGTTCTCTCCCAGCTCCAACCTGATGAGAAGGTTGCAAGACCGGTGGCTTTTGCTAGCAAGACACTATCGCGAGCCCAGTTGAACTACCCAGCGCACAGGCTTGAATTTCTTGCTTTGAAGTGGGCCATATGTGACAAGTTCCCCCACTGGCTTAAAGGTAGACACTTCACTGCGTGGTCTGACAACAACCCCTTGACCTATATTCTGACGAAGCCCAGGCTGGATGCCTGCGAACAGAGATGGGTGTCAAAGCTGGCAGCATATGACTTTGACTTGAAGTACGTTCCAGGACCCAAGAACACGGTGGCTGACGCCCTGAGCCGTGAACCCTTTGTCCAGTCTTGCGTGAGTCATCGTCTGGTGAAAGAACCCTATCTGTCCTTGTTGGAAGAAGTCAAAGGAGTTGTTAATGACACTGTACAGGATGCCTTCCGTTTGACCACCAACTGCCAGGTTGTCCACACTGCTGGGGGTGTTGCCGATGAAGAAGCTCCCCAAGGGCAAGTTCCCTATCAGTCGCCCGGCTGTGCTATTGGTGCTGAGGAGGTGTCTGCTGTTTTGGATGCCCAGCAAACTGGCGGTGTCTCCTGGCTACCCGGCGCAACCCCGTCGTCATTACAGTTGCCAGAAGAGGATCCTTCTGTTGCCATCCCCTACAGCCAGTTACGCAATCTGCAGCAGCAAGATGCTACGTTGAGCAGAGTGCTCTTCTACGTTCAGCGCCATAAGAGACCCAATGCACGCGAAAGAGCTGACGAGTCTCGCTGTGCGCTTGTGTTGTTGAGGCACTGGAAGAAGTTGAAGGTTCGTGATGGGACTCTTTACAGAGTGAGGAGGGACCGCCACATGAACCGGAAGGTATTTCAGTTCATCACCCCTGAATCTCTGAAACGTCAAGTTTTGCATGGTGTTCATGACGCGGCTGGTCATCAGGGCTGTTCGAGAACACTCTCTCTGGCTAGTGAACGGTTCTTCTGGACTGGGATGGAGAAGGACATTGTGAGACACATAAAGCAGTGCCAGAGATGCATCCTGGGTAAGACCCCTGAACCAAACGCCCGAGCACCACTCGAGAGCATCCATACTTCTTTCCCAATGGAGCTGGTGTGTATTGATTTCTGGACAGCGGAGTCTGGTGACAAGAAGACCACTGATGTCCTTGTTGTGACGGACCATTTCTCAAAGTTGGCACTCGCCTTCCCCTGCAGGAACCAGTCAGCAAAGCAAGTTGCCCGCTGCTTGTGGGACAAATTCTTCTGTGTCTATGGGTTCCCTACAAGGATCCATTCGGATCAGGGGGCTAACTTTGAGAGTAGGCTCATCAAGGACCTTCTTGAGATGGCAGGCGTGCACAAGTCCCACACGACACCGTATCATCCAATGGGCAACGGTATTGCCGAAAGATTCAACAGAACCCTGGGAGGCATGATCCGGACGCTTCCCCCAAACTCGAAGTCCAGATGGCCTCAGATGCTGAACATGTTGACATTCTGCTATAACTGCACAGTGCACGAGACCACAGGCTTTGCACCGTTCTACTTGATGTTTGGACGAGTCCCTCGTTTGCCTGTTGACATTATGTTCCATCATGTTTTGGAGAATACCAATGTTGTCAGCCACAATGAATTTGTGAACTGCTTGAGGAGAGACCTCAATGTGGCCGCAAAGATTGCTCAACAACATGCAGTCAAAGAACAGACCCGCCACGCCCAAATTTACAACCGCCGAGTAAAAGGGCTACCTTTGGCTGTGGGTGACAGGGTGCTGCTGGCCAGCCGAGGTGAGAAGGGCAAGAAGAAAGTTGCGGATCGTTGGGATTCAACCCCTTATGATGTGGTGTCTGTGAGGCCATCGATCAATGTGTACAGGATCCGCGATGGAGACACTGGTCGGGAGAAAGTTGTACACAGGAACTTACTTCTCCCAGTTGACTTCCTAACGTTCCCGGGGCGGATGGAGCACCAATTGTCTTCAGAAGAGTCACAGGTGGAAGCACACAATGGGAGTGCCAGGAGTTCCAATCTTGATGAGCAGGAGGATGCTCAAGTGCGCACTGGGAACTGGCTCATGCAGTCACCGGTTCAAGCAGTGGCGGAACATGAGTGCTTCTCAGGAGAAGAGGACTCTGATGATCCCTGTCAGGAGGATGTCACTGAGGGACTCCAGTCAGCAGAACTGCCTCACAGACTCCGTACTGAATCGGAATTCAGCCACGACACTCATGCACATATGACTTTAGACTCACCCGTTGCCTTGAATGACCCAGCCCCAGTTGAAATTGAGCTAGAGGAAGTAGTTTGCACACAACCACATGACATGCAGGGCTCTGTGACTTTCACAAGGTGTGGTAGGACAGTTAAGCCCCCTGATAGGCTTATATGTGAGATGTCATGCCAGAGAGTAGGGATGCCAGCATTAGTATGGGTTTAGTGTGACCATTGGATGGTTGTATGACTGCTTTTATTTTTCTTGATTGCTACTGCTATTTATTTTAGGAACTGGTTTGACATTGTTTATGACTAGGAACGACGGTGTTAGGTTGAATGTATATAAGTTATCCCATATTTTACTCTATTAGTATTGCAAAAGAATTGTTCCACAGCGTGACCTATGTTTGACCATATGGATGATAAGACTTCACAGAGAAGCGGATGCCTGAGGACTGGATCAACGACTGCAACATCAAAAGAGGTGTGCCGAGACACACCTCTGAGACTTTAGTGCCAGAGCACTAAAAGGGCATATCTGCCTTTTCAATCAGTGGATGACTGCCATTGATGTCTGTCTTTCCTCTTGTGTCTGAGATGTTTACATATTCCTGCTGGTGCTTCCCCCTTCATCCCTTAGTGCAAATACATTGTATTGTTAGGGACTTCCCTAATAAAATAGAGGGCTCAGCGGAGTGTGCTCCAGAACGAAGTTGGAGATGTAACTGAGCACACCTCCGTTCGTTCTCCTCGCGAGTAAAAGATCAACTCTTGTTTTCCTTCCATTCATTTAGCCTATGTTCAGTGAATGCTTAGGTGATTAAACCTGACAGACGGTCTCTGTTAACGGGTGTGAATATGTGCAGTTATGTGAAATGTAAATGGCATTTCTAATTGTCTGTGATGGGAATGGGGTTTATAACCACCCTGTTCTTCCGCACTTCTTAAGGAAGGATTTCTGATATTGACACTTTTGTGCATTGTTGCCCGGCAACCACAATTTTTTTTTTCTACTCGTCCTTTCATTGTCTTTATGTATGTTGCCGCACTTCCGCATAATTTAAGGGGGGTGTATGTAACGGAGTGAAATATATACATTGTTAAATGATGGCGGAAGTGACGCAATGGCACACAATGTGGCACCTGCATCCCGCGTAGCGTCAGTTAGAGCTACGAGGATTGCAGAGTGGTAAGTCGCATCTCGTTGCTCGTCCAACAAATGCACATTATTATTATGATTTGGTTCGTTTATGTTGCTGTGGTGCGCTCAAGTAGTTCAGTTGATTGTCATGAGCCCACATCGATTCTTGTACTGTTGTAAAAGTAACATTTTGTCAACTTCTGTTAAATTTATTTGTAAACACGTGTGTTGTGCAGATTATCTCGAGCTGGTTGCGACTTCACTCTTGCTCTTGCTACATTGTGTTGCAGGTAATGTGATTCTCTTTTCTGTTTTATTGTATCTTGTTTTCATTGTCGTGTTTTTCATTTATTTGAATGTAATTGCGCGAGCCTGCAGTTAAGCGCTGCCGCCATTGGCGATGTGACGCAGTCACGTTCTGCTACGTGTCTGCTGCGTGTGATGCATTCAGGGTCACTCTGTAAATGAGAGCGAATATCTTCTTTTTCCTTTTCTTACTGTAAATAGTCATAGAATTGTATTCCCAGGAAAGTTGGTTGTAATTGTATTCTAGTTAAAACACTATACGATCACACTTGTAATAAGTACTTTGTTTGGTTTTATAGAGTCAGATTTAATTTGTTTGTGTTGTCAGTGAGTTAGAGCTACGAGGATTGCAGAGTGATTATCTCGAGCTGGTTGCGACTTCACTCTTGCTCTTGCTACATTGTGTTGCAGAATTAAATTAAAGAAACTATCCCAAAATCCACCTGAGTGTCCGTGGTGTATCGGAGCGACAGCGACGTGGTGCTGCAAATCGCCACAAAAGGAGTGGCCCGTCACACATGTGTGTGCAGGTATACGTGGGGGTGCGTGTGAATGTGTAAGTGTGTATGTGCGTGTGCTCCGATCTCCAATTGTTATGTCTTTCGGAATGTGTTTTTTGCGATAGCGTCTATGTGACACCTCCAGTGGCCAATTTGGTATGTTTGCATCCCTACAGCCAATGTGGAGAATGTACTTTGTCGTATTTGTCCATGAAGTGCTGTGAATGTGAGGGCAGCTCATGGAAATGCTATGTGCGCAAATTTGTTCTCAAATCTGAGAATTTCAATAAAGTTCACACATTTAAACTGAGTACTATAAATTTAGCATATAAGAATTGTGGTGTGATCTGTGTGTATGTACCGGGTGGTGATGGTTTAACCCAGACACCCCCTTTATGTTGTGGTATGGTCCATTGGCCTGAGCTGGGACAATGGGCGGGCGCTACGCAGTTCAGTGTGGGGTTGAACGTATGTCAATAAAGCCGACAGTATCGGACCTCGCTGTAGTGGCATCCTTATTTGCAGGATTAAATACACAACAAGAATAATATAATAAAACAGTAAACATCATGACTACAATCCCAGTCAATCCTATCTATGCACAGTACTTCTACTTTCATCTGATAAATGCGTTTTGTTTCATCAATGTTTAACATATTCAGTAAATATGAACCTGCTAAATTAAATAATTGACCTTCTGTCCTGTAAGTGTTTAAAATAATGCCAGCAATCATAATACAATCCTTCATTTACCATTGCAGTTGTCACGATCGTGCCTTTGTGTTGCAGCCGAGTGGGCGTGGTCGACGGCGCGTTGCTCGGCGACGCGGCCGCGAGCGGACGCGTTCACGAGACTCCCCAGCTGCAACCCATCATCACTTAATTGTGGACTATTTAAGCCTCCGACACGCACACTTGCGTGTCGGATTATTGCCCTACTTGCTCTCGCCTTGTGCCTTGCTATAGTCTTTGCCAAACTTTGCTCCGTGTATTGATCGTGTTTGTTGTTTCTTTGTTTATTTCTACAGCTACGTTTCGGCTCGCTTTGTGTTTCTCGATGATTGGATTCAACCTTACCTTTTGGAGGAAGGACATTCTCGTTTTCGGTTTTCTTGCGTTGCAAGCTCCTTTTGTTACTCGTTTTGCTTTTCCTGGGGGAAGATTGTTCCCCCAGCGTTTTTCGTTCACGTCTCCCGACGTCTGTAAGTATAGACCCACTATTATCTCTGATAGCAACTCTGCTTGCCTATCGCCTGCCAATTGTTTTTTGCCGGCCACAATAAATATTGTTTCCACCATATGTTCCCTTGTCTGCAATTTAAGAGTCCACCCACACCGCTTCCCAGCCGGGGCTGGGAAGCGATCCTCACAGCAGTCGTCTTATCATTGCAGCATTTTTTATCATTGCAGCATTTTATTAATTTCCCCTCTGGAACATGGACAGACATTCGGAGTGTTTCCTTACACTTGTATATGTTGTGGGATGTAAGTGTGTATATACATGGGGATTGTGTATATACGTATATACAGTGTATATTTGCATGCTTTTTCTGAATGTCTGCTGCTAATGTCATACATTAACGGCTACATTGCACCACCGCCTCTGTGTGATCCATATCTTTGCCGTCGTAACACTGCAAATTTACCCATTGTGGGACTATTAAAGGACATCTTTATCTTTAAAAACCTTGTGTTGGTACTTGCTAAATAATTTTCCATAAGATTAAGATTGAACAAAATGGTGAAACAAAAATTTAAAAATTAAATACTGTAACGATTAAACATTGAATACTAAATTATTCCTAAAAGAGTTCAATGAATCTTGAAATTAATGGTGAATTATTGTAGTTTAATGAATACTGAAACGAATAATGAAATATTAAAGTACTTTAAATAAATACCGAAATCATTTTCGAACACAATAACAGTTAGGTAATAAAAGAGTGACATATTTTAATTTAAAATTCGCAACCACATCACAACCTGGTGAAAACCCCTGTAAAAAGGCAAATATGTTGACATAAAGTATCACTTTATCATGTCAACTGATAATAAAAGGGAAATAGATTTGGAATACTATCCAACCAACAACATGGTGTCAGATGTATAAACAAAACCAGCAACAAAAGTAAAATTCAATACATCTCTCAAGTTCATATTTGGGAACAAAAATGTTTGTTCATGTGCATACGGTTCAAATCGTACGTTTTTCCAATGTGTCGAAGAAGATAACAATGATTTGCATCGTAAATGGTGACATCTGTCGGTGAGTTGGTGACAGTGCTCCACACAGCCAGCAGCCAATCATATCACAGCGGGGTGTGTCCTGTTCTTCCGCTCTAGTGCCGTCCAGACTGCGGTTTTCTCGAAGGAAAAAAACGACGCCATCTTTCATTCGTCTCGTCGAACAAAGTAGAAGCACGCGAGTTATCGTCAAGCAGAGATCAAGTGCGGATTTGTTGAGATTGGCGTTTGAAAATGTGTGCTAGAACGACACCCAAGTACAAAGAGGAACTTTGTGGAATAAAAGAAGAGAACGAGCAACATCTTCAACTGCTGGGCGAAGTTTGCAACCAGCCTCGTGTTGTGCTACACAAAGCAGGTTTGTATACGTTTTACTCTCATTTGCTTTGTAAAGAACAACGTTAAAAATATGCATCACAACATTAAGTTGTTTGGGGAAATGCGTTCAAGGTTATTGCCGTTTTATTTTTAAAAATTGCCTTTTACTTGCCGGTTTGCTGAACATTTGTTTATGCCAAATGAAATCAGTGCAGAAAATGGATGCCAAAGAATAACCAATAGGGGCGAGGGTGAACTCCATGTTTTTTTTCCCAGTTTAAAATTTGAACTGATTATTTAACATTTTACATATTCCAGTTGTTATATGTTGTTAAAGAAATTAAGTTTGTCATGTCATCATGTTTCAAAACTATGCTGACAGATGTCGTGTATTTTTATATCCACACTGATAAAAATTTTGGGGCTGATCTACTTAGAAAATGTAAGGTAACCTTTTGCATCACACATTTATGTTTATAAAGCAAGGACAGTGCTTGTTTCATCTACTTAATTTCTTGTGCATAAGAAAGCGGTTTTGTAAAGTCTACTTAATTTTACATGTAAAGTTAGTTTAAATTTTGCAAGTGAAGTCAACTTAATTCTGCAAGTTTGTTAACTACATTACTTCAGTAAATGCAACCTAACTTTTCAAGTTAACTTGCTTGCAAAGTAAAGTAGACTTTACTTGCGAAAATAAAACTAACCTGACTTGCAAAGTTAAGTGGATTTTACTTGCAAATCTAATTTCTTCCACACAAGAAATGAAGTAGCCTTTACAAAACAATCCTTGCACTATCTACATAAAAATGTGATGCAAAAAGTTACCTTACATTTAGTAAGTAGATCAAGCACACCATTTTGTGTCATGCTGGGTCTACTTTAAATATTAAGTATGTGACACCTGTTGGGCCATCCACTGATCACTCAAAATATGTTTCCAAGGCCAAGGGTCAACATGACTATGAATGAATTCCAACAACTGATTAATCAAATAATTGGTAACAATTAAATTATAAACTATTTTTGTAAAGGACAAACAAACAATCATTAGTTGAACAACATGTGTCAAACTATGCATGTATAATTATGTGACTTAATTCAAAACAAAACTTGGAATTTCTTGAGTTTATATAAGCATATTTATTTGACAAGAAAATATTTTTTGTTATGAACAGTGAGGGTGAAGGTAAGACGTGGCAAAGTTAAATACATTGAAAGGACATGTTCATTCATAATCGATGTTTGTCTAAAAAATTAAGTCTCCTAATATCCGTTCATCTAACACCAACCAAACATCCATCCTATGCTTGTGGACGTTTTTATTAAATTCTGTTAAAAATAATTATAATTTTGTCACCATTTAAATAGAGAAATCTAAGATCATAAAAGAATGAATGCATGTTCCGTGGAATCTGATTTGTCAACACGGAAAAGCTCTGAGTGATGAAAACGTTAACGTACGGTGAAGGAACAGGTCTCTTTGACTGCAAAAGTCTGACTATGGTAAACAATTGATAATTAGACCTCAATGAAGTGATTGTGCAGTTGAAAAAGTTCATATATTGACTGTGAAAAGCTAAAGTGAGAAACTAGGATTAACTATTTGGCACACACTAGAACATATTCAGTCTCGAGGAAGACTGAACGCAGTAAAATTGCAATAAGAAGAACAATAAACCAGCCCAGAGTGTTACAATGTCCTGGAAACAAAAGTTTGGGATTGCCCCTGAGGGTGAAATTCCTCTCTGAACTCCTCCTTTGTGCCCCCGGCAGCAACTCATGAAACAGGGAAACTGATAAAAGATACAATTTTGTTGAAACAGAACATGCAAGGTTAAAGGTCATGCAAAATGAAAAAAACCCCATCTAATGTTCCATACTTCAGTTTGGCGACGGATGTACTACGATAATTCAATTAATGGAACGACATTTTGAGATGGAAATGACAGGAATATGATGAATTATCATGTTGTGATGGATTAAATTAGATTATGAATTAAATTACAAATTTTTAGTCTGTGGATAATCCACTTCAAAGAATACTGACTCATTGGTTGAGGAAAACGGGGTTATATTAGTTCAGTGGTTCTCAATTATTTCCTGTCACGCCCCCTCTACCAAGAAGAAAATAAATTAGCTCCCCCCACCACAATATTTTTACATTTCGTACTCATGTACATGTTCTTTGTATATTAATGTTGGATTGTCAATAAAATATCCCTTAACAAAGATAAATTGATTAAAAAATCTATCATTTTGAGAACGACTATTGTGAGGATCTCGAAACTCAGCACTCTGTGGTGCGAATATTGATGGGATGATAAATATTTACTCTACGTTTTTGTTTAGTTTTTTTTTACTTTATTAACATGAACAAACCAAACAGTTATTAATGCGTACATAAGATAGAAAAGACAAAAAGAGCCAGGGGGATTTCAAACAAAAATTCTATATAAATAACATAAAGCAACAGTTTTAATATGTAGACTCTACATCTTTTTTTATGTTTACAATCGGATTGACGTCAAACCGCTTCGTTGTGATGACGTCAGCCATTTCCGTGTTCCAGCCTGAGAGCGTCTGCTAAATTGCTCACGTAGCCATCGTCTTATTTTGTTCGGATACGTAATGGTTGCAATACAACATTTCTGTTCATAGCTGCTGGCTCTCCGCCCGAACGCGGTTTGAGTCAGACTTCTTTTCAAAGTCGAGCGTCCATCGAAACAATTAATTTTAGCGATTAGCGCCTCCTTGCTCGCTCAGCTGCAGCGCAAGATAGCTTGGCGCGGGGCATTTAAGGAGCGGCGAAAGAAATCACTTCCGGGTCAACGAGCGATGGGGCGACGCTTTTTTTTTTTTTAACCAGTACTGCGTGAACTCGGGGCACAAACAAAATTGACGAGCTCAAACTTGTTGCCTGAGATCGAATTTTTTGGTCCCAAAACCATGCAAATCATGTTCCCCAGGGTCCCACGCGCCCCCCTCAGCATCGCACCGCGCCCCACTATTTGAGAATCACTGTATTAGTTGGTTAAAAAAGAGGAGCTAAATTATAGTTGACGTGTTCATGGGGATTGAATATGAATCATAAACAGAAGACAAAACCAATTGGCATTTGTAAAATATATGTAAAATATTAAGTTTGTGAGCTCTTATGGGAGACGGGGCGAGAGGCGAATGGATTGAAGCTTCCGCCAGTGACCCGTCCAATAGTGTCACCACCACACAGCTGTGCTGGTGGCCGTCCTCGAGGACGTGCGCCTCCCTGTTTCTGACATCATGCGGAACAGTCCGTCAATGAGAAACTGCTAATCAGTATGAGTAGAACCCCCGTTTCTGCATCGATGAAAGAAAATATTGTATTAGATGGAGAAAAAGAATTGTTACACTTGCGGGTTCAGGGGGCCAAGAGTGCTAATTCACCGGGAAAGGAAAAAAGAATATGGGGGAAAAAAAATAAAATAAAACAGGGGAAGCAGCTAATGCAGCAGCCGACGCATGCAGCTCCCATTGCGTCTGCTCTTTCCGTTTCCGCTGCTCCTGGGCCAGGTTCTGGTGACGCAGTGCCATAGCAGGCTTGTTGTCCGCACCGGCTGGTCAACAAGGTCACGTAACCAGGGTTCGCGGTTAACTTTAAAAACTGCTTGCCCATCGGGCAAGTGCCACTAAAATTTGCCTTGCCCGAGTGGCCAAATTACTTGCCCGACTTGGGCAAGTGACAATTTTTTTTCTCTAAGAATAAAATGTTTATGGTTGTAAAATGTGCGCCACAAATGTAAATAAACATATAATCTGATAAACATAAATTAATCTTGTTTTCATCATCAACCATGAAACCCTACTCACAACAGCAAATGTTTATAATAATAATAATAATAATATGGTGTATCTTCATTGAATTTGAATACATATTCCAGAAACGTCTGTGACTATGTCAGGAATGAAATCGGGCATCAGCCGCAATGTGCTTCCTTTTTAAATGCTCGTTTATCACAGCTGTGCTGTGAGGAAAAGGAGGTTTACATCGTAGGACGTAATTTTGTGAAATGTCCCCTATGGTCCGGTCCAAGTTGGGGTCGCATGCATTGCTCCGTGTGCGGCAGGCACAAGTCAAGGTAGCACGGTAGAAACATTATAAGACAAAGTTGCCGCCTGAGCTTTGACTTGACCAAACCAAATTTGTCTTTCTGTGTCCTGCAGACGTCAGACAAAATGATCTCCGTTCTGTGAAAGAGGAGCCAGACTTGACTCACATCAAAAAGGAGGAGGAGGAGGAGGAGATCAACAAGTCACCAGTGAACGTTGTCCTTATAAAAACTGAAGATAAAAACAAGGATGAGAGTGAGGACAACAGAGGGGCGGAGCCTACAAGCAGCAGTTCAAGTCATCACGTGGCAACAGAAGGTGACGAAGACCACTGGGGGCCATCACAAGCACATAGTGAGGACACATTATCAGATGCTCTTGACGATGATGATACTAATGATGATGATGATGATGGTGATGATGATGGGCAAGCCAAAGGTGAAAGGGCATGTCACACTGACTCATTCACTTCAAAGCTGTCTTTAAAAGGGCACAGAAAAACACACAGTGGAGAAAAACATTTTTCCTGCTCAGTTTGCGGAAAAGGTTTCTCTCAAAATTCAGGTTTAACATACCACAAAAGTATACACACTGGAGAAAAACCTTTTTCCTGCTCAGTTTGTGGCAAGTTTTTCTCTCAAAGGTCTCATTTAATAATTCACACAAGAACACACAGTGGTGAAAAATCTTTTTCTTGCTCAGTTTGTGGAAAATGCTTCGCTCGTAAGGAAAATTTAACAAGCCACACAAGAACACACACTGGAGAAAAACAATTTTCCTGCTTGGTTTGTGGTAAAAGCTTTTCTCAAAAATCTAATTTAACAAGTCACACAAGAAAGCACAGTGGTGAAAAACCTTTTTCCTGTTCAGTTTGTGGCAAAAGCTTCTCTCAAAAGTTTGTTTTAACAATCCACACAAGAACGCACAGTGGAGAAAAACCTTTTTCCTGCTCAGTTTGTGGCATAAGCTTCACTCAAAAGTTTGAATTAACGATCCACACAAGAACGCACAGTGGAGAAAAACCTTTTTCATGCTCAGTGTGTGGAAAATGCTTCTCTGTAAAGGCAAGTTTAACAAAACATACAAGAACACACACTGGAGAAAAACCTTTTTCCAGCTCAGTTTGTGGCCAAAGCTTCTCTGTAAAGTCAAGTTTACAAAGCCACACCAGAACACACAATGGAGACAAGCCATTCAGTTGCAGCGTTTGTGCTAAAAAATTCTCCACTAAACGGAGTGCTAAGAGACACGATTGTGCTGGTGAGAATAGCAGCCATCCTTGAAGCTTAAAAAAAAGAAAACAAAAAACTGAAGGAACTGACTCTTAGTGGTAAGATGTAAATGTGATTTTGAATAAAATATGGTAAATTGAATTTTGCAAAGCTTTTTTATTGACATTAAGCCAACGTGAACCATTGTGTCTGAGTGATGATGATTTGTTTTGGTGTTTACATCAAACATTTAAATGAAATTAATTGTCTTCGCCTGGAACAACATTTGTTAATATTGTTGGAATTTATCTTTAAATCAATGTTAGAATTTAATTTTAAACCAATGCAAACTCAAATTAATAATCTGACTCCAATTTGTGACTTTACCCAACTCTCAATCATCCAACAATATGCGCGCTCGTTCTGCAATAGAAAGGTATCAGGAAGCCGGCATTTTCACACACGAGTGGATTTATTCCTAACACACAAGTCTACACTTTGGGCTTGGGTCCCTCTCAATACAGCTCTCTTTGTCTTCGCTGTTCAGCATTAATTTATAGACACAATATGCAAATGACACAGAGACAAAGGCATCCTGGCATGATTCTATTGGCTATGTGTATGCTGCAGTTAACTTTAGCTTGCTTCTCTTGGTCTTTCTTCAAGTGGTGGCCCCTCCTGCTTGTGGCTGAAGGGTCCAGTTTCTTGTGCATCCCTTCCCCCTCGAGGTATCTGTCTGCGCCAGGCACCGACCTAAAACCTTCCAAACCTCACATTCTTTCACTTTCTTTTTCCAACTTCACCAGCCACCCACACAGCATTCCACAGAATAACAGTGACACAAGATGCAGGACATCGAATAAAACTAGCCAGGTTTAAACTCTTCCACTCCTTTATTCCCTCTCATGACCTCAGACAACTGAGGTCATCACTCGAACCCATTATTTTATTGTTACACACGAGCTCAAAATCAAACAATGAAAAGTTAGTAACAACTTACAAATCAATAGAATGTGAGGTAAAGCTCAATAGAGAGTTAGTAAAAGACTAAAGATCAATAAAAATTAGTAAAAATTAAAAATCAATAGAAAACCAGTAAAAATTAAAAATCAATAGAAAATTAGTAAAACTTAAAAATCAATAGAAAATTAGTAAAACTTAAAAATCAATAGAAAATGTCATTCTAGTAGAAAATCCGTAGAAAATTTCATTCCCTCCTCATGGCCTCAGGTCGCTGAGGCCATCTACACATACTCACATCCCGGACTCCCGGAGGGCCACAGCTGTCTCCCCCTCCTGGGGGTCCTTCTGAGGGATCATCATGTACTGGCCACCAGGAGGGAGCGGCCCCAACGTGCGTTCAATTGTCTTAACAGTTAATGATCTGATACATGGAATACAACAACATCCACATAACACCATAATAGCGGCAAACACAGCGATAGAAATCAGTACTGATGCAATCAAGCTTTTATATTTGCCAAAGATGTTTAACCAGTCAGAGTACCAACTGGTGTCCACACCTGAGTGCTCCTTCATTTTGTCACTTAACGTGCGCAGACCCTCCAATGCCTTGGTAAGGCGACCGTCAGGAGATGTATTGTTGGGAATCAGAGTACAACACTGATCCCCAAAAATACTACACACTCCTCCTCTTTCAGCCAACACCATATCTAAGCCCATTCTATTTTGGAATGCCATCAGAGATGTGGCAGCCAATTGCTCATGCACTGCCTGGAGTGCCGAGGTGGTGAAGTTCGCCAATCGTTGGACATTATAATGAACATAATTAATCCGGTCCACATTTTTGTTTACCGTAACAAACAGGAAAATACTCTCCCATCCTGCCGCAATTTGATCCACCAATTTATACTCGTCAGGGACCCCTCTTGGAACTCCAATTGCATCTATATACGTGGGATCTCCTGCACTCAACCATTCGTGCATGTCCCTTCTCTTCCTGTTAAGGAAGGGGACTCTTCCCCATTTTCTAACGTCTTCCCATTCCGTTTTGGCCATATCTAAGGCTGTCACACTAACTGGCATGATCAGCGTTACCAGGGCGCACTTACCTGAGGCATTGGTGGGAAGCCTATCGTACAGCACTTTCTCTCCACACCACAGCCAAACATCAGCACGAGCGAGAGGGATTCCTGCTGGCAAGGACACATTTTCATTACACCATGACTCCTGGATATTTCCAATCCCAGGGCCAGTCCCATTTAACTTTAGGCAGGTGAAATTTTGTTTTGCAACTTGGGGGTAAAAAATAGGCTTTTTCTTTTCCATTCCTGTCAGTGGAAAGGTTGAGTCCAATTGGCCGCACTCTCCTCGGAGAGTCTTATTATACAGGAAACCCATGAGGCAGGTTTTAGATATGGCAGTTGCTGCCACGATTTTCAAAACTGGTCTTGCACCTAAACATACCAAACAATTCTCATTAGTATTATTAGCTGCCTGCTCAGCCATCAGGAGCCAATTATTAGTGACCATTGAAATACCTGTCTGAATCCTAAACCAATCGTCTACCGTCACCATAGTCTTAGCAGTTGCTCCCGCTGTTGCAGTATACTTATTCATTAACGGTGCATCTCCTCTATTCATAGTAGAATCTTCACAAATTATGATAGGAAAATACGGATCCTTTCCTGCTGAGTATGCCCATAACAAGAATCCCCAGCATGACGTATTTACAATCATTATCTCCTGCTGTGGGTATGCAATAGATGTATTCCCCATTGCCACCTTTAATTTCAACACTTCCCCCTCCTTGCCCATAGTCACTTTATGTCTATAGTACTTACTTATCTCACTTCGAGGGGGACTCCAGTAGTCACCTACCTGTGTTGTTATTAATGCATCCCACCCGAATTTTGTCACATGTCCTGTCAAATACCACCAATATCGCGGAAACATAGCCCCCGTTACTTCAGACATTGCTCTCCATGCTGAGGAGTACCATGCTTCTTGGAACCCTCTCAATGCTTTTATTGGCACACTAATTTGGGTGGTTGTGTTTGGAGCCACTGTAAACCGTAACGAGTTATTATATGCCCACTTAACTATCCATGGCTGAAATCCCTTTTCAAATTGGTCCCAGTAACCTTGTCCTGTCTGTCTTTTCACTTTACGGGTTACTGGAGGTTTCACAGGCCACTCTTGATATTGATGCTGATAATTCCCCAATTTATAGACTACATCATTCCACGTGTGTGTCCAATTAAAAATTGTCACCCAAGTGTTCACCTGTGTCGGTTGTTGACATTTCAGATTTAGCAGTAGTTGGTGGTAAGACGCTGACACAGACACAACATCTCGCTCTGCTTCATACCATACCGTTCCATTACAGGAATAGTACACCATCACTCGTTCTCCTTTCACTCCATCACTTCTGTCATCCTGCATCCTATGTTCAAACGCCAACATAGTCCACACCAAGCACAAGCCAGCCAGCAAAATAGTCAATATAGTCAAACATTTGCATCGTCCTCGTCTTTGTTCAGACACTTTCGAGTCCGACTTTTATCCAATTCTCGCCATCTTCACAATCCCTCTCTTGACCTGCCCGTCAGGGCGGTCAACCTCTAAGCTCACCATTGGCAGGTACAAAACCTGGGGCCGGGCGCAACTGTGAATAATGGTACCACTTTTGTCCTTTAGTTTCCAATTGGACAGCATGTGAGGTTCTAGCCAGAACTCTAAACGGTCCTTTCCAGCGAGGTTCAGTCCACTTCCGGGACAGCACCCGGAGGTAGACGTACGGAGCGATGTCCGACTCCAGCGGTGTTGATGACGAATCTGCAACTGCCTTGTCGGTGACCTGCGCAGACACACTGGATACAAGTGAATGAAGATACTTCCAATACGCAGCGTGCGACAAATCAGGTGTCGGTACATCAACTGGCGGGACCAAGGTGGAGGCAGGCCCTGGCATTAAGCGACCAGTTAATAGTTCGAATGGCGCAAAACCTGTTATTTTGTGAACAGTTTGGCGGACGACCAACAGGGCTAGGGGCAAAGCTTGCAACCACGTCATTTTTGTTTGAGCCATGATCTTAGCCAATTTTTCTTTCAAATTCCTGTTAAACCTTTCAACTTTGCCTTGGCTCTGGGGGTGGTAGACACACCCAAAGCGATGCTTCAGCCCCAACAGCGCCTCCACTTTAGCCAGCGCTTTGTTGTTAAAATGTGTCCCATTATCAGATCTGATTAAAGCAGGGAAACCATGTGTCGGAATATAATGATTTACCAAAGCTTTAATGACTGACGTGGTATCTTCCTTTGCACACGGATACGCCTCCGGCCAGCGTGAATAAGAATCCACAATGACCAGAAGGAACCGCTTCCCGTTCACCCTGTCAATCATGTCCGTGAAATCAATTACAATTTCTGCTCCAGGCCAGGCCACAGGGGAGAACGCCCCTGGCTTGGGTTTTAATGTCGGTCGTGCATTAAATGTTTGACATAGTTCACAAGCCGCCACAAACTGCCAGACCACCTCCTGTAACCTTGGATGCCACCACTGACGAAGTTTTGGAAGCATTGCCTGAGGCCCCACATGTGCCACTGTATGGGCCTCAGCCAACACTGAGGTCATGAGTTTTCCCTCAGGGAGGACCGGCTGGCCCCTGGGACCCACCCAGAGACCATCCGATCGCCTGACCGCCTTAGATGCGATCCACATTGATTTTTGTTCCGGCGACGACTTACCTTGTGCATCCATAATATCCTCCAGTGCCACTTCGGGTGCCACTGGAAGATCCGGGGGTTCCCCATCCCAGACCACAGCTGGGGTTGTTAACATCATCCCGCCCTGAGGGGTGTATCCAGCCACCTCTTTCGCGAGAGCATCCGCCCTCTCATTACCTTTCGCCACCATGGTGTTGGCCTTTGAGTGTCCCGGGACCTTTACAATCGCCAATTCGTGTGGACCCTTAATTGCTTCATACAATCGCTCCATCAAAGTTCTATGAGCAATTTCTTTGCCTTTCGCTGTTAGCCAGCCATTGTGCAACCACCCCTTTAGGTCAATCAGGGCAGCTGACGCTGCATATGCCGAATCAGTATATACAGTTAATTGCTGTCCTGGACACTGTTCCAAGGCCAACACCAGCGCCAACACCTCTGCCGCCTGGGCGGAGGGTTTTATTGTCAACTTCTGAGCTGTCACTGGGAGGAAGAAAGAACCTTTCCACTCCACCACTGCCGCGGCCGCGTGGAGTGTCCCATCCTTGGCACGCCAACAACACCCATCGGTGAACATAACCCGTCCACCTTCCAATGGTTCCGCATACAAGTCCTCACGGACCTTCTGATCTTTCTGTACTTTCAGAGCGCACTCATGTGCCCCTTCCAGGAGGTGATTAGCCATGTTCACACCATCATGCACATAAGTAACGTTTGGTGCCGTCAATGTTTTCATCATCCGTGTTTGTCGCAGGGGTGTCAATGTAAATGCCACCGATGCTACAAAAGCTGACACCCCATGATCTGTCAACACCTGGACGGGATACCCCATGACCACATGAGCTGTTTTCTGTAGGACCTTTGCCAGGCCTGCCGCGTACCTAACACAGTCTGCTTGTTTCTGTTCAATTCCGTCTAATGGCACACTACAATACAATAAAACTGCCCTGTCTGTTCCATGTCTTTGGTACAATGCCGCATTCACCGTTTTCTCACTGCTCGCAACGTCTAAATAAAACACCTTAGTGTAATCTGGAGTAGCCAAAGCTGCTGCTGATGCTAATTCCTGAATTAATTGCACAAACAATGCATCATCCTCAGGGGTCCACTGCAATGTGGCCTTCAAATTTCGGACCCCTTGTTGTTTGACCAGGGCCCGCAAGCCTGCTGTTTTATCCACATAACATGGGATGTATGCTCGGCTGTAGCCACACAATCCCAAGAAAGACAACATGTCCTGCACTGTGTGTGGACGTGGGTGTCGCAGGATGGAGCTGCGGTGATTTGGGGACATAGCCAAGCCGGCTGGGGTGATGACACGCCCCAGAAAAATCACAGACTTACGACAGCACTGTAACTTTTTCCTTGACACTTTGAAGCCCAGGTCAGCAAGCTTCAACAGCACTGCTCGTGTGGCTTCCACACACTGGTCGGATGTTTCGGCCGCAATGAGGAGATCGTCCACATACTGCAGGAGCACTGAGCCTTGGGGTAGCGCACATGAAAATAACAAGTCCTTCAAGACCTGATTAAAAATTCCTGGCGAATTCTTAAAGCCCTGAGGGAGTCTTTTGTACTGCAATTTCACCCCTTTGTAAGAAAATGCAAACACGTGTCGTATTGATTCAGCCAGCGGTAAACAGAAATATGCATTCGCCAAATCAATAACCGTATACCACTGTTTCTGCGGGTCCAGGGAGGACAGGATGCGATGGGGGTCAGGAACTGGCAAAACTGGAGTTATAGTGATGTCATTCACTGGCCGCAAATCGTGGGCCATCCTCCATGTCACCCCATCAGCCTTCTGGACCGGCCTCAGAGGTGTGTTCCAAGAGGACGCCGACGTTTCCAACACCCCCGCATCCCACAATCCTGCCACTGTGTCCTCCATTCCTTTGTTTGCTTCCTTCGGCCATCGATATTGAGGACGGCGAACCGGAATGGAGCAGTCAACTTCCAATTGGATTGGCTGAACCGTCCGACAAAAACCAACATCAAATGGACCCTGTGACCACACGGTCTGTGGCATTTGATCCAACATTGCCTGTGCGGACTCATGGTCCGTCTGTTCCCGCCCATGATGGCGGTCCAAGAATACCAATTCAAGGTCTGACTTATCTACTATTTTTGCCATTATCCTGTAACTTTTGGTTGCAGCTGAGTGCCACACATCTTGAATTTCAGTCATCATCCAGTCATGTTGTTGTGTTAATCGTTTCACCATGGGCCCCAATTGGCGGGGCTCATGGCCTGGCGACACAGCTAGTGACACGTGAGGCAAACCTTCCTCACTCATTCGATACCATTGCTCTTGCTCCGGCGACAACTGCACATATGCTGCCACCCCCTCGGGGCCCACAAAGATGCATGGTGCGCGCAATATCCAACCATCCTCCTCAATTTCTTCAAACGCATCTCTATATATGTCATCTGATTCTCTATCATAATATAGAGTGCAGTGCAATGGATCCAGTGGGGGGTGGTACGGTGCCAATGTCTGGATCCACGGTTTCCACAAGAGGTATGTGGAGTAGACACCTCCCCGAAGTGGAGTCTCAGGATTCAATCTAGCCCAGTAGATCCGTGCCGTTTCAGGTACTGTGGGGAGTGGTGCCATCAACCACTGACCCCTAGGTGTCACAGGCTGGAAGCATTCCAGTACCTGTCCGTCAGGAAATGTCACTGTAAGTCCCTTCTCGCCGCACAATATCTGGGCTCTCAATGCTGACAACATGTCTCTGCCCATTAAATTGATGGGTGTGTCCATTGCATGAACATAGGAATGATATAGTCTCTGTCCAGTGTTTGTAATTTCCGTTTTCAGTGGCCGAGTAAAGGGCAGAGTCTGAGGACGTCCCGAGAAGCCGACTAACGTTGTAACTCGCCTCGACAACGCTGTGCTTGGCAGTGGCATGTTGATTGATGAATGTGTTGCTCCAGTGTCCACCAACATCTGGACTGGAGTGTCCGCCACTGTCAACTGAAGCATTGGCTCTGCCTGGCCAGTGCTTCCCGAGCTTCCCAGGCCCCCCTATTCGTCTGGGCCGTACCACTGGTCAGCTTGGAAATACTGACCCCTTGGATTCGGCTGTGGCCACGGGCGGGGCTGCTGCGGTCCCCCTTGGTGTGGTGGCCCTGCTTGCTGGTTCTGCTGCTCCACCCCTGGTGGTGGGTTGCCATGACAATCACGTGCCCAGTGGTCAAGGGACCCGCAGTTGAAGCAAGTTCCTGGAGCGAACCCATTCCGCCCCCGGCCTGGGGGGGCGCCACGACCACGCCCTCTGTATCTACCACGGAACCCTTGACCTTGGCGCCGTTCAGCCCCCACTGGAGTTTGATACATCTGTTTTTGTTTCACCTTTTCTTGTTTTGCCTCACCATGCAACTTTGCCAACTGTAGTTTAACCAAACTAGTCGCCAGAGCGTCAGATTCCTTTTGATCTTTATTTGCTTTTTCCATGTAGATGCGGCAATGGTGTATCAAATGCCTCTTAAATCTCGGTTCCGGACAAACCAAAATGTCCGGATCAATTCTCAAAATCGCCTGCACCTCATTTGGGAGGCCGTTCAGCATCGCCGTCCTGAACATCATTTCAGCTTCAGGATAGTTGCCTGGGTGTTTACCTGTGGTCTCAATCCACAGCTCCAATGCCTGAGCATAATGTTGCTCGGGAGTCACATCTTTTCCGTAATTAAAAATTGTTGGCGCCACATCCACTGGGGAGGGAAAGGCCGCCCTCAGCTCCCGAAACAACGCCTCAGAAGTCTCAGCCAAGGGGGTTTCTCTCCCCAGCTGGCGGGTGCCAGCTGCCCCCTCAATATTCTGTAATTGAATCAGGGAACACGATCCCAAAATGGCTTGTCTAAAATCTCCCAATGCTACTCCCTGTCCTGACATGGCGGCTAAGAATTTAGTAATCCAGGCTCGTGCCCCTTTATGCAGCGGAGGCAATTTTTCCACCAATGCAGCCACATCCCGAAGCACCAGAGGCTCATAGTGACGGCCAGCGTGAGTCACCACTAGGGGTGCCATTGTTTGAGGCTGCTCCTGCTGTGCCATCATCTTATCTTTACTGCGTGTATTATAGCCTCGCTCAGCCCTGGACATGCTCTCCTCACTATCGCCCAGCCTCTCTCCTTCACTCAACGCTCTGAGCATCTGCCGCTGTTCACGTAACACTACCTCGGCTTCCTCATCACTTTCCACTTCCTCCTCGCGGGGATCAGCGTCACTGGGCATTGCCTGCCCACGTTTCCGTGTCCCCGTCATCACTCCCTCTAACATCTCTCTTTCCTCACTTTGCACCCTGTGTCCTTCCAACAACTTTCGCGATGCCTCCTTCATCAGCGGTTTCGAATTTCTCTCACTCCCGGCACTTGGGGTGCCCCCACCTCCTGCGAGCGCTGCCCCTGACGTCAGCACGGGCGACTCCACGTTCCCCTGCTGCTCTCCGCGCACTCTCTTCCTTTCATTATTCACAGCCTGTTCAATCAACTGTATGGTCGCTGGCGTCATCCGTGAATCGTGATCTTCTACATCCAAAACCATTTTGCCGCCCAAAGTGACTACGGGGGCCATTATTTGCGCCATCGGATACGGCGGCGGCTCATACACATACTGTCGCGAGTCAGGCAACTGTGGATAAATGCCTCTCCGACCTTCCGTCTTTTCTTCCACTTTTCCAATCACTTCATCCTTCTTTTTCACTTCATTCACACTCTCTTCCTCTTTTATTGCCCCCAGCGCAGTGGCAATGATTGCCAATTGGTGAATGCCTCGTCTATCTTTGTCCAATTCCTTCACTTCCTTCTCAAGTTTAATACGCTGTCGCCATCCAGCTTGGCTCTGATCCTCCTTCATATCTCGAATATTTGCCAACATTCTGGTTTCCTTTTTCTGTAACTGCCTCGCTAACTTCGACATGCCCCACGTTCCGGGACCACCGCAAAACAAATCATCCTTTTTTAATTTCAGAAACAACTTCTGACTCCGTTCTTTCACCTTCTTAATTTTCTTACTTTCCATTCCACTAATCAACTGTGATTCCAGCTGAGCATAATGACCATTAATCTCCGACCAGACTTCCGCCCGCTCGTCTGAAGCGCCAGACACAAGAAAACCCTCACATTTCCTCCCATTTTCCATCTCCAAATCCACTCGTGCGTGTCCCAAGCACTTCATACGCAGAACAAATTTAGGCTTCACATTCACACCGCTTCCACACAGACACGTAAATCCCAGATTTTAAACCGTGTCCTGATACGTAAATCCCAGATTTTATACCGTATCTTAACCACGAATAGTTCCAAACTATTCTAGTAGGTAAATCCCAGATTTTATATCCTACTAACGTCCACACTGTTACACTTTTTTTTAAATTTATTTTTCTTTTTATTATGCCGTTCCGCTCCTCCTTCCTCTTATAATTTAGCGTTGCCAATGTGCAGAATTTGAAAAGGATCTGCTTACCTTATGTCACTGTGGGCCCAAAGAGGAAAGACGGTCGAATATGCGGCTCCTATCAGGTCGTCACCTGGTGTGGACGTGCGAGACCCAGTCTCATGTGGTCTTTCTCGAAGTTCCAAACTTCTTTTACCTCTCATGCATCACGTCGGGGTCACCATAAATTGTTGGAATTTATCTTTAAATCAATGTTAGAATTTAAT
This sequence comes from Idiotropiscis lumnitzeri, assembly GCF_059441095.1. Taxonomy (NCBI): domain Eukaryota; kingdom Metazoa; phylum Chordata; class Actinopteri; order Syngnathiformes; family Syngnathidae; genus Idiotropiscis; species Idiotropiscis lumnitzeri. Next base: position 18,450,577 of record NC_142392.1, read on the forward strand.
TTTAAACCAATGTAAACTCAAATTAATAATCTGACTCCAATTTGTGACTTTACCCAACTCTCACTCATCCAACAATATGCGCGCTCGTTCTGCAATAGAAAGGTATCAGGAAGCCGGCATTTTCACACACGAGTGGATTTATTCCTAACACACAAATCTACAACTTGAGTTTGGGTCCCTCTCAATACAGCTCTCTTTGTCTTCGCTGTTCAGCATTAATTTATAGACACAATATGCAAATGACACAGAGACAAAGGCATCCTGGCATGATTCTATTGGCTATGTGTATGCTGCAGTTAACTTTAGCTTGCTTCTCTTGGTCTTTCTTCAAGTGGTGGCCCCTCCTGCTTGTGGCTGAAGGGTCCAGTTTCTTGTCGACCCCTTCCCGCTCGAGGTGTCTGTCTGCGCCAGGCACCAACCTAAAACCTCCCAAACCTCACATTCTTTCACTTTCTTTTTCCAACTTCACCAGCCACCCACACAGCATTCCACAGAATAACAGTGACACAAGATGCAGGACATCGAATAAAACTAGCCAGGTTTAAACTCTTCCACTCCTTTACAATCCACACAAGAATGCACAGTGGAGAAAAACCTTTTTCCTGCTCGGTTTGTGGCAAGAGTTTCTCTCAAAAGCCGCATTTAACAACCCACACAAGAACACACACTGGAGAAAAACCCTTTTCCTGCTCAGTTTGTGGAAAATGCTTCTCTCAAAAGGGAAATTTAACAGAACACACAGTGGTGAAAAACCTTTTTCCTGCTCAGTTTGTGGCAAAAGCTTTTCTCTAAAGTTCCGATTAACAGAGCATGCAAGAACACACACTGAAGAACCTCTTTCTTGCTCATTTTGTGGTAAAATCTTCTCCGATAAGTCACATTTAACAGAACACACAAGAACACACAGTGGTGAAAATCCTTTTTCCTGCTCAGTTTGCGGAAAAAGTTTCTCTCAAAAGGCAAGTTTAACAAGACACACAAGAACTCACAGTGGAGAAAAACGTTTTGCCTGCTCAGTCTGTGGTAAACGCTTCTCTCGAAAGTCTGATTTAAAAATACACTCAAGAACACACACTGGAGAAAAACCTTTTTCCTGCTCAGTTTGTGGAAAATGCTTCTCTGAAAAGTCACATTTAATAAAACACACAAGAACACACAGTGGAGATAAGCCATTCAGTTGCAGCGTTTGTGCTAAAAAAATTCGCCACTAAATGGCAGGCTGAGAGACACAATTGTGATGGAGAGAATATAGGGCTGGGCAATATGACCTAAAATAAAATGAGCAATTTTACCTCGATAACGATGAATCACGATAAATTTCCGCCCGTGGACCAAAATCAAAATAAATGCAGGAAATACATAACTGTTTTCTTTATTGACCAAGTGGTACACATTACTTTCAATGGAAAATAAAAGTACAAAAATCATGTGTAGAAGCCTTCCAAATATCTTACTTTGCATGACTTGAACAATGTCACAAAGAACAGGAGAAAAAGGGTACTTCTCGCAAAATTTTCTCTGCAAATAGATTGTGCCAAGATGCTGTTGTCACGATCCGCCGTCCGGCGAAGAAGAGGAGGTGATGCAATCGCCGCACGGCGAGAAGGAGGTGGACCCAAAATGCGAGGAGGCAGGGATAAGGGTAACTTAAATGGATTTTAATTGGCGACAACCGAAGGGCAAACCAGGGTACAAAGCGGGGTAACACGGAACAATGACCCGACACTGGCCGTGTCCAAATTAACAGGCTGCGACCTCCGAAGGCTGCTTTTTTGGCCGCATGACGTCACTTTCGGCGCGACACAACCGCGCGTGGTGTCCAAATTCACGGCTGTCACGTGCGACCTTCGAATCCGGCCTTGGAATTGGTCTTCGTTTCCATGGAGCCAAGGCCGCTTGGCGCAACATTTACGTTACGCCCCCATATACTTTGCTCCTCTGTTCGACGCAGGTGATAAGTATTTGCGGTGGATTTATAAACGGCTTGGATAATCAATGGATAATCAGCGACGAGCGCCAGACCGAAGGCATCGGCTGCGCAAAACATTTGTATTATTTCATTTTAAACGATGGAACCCGAACTTTTCTTCATTTTATTTCACTTTTTGGTTTATTTCCATTTTGTTCTTGAGGAGAGGAGGATCACGCTTTCCCATCGCAGAGTTGTCCTTTATCGAAGGAATGAAGTAAATTCCAAAAACGTCTATCAGCATTTTCACACTATTACCAACATTGACAGGTCAATAGGGTTATAACGTGATTGTTACAGATGAGCTAAAAACATTAGTACAACCTCAGTAGTACATGTGTTAGCTTCATAATGGAACGAATATTGAATGGAAATGATATAATTATATACATTCTGAAACAGTTTTTATGAATTTAGATACTTGTGACAGCTTTATTGTCCCCGTGATTAGTTTGTAACCAAACACATACTTTTACATATGGCAAAACACCAGAATACCACTAGAGAGTTTAGGGCCAGAGTTATTAAAATTATGTTGGTGATACTGTAGGAATGATGCAAGCAAACGAAACAAGTACAATAATTAATGCGTTCATGTTTTTTTTTTTTTTATTCAAAACATTAACAGCCAAGAAGTCCATACTGCAGGATAAACCTGGGTGTGCCAGTGTTGGATCGTTTTTTCAATGGAGAGGATCTCCAAACAGACTTTCGCCTGAGCAGGGACTCATTCAGAGTGTTGCTGAACCTCCTGGACCAAGACCGACGACATGGATGGAGTGTCGAGATAGAGGTCCTTGTCTTTCTCTTCTGGCTGGCGAGTGGGGCATCATATCGGGTGGTGGCACGAGCATTTGGGATGCCGCGGTCCACCGTCCACTACATCATCCACCGGGTCACTGGGGAAGTGGTGGCTCTTCGCCACAGAGTCATCCACTTCCCCAACACTGCAGGAGACCTTCAGGCAGTGACCCAGGCATTTGCAGGGCTGGCGAGACACCATGCATTTGCAAGAGCTGCTGGAGCAATAGATGGTTGTCATGTCCGAATCAAGCCTCCAAGTGGCCCTGATGGTCATGACTACAAGAACCGCAAGCTTTTCAGCAGCATAATCATGCAAGCTGTGTGTGACCATCAGGGTCACTTTCTGGACATATTCTTGGGTTGGCCTGGATCAGTCCACGACTGCAGGGTCCTCCGGCACAGCCCTCTTTGCCAAAGAGGGCTGTATCCTCCTCCAGGGCACTTCATCTTGGCAGATGGAGGGTATCCGTGCCTCCAGCGACCACTCCCCCTCATCACTCTTTACAAGCGGCCGGTGCAGGGCGTGGGGGCCCGGCGCTTCAACATTCATCATTCCAAGGCACGCTCAATAATTGACAGCACAATTATTGAGCACAGCCACACAAACATGGCAAAATATCAGAAGATGGAAAAATAGATTCAAATACAATGTAATGAATGGTTAATAAATCTATCCCATCTTTTGTAGTGACATTCACTTTGGAATGATGAAGGTGAGATTCCGGGCCATCTTTTTCCACGCCCTGGAGGTGCACCACATGTAAGTAAATAAAAAAAAAATGTATAATTGATACTTATACTTTCAATTTGTTGCTCTTTATTCAGGATCAAATCATGTCCTGTTCAGTGCAATAACTATCAAATATAGCCAATATACGGCATTTCCTTTTTATTTCTTTTAGGTCATCGCTGCCTGTGCCGTCCTCCACAACATCTGCCTTGGGGTGGGAGACCTCATGGCCTCGGAGGACGAAGGGGAAGAGGAGGCTGCTGTGGAAGAGGTGGCTGACACAGTCGCTGGAGTGCAGTGGAGGGACCACCTGTCTGCTCAGGTGTCTGCCCTGGAGGAGGTACCAGAGGACCACGAGTATATTTAGGTATTTAAATACTTTTAACTGCACAATGGTATTTGAGCAATCATCCCATCAAATATGCCACAAAATAATCTTTAACTGAATCATCAAACAGCACAGCCACACAAACATGGCAAAATATCAGAAGATGGAAAAATAGATTCAAATACAATGTAATGAATGGTTAATAAATCTATCCCATCTTTTGGAGTGACATGGCAGCCATCTATTGCCCCAACCACCCCTGCAAACCCCCACGTAATGGATGATGTAGTGGACACTGCAACCGGTATGATGCCCCACTTCAAGTCACGAGAGGAAGATCAGGACTCTTGCTCGTGCCCCATCCATGTCATGGGTCATGGAAGAACGGTTCCATCCATGCTCCAAATGAGTCCCTGCTCAGGCGAGAATTGGCAAAACAGCACTGACACACTCAGGTTTATCCTGCAACAGTTATGAACTGGGGAATGCTTTTTATTTTCTGTGAATAGTTACTGTGAATTATAATGTACTAAATTTATGCCTCGTTTGTCCACCAGTTTTTCTATGAATTAATAGTTTGTAAGCAAAACAGACATGGTGGAGTCTTCATATTATTGTAAATGTTTTGGTCTTTCACAAACCTGGGCTTTTTCACTTTTGTCTGAAGAAGCTGATCTCAAGATGTGACTGGGATACGAACTAGTTCATCTGTTTTGAAAGTACCCCGGTTTTTGTTTACTCTTAAATGAATGTTATCTAAATTTCAGTCTTGAACACCAAGCATATTTCACTCATTTTTTATTTTGATCTATCAACTTTTCCATCAAACTGAAAAACCTTTCAAATGTCTCCCTCCTCTCAGTTGCCCTTCCCTCCTCTGCCAACCTCTGTCTCTCCAATTCCTGTCTCCGCATTGCTAAATCATGTCTGTATAGTTCAATCAATTCATCCTCTCTCCTTCGCTTTCTCCCTCTCAGTCGTTGCTCCGGCTGTTGGCCTCGCTCTTCTTCCTCTTCTACGACTTCTTCTTCTTCCTCCTCCTCCTCCTCCTCCTCCTCTTGCGTCACCCTGGCCCGACTTGGCCCTGGTCTTTCCTCAGGGAATGAGGCAATTAGGACAGGGGGGGTGATGGACGGTCTCTGTCCGAGCACTCCATCCATAAGTTCGAACCAGGGCCAAGTATCGGCAGTAGCCCTCCCTGCCACCCCTTCGCCAGTGCCTGGGTTTTTGCAATCCTTTATATGAAAAAAGATAAAACAATTATATCTTCATTTTCACACACAAGAAAAAGAAATGTGGACTTGCATACTTTATACTTCATTTTTAAATTATCCCATTTTTTTTTTGCCTGCAGGGGCGTCACTTTGCCCTGCAGCTCAAGTTTTTTCACGATGGTCCTGTATTAAATAAATAAAAATGCATGCAAAAATAAAGGATGAAAAAAAGGGTAAAACAGATGCAAACATTAGTCAGAAATCCTGGTGTTATGGGTAACATGCAGATTATATCATTCATTAATATCAGTAATTGGGGAGCACATTGTCGGGGGCACATGGAATTTATACAGGGCACATTCTGTGCTAGAATAAACAGTGAGCGCAAATCTAATTCAAACACAAATGGCTGATGAATGGAATAAAATTGCTATAGTGGGTCTCGCCATTCTTATGCGTTTTCTTTTTGATATTTTGAGTTTAAATGGATGGAAATAAGACAATAACCCATCAAATATTTTTCCCGATAGTAATTGTATTTTTACCTCCATGCTGTGGCTGCGGAGAACTTGGCCCCCGTAAAGAGGCTGTCGTACTCCCCGCGCAGCTTGATCAGCCGCGCGGTCATCTCCTTGCTCCCTAAAATATAAGGGAAAGATTAAATAAAATAATGCTAACATGCAGAAATAAGACAATTCAAATGTTTCAGCCGTACCTCCTATGCAATAGTTCTTAGAGCTACCTTAGTTATATTTGGCCGATATCGCAACTAATAAAATTATCTTAATCTAGAGCTAAATATCCAAACATTGCTGCCCAATATTTCTCATGAGTGATGTTTTAATATTGCATATAAATAACTTATACTTACATCTGAAAGTGCACTCCGATGAGGCGGAACACGTGGCTTCGGTAGTTTGCATCTTGCGAGTGTAGAACAGCGTAGAGGAAGAGCGAGGATTTTAAAGGGGCAATTTAGAGTGTTCAATCGGCCTGCCATGCATGTTTTTGGAATGTGGGAGAAAACCGGAGTACCCGGAGGAAACCCACGCAGGCACGGGGAGGACATGCAAACTCCACACAGGATGGCCGGAGCCGGGATTGAACCCACGCCCGATGATGTCTCTCACTGTGAGGCCATCGCGCTAACCAGTCGGCCACCGTGCCGCACTGTAGAAACAATATAAGACAAAGTCGCTGCATGAGCTTTGACATGATCAAACCAAATTTGTCTTTTTGTGTCCTGCAGACGTCAGTGAAAAATATCTCCGTTCTGTGAAAGAGGTGCCAGACCTGACTCGCATCAAAAAGGAGGAGGAGGAGGAGGAGGAGGAGATCAACAAGTCACCAGTGAACGTTGTCCCTATAGAGACTGACGATGAAAACAAGGATGAGAGTGAGGACAAGAGAGGGGCGGAGCCTCCAAGCAACCGTTCAAGTCATCACGTGACAACAGAAGGTGATGAAGACCACTGGGGGCCATCACAAGCACATAATAAGAACACATTATCAGACGCTCATGACGATGATGATGATGATGATGATGATGATGGGCAAGCTAAAGGTGAAAGGGCACGTCACACTGACTCATTCACTTCAAAGCTGTCTTTAAAAGGACACAGAAAAACACACAGTGGTGAAAAACCTTTTTCTTGTTCTGTTTGTGGAAAATGCTTCTCTCAAAAGGGAAATTTAACAGAACACACAAGAACACACAGTGGAGAAAAACCTTTTTCCTGCTCAGTTTGTGGCAAGAGTTTCTCTCAAAAGACAAATTTAACAATCCACACAAGAGCGCACAGTGGAGAAAACCCTTTTTCTTGCTCAGTTTGTGGTAAAAGCTATTCTCAAAAGTCAAATTTAACAAGTCACACAAGAATGCACAGTGGAGAAAACCCTTTTTCCTGCTCAGTTTGTGCCAAGAGGTTCTCTCAAAAGTCGCATTTACGAAGCCACACAAGAACACACAGTGGAGAAAAGCCATTCAGTTGCAGCGTTTGTGCTAAAAAATTCTTTTCTAAAAAGGGTGCTGCGAGACACAATTGTGCTGGTGAGAATAGCAGCGATCCTTGAAGCTTAAAAAAAAGAAAACAAAAAACCGAAGGAACTGACTCTTTGTGGTAAGATGTAAATGTGATTTTGAATAAAATATGATGAAATTGAATTTTGCAAAGCTTTTTTATTGACACAAAGCCAATGTGATCAGTGTCAGAAGAAGCAACGTGTCTGAGTGATTATCTTTTTTTTGTTTTCATATCAAACATTATTAATGAAATTAATTGCCTTTGCCTGGAACAACATTTGTTCATGTTTTGCTTTTCAGTTGTCTTTTTAATCGTACTTAATGGAAAAGGTGTGAGAAGAAACTGTGCTTATGAAATCGGTGCCTTCCACTATCAATGAAATCACTTGTTCCACTTGCTCAACTGGCCTTCATTACGCTGTGTGAAAAGGTGAAAAACTAAACTTGAAGTTGAACTATAAAAAGAACAAGAAAGAGAAACGCAAATCGTCTCAGTTTCTCTCAAAGGTTTTGGAATGTCAGGAGTTGGCAACTTGATGGTGACTGGAGTCAGCGCTGGTTTTCTCGCTGTGTTTGGCTGGCTCGTATATGTATGGTCCATTGAACAAAACTCAAACTCTTCAAATATCCCCTCACATACATTTAATATTACACTTTCTGAATACATTTCTGACGAGCTAAAACCACTTTCTAGGTTGAGCTCTATCAAGCGTTTGGGGTTTGTTGCTAAGCAGAATCTCACTTTGGAAAAACTTATCATTTTGTCAAATATACCAAATATTATTTTTCCATGCTATATTATATTTTTTATACATTGGATTATTTATATAATGAAATAGGGAAATATTAAAATTGGCACTCACTTACAGACCTAATTTAATTAATAAGAAATAAAAAACATTTTATAAATATTGAACTCATTGAGAAGAGTCCTGATCTTGAAATAAATATTGAATTATAAAAAATACGAAAAAATTAATTCAATAACCCGACCCTGGATGAGCGGCAGAAAATGGCTGGATGGATGGAATAATTTAAATTGCACACATATTCAAATGAACAAATTTGTTCAGAAATATTCAAGAGTGAAATAAAAAGGTTTAAATTAATATTGATATAATTTAACATTAAAATAATTTAATAAATATTGTATTATTACATAAACAAGCTTAAATATAAATTCTAATAAATAAAAAAAAAGTTGTGTATTTTTAAATGGCCTAATTTAGATATGGGATGTAATTCTCTATATGAAACTATGAAGGGACTGAAGCTCACAGAAGTGACCAGTCTTGGTTCTGAAGTTCCGATGTAACCAGATACTGCCCTGAGAGAAAATAGGCCTGAGCATTGTTTATGGTGGGGGCAATTCTCTCGCCAGGTCAGTGACCTTCCAGGGTATGGAAGTAATTTAAGGTGGTCACGAGTAGACTGGTCGTATCAACGGGGAGACGCATCTGCTCTCCCTCTGGGGGACTTTTGGAGGGAAATCCCGAAGACTAGCGGGATGGGAATGCATATGCAACAAGGGAAAATTAGATATTCATGTCCTATTTGGGCATTCCCTGTAAGAAGGGAATGTCTGAGAGGGGGCTCGCACGTGTGCGGAGCGCACACGCACACGTTTTTGGGGAGACTTCTTTTGACATCAGCATGTGACGAGAATAAAATCTTTTTCAAACCAGTTCTTTTCCATCACCAATCCAGCCTTGCTCGGCTGTCTGTCCGGAAGGCAGCAAGGACCCACACTTCAAAGACAAAATATACGACATGTTGAAAGAAAAATAATACTCAAATATTGAAATAAGTATAGAATTGAATGAATTAACAACAAAGAAATAAATACCTCCTGGAAAATATAATTATTTTCAACATTTGTCAAAGCACAACATTTCGATCAGATTGAGTTCTCGCTTGCACATTCTTAATCGTAATTTTTCTACTTTTAATTTTTAAGTTACCATATTTTCGCAGTCATAGGACGCGCTGCTTCAAAGGGCGCAACACCAGTTGAAGGTGCTATTTCTGTCTTTGAAACACACACTGGGCGCACCGCCTTATAAGGCGCTAGCTCAGCTGCTTTTAGCATAGCAATAGCTCGCACTGACTCAGCCCATGGCAATTCACCTTGCCTCAATACCATAAGCAATCGCCACATTTCAAAGAGAGTTGCCATGATACCATTGACAATCGCTATCATTAACAATGACTCTAACCAATAGTGATGGGTAGATGAGGCATCCTGTATCGTTTCGACACAGTGACACAATGTATTGACACTGTGTTGACACTGTGTTGCTGAATACTGACACCTGGTGGACTTGCAGGAAACATTTGACAGGGTCATCTGACACTGATCTGTCAAACTAATTTTATCCAATTCCATTGATTAGCGACGTGATCTGTTTTTATATATCCTATTTCGTATTCCTTTCCATCGCACTAATTATTCTCTTATCTAATTTATATATTTAACTGAATTATTGTTGTAATGCACTGGAGAGGGGAGCTCTCTAATCTCGTTGCACACTTGAGTGCAATGACGAAGGGATTTCTGATTCTGATTAGGCAATTGTTTTCACATTATTTTTACATCCACGCAATTTCATAAAAAAAATCTTTGATATTCGAGACGCAGTTGATAAATTAAGTGAACATCTGTCTGAATGCCCAAATAAAAGTGTTGTGAATGACAATGTACTCATTGTAATTCAAGATTTTTATTAAAAAAAATAGTTTCTCCAGCGTTTTGTTATTCAGTCTATTTCTTTTTTGGAGGCAATTTCCCCCGCCTTTGAGAAGATCCTCTCACAAGACACTGAAGAGGCCGGTGTGCACAACGCCTGTGTGGCTCATAGAAATAGGTGAGGAAACGTTGCCTCCCTGGGCTTCCAGTATAAGAGCGGGTCTTCCGTACGTGCAACGTGTCCTGCTGACATATAGCGCGGCACCTCTGAGTGCGCTTCAACAGTGACGTCTTCCATCTTGCGGATATTTAATGTAAAGTAACGCGCCAATAACTCGATGTTTGTTTTGAGCGTCCATCCTGTTGACAGAAGCGCTTCCTTATGAACACAGTTTGGCGCGCGACCGCTGTGTCGACACCATTCCGGCAGTGGTCACGTGACTTTCTTAAAGCGGTACGCGCACCGACACGGGGTTTGCCCTGGAAGCTCGGCGCGCGCATCGACTCCTCAGTGTCGCTGGACCAATCACTACCTAGGAGAAAAGAGATGTGAATTTGGTTTTCGTCACTCACTAAACGAACATATGTGACAGTTCCATAGCCTCCTTCGCTGGCGTCAGAAAAATTATGTAATTGTGCCTGCTTTACAGCTCCAAACCCAGCTGGTCTAATACACCGGTCAACTTTAAATGTAGCTAGCTGGCCCAAGTCCTCCAACCACCTTCTCCATCGCTTTAAAATGTCTTGTGGCAAAGGATCATCCCAACTGCAGCCCCTTCTACACAGCTCCTGTTGCATTATTTTGGCCTGAAGGGTCACTGGCGCCAGGAACCCCAGTGGGTCGTAAACAGAACTGTTGACTGATAGCATCCCACGTCTGGTCAGAGCCCGCTGCTTTATTTCCGATCCAAAGACGAAAGCATCCGTCTCCACACACCACTGAAGACCAAGCGCTCTTTCTACTGGAAGCTTGTCATTGTCCAAATCCAACATCTTCAGCTCTTTGGCTCTCCACCCTTCAGAGATGGCTTGCAAAACAACACGACTGTTGCTAATCCACTTTTCCAAAGCAAAGCCTCCTTGTTGACAGAGAGCAATGAGGCCCTGTATCAGCTGGATAGCTTTTGTGACAGTGGCAGTGCTCTTCAGACAATCATCAACATAAAAGTTCTGTTGAACAGCTTCTATAACAACCGGTAGGCACTTAGACTGATTGTCTTGAGCCGTTCTTCTCAGAGCATAAGCTGCGCAACTTGGTGATGAGATGGCTCCAAATAAATGCACCATCATTCTGTAAGGGACTGGTTGTTGTGTTGTGTCTCCATTAGGCCACCACAAAAAACGTAGAAAGTCCCTATCCTCCTCTGGCACACAGACTTGATGGAACATAGCTTGAGTGTCTCCCATGAAGGCTGTTGGCTGTTGTCTAAACCTCATGAGGACGCCCATCAACGTGCTTGTGAGAAGGGACCCTTGCAGCAGCTCCGTATTCAGGGACAAGCCTTTAAACGTGGCACCGTAGTCAAACACGACACGCAGTGTTCCCTTTCTGGGATGATGGACACCATGATGGGGAATATACCAAACTCTTCCTGAATCAAGGTCTCTTTGATCGTCAGGTACTTGTTCTGCATAATTGCAAGTGATTACATTAGTCATGGACTTCACATATTCTTGATGGAGTTGCTGATCAAACTTAAATTTCTTCTTCAGACCTTGTAACCGTTGTTGGGCCACAGCAAAATTGTTTGGTAAGAAGACATCTTTCTTCTTGAAAGGTAAGTTCATCGTATACTTTCCATCCTGTAACTTGGCAGATGTTTCCATTATATTGCGAGACTGCTGGTCTTCTCTTGACATTTCCTGGCTTTCCATGTGCTTCTCGCAGAAATCATGATTATACTGGTTCATTAGCAGCTCCTCCAGCCTGCTGACACCAATTCTATTCACAGATACGACAGAAGCTTCCATCCTACTATTCCCATCCAGTGGGCCATTAACCACCCAGCCGAGCGCAGTTTTGACAGCATACGGACCATTACCTTGACTATTAATAACTTCCCATGGCTCCAATAGCTTGGGTGCATTGATCCCGATCAACAGGTCAACCTTGGCTTGAATGGTCGGTACCTGTATACCTGACAAATACGGCCATTTAAGGAGGTCTTGAGATGTTACCATATCGTCTGTAGTGACTGGCATTTGCGCCTGTGTAAGCACTTCCGGCAGTGGATGGAACTGAGAGCTTTCCAGGCCGGCCACCTCGAGATTAAAAAGTGAAAAGGCATGACTCATCTTTGTTTGACCCATTGTTCGTATCAGGACTTGGGTTCTCTTTCCAGAGAGGTTCAAGCGATTCATCAGTTGTTCAGAACAAAATGTTCCGGTGCTGCCTGGATCCAAGAATGCATATGTTAAGATCACACAGTCACCTTTGGCAGCTTTTACTTTAACAGGCAGCACTGACAACATGGTGCGACAATTGCCGGCCCCTGTATGTCCACAAGTTGTGTGAGAAATGGGAATAAGCTCTGGTGTTTCCAACTCTTGTTGAGGAGCACTTGCCTGTCTGTTTATGTGCAACACTGTTGGATGATTTTGCTTGCAAATGTCGCATTTCAATCTCATATCACAGTCACGGCTAATATGTCCATGACGAAGGCAGCCAAAACATAAACCTCTTCTCTTCAAAATAAACATCTTGTCCGTGTGTTTCTTTCTTCCAAACTGCTTACAATTTTAGCATAACCTTTATCGGTTTCTTTTATGATTTCTTGTATTTGTGTTGAACCTTGAGAAAGCCATAGATTGACCCTTGAAAAACACTCATTGTTTGGGATCATTTTGGCTTTAAACCATATTTCGTGCTTTTCACCCTCTTCAACAGACAACAAACCCATCATTGAATCATGTACATTTTTAGCATCAACACACAACCCTTTCAACTCATCAAGACCATTTATCACCTTGGTTTTATCACCACAAGACATGAATGAATTCAATTCGCTTCTAACTTTACTCGCATTGTTAAGTTTACATTTCCTATTGTTTTGTAACCTTTCAAGTTTATCAACCAAACCCTTTTCTGTTAATTTAACAATACGTTTTTGAGTTCCCGAATCATTAAGTACTTCATTTTCATTATTTGTGTCCATGTCCGCTGCACAGGCATCCATTGTACGTGCTGGCAGTGAACGCAACGCAAAATTCAGCTCCGGTGATGACGCGAAGGTTGGTCAGTGAGTCACGTGATCCAGCGCAATTTCTGAACCGCGACGATCGAATTAATTTTAACGCACGGAGCGTTACCAATGCATTGGATTTTAATTTTTTTTTAAGTGTGCACACAATTGGCCATCGACAGAGTAGCGCTACATATACCTCTCGTTGGGCGCCTTAACTGTAAATCCACACGATGACGTCGGTGCTCCAATCCACTCGGTGGTCAGCAGCATTCCTCTGGATCAGCCATGATAGCAACCATCACGGCTGCCTGCGAAGTCGATCAACCCCAGCTGCTCCTCCACACACCGGCTTCCCTGATCGTCCCACGCCGTCTGCCGTGCTCCGTCGTTTCCTCCAACACAGTCTTTGTTTGGGCAGGTTTTTGACAGTGAACTAGCCAGTATACTAGTAGGCTAGTGAGGTATTGACTGTCTGTTTGTTTGCTTAGATTGGCTTGGCTTGACGCGCTGGCGGCTTTGCTACCTGTGATTGCTTTGCGATGTTATTCACCAAAGAGTCCATGAGAATCTTGTTCAAAGGTTAGGTTTATTTATCAATCGTCAATATTAAAATCAATCTAAAACACCATAAAGTTGCACACGCTCCGCCCAAGCGGTCAAAAACCTGTATGCCCTTCAAGTCCATACCTGGGCATACCTTCTTGCTCTTCCCTTTTATATAATCAGTCAGAGCGCCACACAGTGCTCAACAAAAGTAATACACACACACACACATTTGACCCCTATTTGGCGTCTACAACGAGCATTGTCCGTTTTGCTTTCAATGCAGTGCTCAAAGGTGCGTATAAAAGTATGGTAATGCAGGGGGTCTCCCTTAAAAATTGTGAGCTCCTTCGCAGGTAAAGTGGAAAGTCTCTGCTCTTTAATTAGCATTTCGGTTATTTCGTTTTGCTTTTGCATTATTTTTAATAGCTCGGAACAGGAATCAGTTGGTTTCTGGGTCGGCTTGGCATTGGTGGTTTTGCTGTGTGTGGGCGATGGTGTTTGAGGCCTGGTCCCGTTAAAACAATCAAATGGTTGTGGTTGCCAACCTGTTTTTCCACTCCGCTCATCATTACCATCATCATCATCGTCACATTCATCATCAGCATCGTCAGTTTCCGTAGCACTGCCGTCATCAATATCCCATTCACCATTACCATAACCATAACGGAGTTCTAATCCTTTCTTTGGCCTTTATTTGTTGCCCTTTACACTTAAACTCATGTCCTCATAGGTTTTGAGTTTTGCATCTGCAGCAGCAAGTTGCATTTCAAGAACCAACATTTCTCTTTTCGCCTTTAATTTAGCTTCTTCTTGTTCAAGGGCCTGTGCTTTCTTTAGACCTTCGACCTGGACTAAAAGTGCAGCTCTCTCCACTTCAGCGTTGCATCTGGTTGAGGATGAGCGGCTGCTACATTTGCTCTCTTTGGTATCCCGCTCCAATTTGCTCATTATTCCCACTGACACACAAGAATCCTGACTTTCCCTTTCACAGTTGGACTGCGTTCGTTGTCCTTTAGCTTTCTTCAGATGTTGTTATTGATTAGAAGGAAAGTCTGTACTTTGTTGCACCCACTGTTCAACTGTTGTTGCCTTTTGCAGCCATTGTTTTACTGTTATTCTAAATTTATAGATCTGAGCAGCTTTGGGCAGGTACCAATGTGTGTGATCCACATCCCTTTCTTCCTCTTTGAGCAATTCATAAATTGTTTTTTGAATGGCTGTAAATTCTTCAGTTATTTCGTTGAAATTGCTGTACGATTGGGTGATTATTTCAATGTCATCATATCCTACTTGCATAATGGACTCAATGTAATTCATCTTTGATATTAATTTACTATATTTAGCAGATCTATGTTTTATTAATCCCTCCATTTTATTCTTCAGAGCCTTCTCAGTTAGTTTGGGTTTTCTTTTCCCATGTTCGACTGGTTTGGGGGTCACTTTCTCAGGTTCTGATGTCTTATTTTTGTCACCCGTCATTTTATCGGCGTCGGAATGATTGGGATCAAATTCTTCCATTTCATGGGTGAGACACTTAACGATGTCATTTTGGGTTCTGCCTTTATTAATATCCTCAATTCCAATAGTTTGGTCGAGATTGCCATTATTATCATTGGTGCGAGACATCGTGTTAACTTCACGAATATGCGTACACGCAATCTACAGCGACAAGGCGGCGTTTGTTTTGACAGCGACTTGACTGGCTCGTTCGTTGTTCAAAAAATAGCGTCTCTATCACGATATACAATCGGCAAAGTCAACACGGAAGTTTGGAATGTTTTCGTTCACTTGTGCTTCGTTTAACATTTGCAAGCGTTAAAAACAATACAAGTCATACCTCTATCTTTAAGATGCATGCGTTTCAATAATGCATCACGTCAATTCATTCCGCGTTGGCTGAACGATCACCATTAAACGATCCACTTTATTTATAAACGATCAATCATTCCAAACGGCCACGCCACTATCCACACGACAGCGTTCCGTCTTCAAACTTTTACTTCTTTCGTCAATTACTTTCCTTTCGGACGTTTTTCAACCTTTTGTTACTGCCATTTCAATGAGCTGGCGAAAGAAAGTTTTAACGCGCACTCACTCACCATGGGTTGAAGTTGCGATGATGTTCGCTCGGCTTCACTGGTCTTGATGTTAATGTGCAGTTATGTATGCCACGTCAAACAGTCAAGGGTTAGTCTTAATCGTAGTCATTTCAGTCCAGATGTCATGCCGTGAAGTCAAGTAAATCAAATAAAGAAATAAATAAATGGCTACGGTCTTCCAAACTTCAAATCAAAACCATACGCGCATATGCGGTAATCAATACTATATATTATCTTCTATCTTCCAGTTTGTACATAAATAATGCGTCTTGAGTAAGTGCGGTTGAAAAACGGTATCCGACCAGCGTTCCCACCTGTCCAGCATTCGTTATTGATGATGAGCGCAACCAGTGCTGACGTCTTCAATTGCCCCAGTGGTGGTGTTGCCATACTGCATTACTCAAAAGAAAACTGCTCCAACACTTCCCATATCTAAATTAGGCCATTTAAAAATACACAACTTTTTTTTTATTTATTTCAATGTATATTTAAGCTTGGTTATTTAATACTACAATATGTATTCAATTATTTTAATATGCAAAATTATATCATTATTAATTTAAACCTTTTTATTTCACACTTGAATATTTCTTAACATATTTGTTCATTTGAATATGTGTGCAATTCAAATCATTCCATCCATCCAGCCATTTTCTGCCGCTCATCCGGGGTCGGGTTATTGAAATAATTTAAAACATAAGTATTTTTTATATTTCAATATTTATTTCAAGATTAACTCTTCTCAATGTGTTCAATATTTATAAAATGTTTCTATATTTCTTATTAATTGCATTAAGTCTGTATGTCGTTGTTAATTTTACATTTTAATATTTCCCGATTTCATTATATAAGCAATCCAAAGTATAAAAAATACAATATAGCATGAACAAAAATATTTGGTATATTTGACAAAATTATAGTTTTTCCGAAGTGAGATTCTGCTTCGCAACAAACCCAAAACACATGATAGAGCTCAACCTAGAAAGAGGTTTTAGCTAGTCAGAAATTTATTCAAAAAGCGTAATATTAAATGTATGTGAGGGGATATTTGAAGAGTTTGAGTTTTGTTCAATGGACCATACATATACGAGCCAGCAAAACACAGCGAGAAAACCAGCGCTGACTCCAGTCGCCATCTGTAAGGACCGCTCTCCAGCCGAAGCTGGAAAGCAGTGAAGGCGGATTCTTAAAACGCTGACAAGGGAAAAGTTTGGATCACAGGGGTTTATTAGGACCGGCAAATCACAATCATTGAATAGGCAAGATAGCTTGCTATTACTAATACTTGGATATCTATAATTAATGTCGCCAAAAGACGTGAACGAAAAACGCTGGTGGAGGGAACTCGCACCAGGAGAGCCAAAACGAGGAACAGAAAAAGCTTGCAACGCAAGAGAACCGAAAACGAGGATGTCCTTCCACAAAAGGGAGAGGTTAGAGCCAATGCACGGAGCGAGAACAAAAAGCGAGCCGAAACGTAGCTGCAACATGGAAATCATCAAAAACTTACAAAGACCATACACGGGAGAACTTGGGCGAAGATAGTAGCGAAGGCACATGGGCAAGAGCAAGGTGAGTCAATAATCCGACGCGAGAGTGTCGGCCTGGCTGTTTTAAATAGCCCGTGAGTCATTACTTGATGGGTCGCAGCTGTGTGGCTCGTGAGCGCGTCTCGCTCGCGGCCGAGTCCCGAGGTGGCGCGTCGACGGGCGCGCCCACCCAGCTGCAACGACAACACATTGATCGTGACACCATCAGGTTGCCAATTCCTGACATACCAAAAGCTTTGAGAGAAACTGAGACGATTTGCGTTTCTCTTTCTGTTTCTTTTTCGAGTTCAACTTCTAGTTCTGTTTTTCACCTTTTCACAGCGTAATGAAGGCCAGTTGAGCAAGTTGAACAAGTGATTTTATTGATGATTGTGGAAGGCACCGATTTCATAAGCACAGTTTCTTCTCACACCTTTTCCATTAAGTACGTTTAAAAAGACAATTGAAAAGCATAATGTTAACAAATGTTCCAGGCAAAGGCAATTAATTTCATTTAAATGTTTGATGTAAACAGAAAAAAAATCATCATCACTCAGACACATTGCTTCTTCTGGCACTGATCACATTGGCTTTGTGTCAATAAAAGAGCTTTGCAAAATTCAATTTCATCATATTTTATTGAAAATCACATTTACATCTTACCACAAAGAGACGGGTCTTTCATTTTTTTTTCTTTTTTTAATCTAATAATTCTCACCAGCACAATTGTGACTCTCCTCATGCTGTTTAGTGGAGAATCTTTTCGCACAAACGCTGCAACTGAATGGCTTGTCTCCACTGTGCGTTCTTGTGTGGATTCGTAAATGTGACTTTCCAGAGAAGCTTTTGCCACAAATTGAGCAGGAAAAAGGCTTTTCTCCACTATGTATTCTTGTGTGACTTGTTAAATTTGCCTTTTGAGAGAAACTCTTGCCACAAACTGAGCATGAAAAAGGTTTATCTCCACTGTGCTTTCTTGTGTGGTTTGTTAAATGCGACTTTTGAGAGAAACTCTTGGCACAAACTGAGCAGGAAAAAGGTTTTTCTCCACTGTGCTTTCTTGTGTGGCTTGTTAAATGAGACTTTTGAGAGTAGCTTTTGCCACAAACTGAGCATGAAAAAGGTTTATCTCCACTGTGCTTTCTTGTGTGGTTTGTTAAATGCGACTTTTGAGAGAAACACTTGGCACAAATTGAGCAGGAAAAAGGTTTTTCTCCACTGTGCTTTCTTGTGTGGCTTGTTAAATGAGACTTTTGAGAGTAGCTTTTGCCACAAACCGAGCAGGAAAAAGGTTTTTCTCCAGTGTGTGTTCTTGTGTGAGTTGTTAAATGTGACTTTCGAGAGAAGCTCTTGGCACAAACTGAGCAGGAAAAAGGTTTTTCTCCACTGTGCTTTCTTGTGTGGATTGTTAAACCTGCCTTTTGAGAGAAGCATTTTCCACAAACAGAGCAGGAAAAAGATGTTTCACCACTGTGTGTTCTTGTGTGGCATGTTAAATGCGACTTTCGAGAGAAACTCTTGCCACAAATTGAGCAAGAAAAAGGTTTTTCTCCACTGTGTGCTCTTGTGTGCCTTACTAAATGAGTCTTTCGAGAGAAGCATTTACCACAAACCAAGCAGGAAAAGGGTTTTTCTCCACTGTGTGTTCTTGTGTGGATTTTTAATTGAAACTTTTGAGAGAAACTCTTGCCACAAACTGAGCAGGAAAAAGGTTTTTCACCACTGTGTGTTTTTCTGTGGCCTTTTAAAGACAACTTTGAAGATAATGAGTCAGTGTGACATGCCCTTTCACCTTTAGTTTGCTCATTATCATCATCATCATGAGCATCAGATAATGTGTCCTCATGATGTGCTTGTGATGGCCCCCAGTGGTCTTCATCACCTTCTGTTGTCATGTGATGACTTGAGCTGCTGCTTGGAGGCTCCGCCCCTCTGTTGTCCTCACTCACATCCTTTTTTTCATATTCAGTCTTTATAGGGACAACGTTCAGTGGTGACTTGTTGATCTCCTCCTCCTCCTTTTTGATGTGAGTCAAGTCTGGCTCCTCTTTCACAGAACAGAGATCATTTTGTCTGATGTCTGCAGGACACAAAAAGACATTTGGTTCGGTCAAGTCAAACCTCATGCGGCGACTTTGTCTTATATTGTTTCTACCGTGCTAAATTGACTTGTGCCTGCCGAACACGGAGCAATGCGTGGTGCGACCCCGATTTGGACCGGACCATGGGGGCATTTCACAAAACTACGTCCTAAGATGTAAACCTCCCTTTCCGAGCAGCACAACAGTGATAGAGCATTTAAAAAGGAAGCACGTTGCGGCTGATGCCCGATTTAATTCCTGACATGGTCATAGACGTTTCTGGAAGCGAGCTGAAGTTAGCACACACAGGCTCTTGTGTGCGTCTGATGGAACACATGTTGTGGGACCCTAACATATTAATGGGGGCCATCGCAACATAATGTCATTGATAGAATAGAAATCCTTCAAGTAAAATATGTTTACAAGTATTTCTTTTTGCATTTAGAGATAGAACTAAATGTTCCTGGGCTTGTTGGTAGAAAAGGGGGTTGTGACATACTCCCTTTTTAAGCCCATAGTAAGCCAAAGATGCAGATGCATTCCTTGCAGCATGCGCTTGTTCATTGATGAGATCCGTGCAACCCTGGATGGATGCATTAAATGTATTTTAAATGTTTGGATGAGGTGAAACTACGCACATGCACAAAACAGAGCAGGGCCACCCGAGGTTCTTTGACTCTCACCTGACCGACCAAGACAGAACAAAGTTCTTCAATAAATAAGACCAATACGTACTTGATTTTTTAAAAAACGTAATAATTTGTGTTTTATTCACAAACATTGATCAACCTCCATTGATCTTATTGCCGCAGTGTGCACAGTTTTTAGAGTCAGGTCGAATCATTCCATAAGGAATTGCTTGAACAAGATATGTCAGAGTTTTTGTCAAAAACGAGACAAGCCTTCATAAATGAATCACCCAGCCAAGATTGTCTTTGTCACTTGCGAGGGGCAGTCCGCCAAAGAAAAAAGCGTTCCCGCTCCTGTGCGGCGTTTCATTGAAGCACAGGAAAGCAATTTGAATATGCAAACTCAAATGGAAAAACATGAACACTTTGACTTCATCACACCTGTCCACACGCTTCCTGTTGTTCAAACGGTTTCATCTTACAAGACATGTTTGGGTCACACTTGTTAAATGCGAGCTAAACGGCGTGCATCTGTTTTTTGTGGCTTCCTGCTCAACTGCCAGCAAAGACACAACTCTGTTACCACTGAACTAACGTTTTCCTGTTTAAGAAGTCCATGTTTTTGTGACCTTTTATTAACCTGTAAGCATATTTTTGAAACATGACAAACTTAATTTCTTTAACAACATATAAAAACTGGAAAATGTGAAATGTTAAATAATCAGTTCAAATTTTAAACTGGGAAAAAACACGGAGTTTACCCCCCACTATTGGTTATTCTTTGGCATCCATGTTCTGCACTGATTTTATTTGGCATAAACAAATGTTCAGAAAACTGCCAAGTAAAAGGCAATATTCCAAAATAAAACGTTAATCACCTTGAACGATTTCCCCAAACAACTTAATGTTGTGATGCATATTTTTAATGATAGAAAGTCGTTCTTTACAAAGCAAATGAGAGTAAGACGTGTACAAACCTGCTTTGTGGAGCACAACACGAAGCTGCTTCCAACCTACGCCCAGCAGTTGAAGATGTTGCTCGTTCTCTTCTTTTATTCCACAAAGTTCCTCTTTGTACTTGGGTGTCGTTCTTGCGCACATTTTCAAACGTCAATCTCAACAAATCCGCACTTGATCTCTGCTTGGCGATGAGTCATGTGCCTCTTTTCGTTAGCGGCTAGCTAGCTAACAAGCTAAGCTAATTACGCCGAAAAGGATCAACGAGCGAAGATGAGGTTATCGGGACACAAAGACTTAATGAATTATGTCGACGTCCTTTAGAGTAGCACTGGACATCCTGTGAGAAAATGACAGTCAGTTCCACACTAAATCAGAAAAACTTAGCGGTGGGTGTTTTTATTTCGGTGTGGATGTGGTCGAGGTCCTTCGGAAGCTGCGCGCTTGCTTATGACGTCATGCTTTAAGCACGTATTTTTCAAATATATTTCTTTACCTCTGTGTTTGTTTTTACCCTCTGGCTGTTCTATTTTAATATATTATTTATATAATATTTTAATTCGGTTGATAAAAAAATGTAACAAAATAATTAAATTGACGCCACATTGGCGAGTCATCTCGCGCGTCACTTCCGCCTATACCCCGAGAAGCCGCTGCTGGAACTGCAGTGGGACGTTTACGTTTCTCCTAACGAACGAAGCAACAATGCTGTGGTTCACTCGGGCTGCAAGATTGTATGAATATAATGTCTGCATATACTCGCAGTGGCTCTCAATTATTTCACGCCCGCCCCTCCCAAGAAGAAAAAGATTCGCGCCTCCCCACCACCAATTTGTTTTCTGTCTTTGTAGATTGATGTTAGATTGTCAATAAAATATCCCTTAACTAAGCTAATTTGATAAGAAATATAATTTTGAGAACTATTATAGTGATGATCTCGAAACTCAGTACTCTGTTGTGCAAATATTGATGAGATGACAAATATTTGTCATGTTATTGTTGGAGTTGGATCACCGTGGAAATGAGAAGTAGTTAGTAAATCAACCTTTAAAAGCCAAACTTCCTCCAATGCGTGTTCGTTTTTTGTGCTCAAGAAGAAAAGGGTCAAATAAAGACTCAACAACTGATTAGAGGTCCGATATTTAGTTTCTTCAATTTCTGGAGTTCAGGAAGTACAAATACAGATATCTGGGCGGCTTTTTCTTAATCTCACGAGAAACTGCACTCGGGCGAGCACAGTCGAAAAATGCGCGCCATCTTTCAGCCCAGCTTCAGTTTTTATAGGAGTTTTTTATTTCAAGGGTCATGTCGGTTGAATCGGTCGTCCTCACTCCCTCCCACGGCACGGGTCCACGTCCAAGGGAAGGTCCTCCCCAGGTTAGTCATCGTCTGGATAGTTGATTCCTGTCTGGTCCCCAAGACTGGCACGCCAAGGCTGGCCTTCTCCGGCGGGCAGTCTCTCCGTCTCTCCAGCTGGCATTGCTCTGGAATCTCGTCGGTGTGCATGTGTACGTGCGTGTGCTCCGACTGTCTTTCGGAATGTGTTTTTCTTTTGATAGCGTCTGTGTGAGTCCTCCAGTGCCCAATTAGGAAGTATTTTAGCCATTACAAGTTAACTATTGGGTATTTTCGCTCTCACTAGTTAACTAGTGTAGGAAATCATGTCACTAGTTAACATGTTGGAATAATCCACGTTTTACTATTTAACATGTTGCTGAAAATGAGTCACTAGTCAGAGTTTCTGTGCAACTAGTACAACAATAAAGGACATCACTAGTGTGGCTGAATGTATAACTAGTGCTGGAAAAGACCGCACTAGTGAAATACGCCAATGTCTGATATCAATGATATGGAATTAATGCTCATATGCGCGGATCAGGTGAAGTACGCACATGTGCACAAAACTGTGCAGGGCCATCGAGGTTCATTGACTCTCACCCGACTACACCAGTACAGAAATAAATAAGACCAATACGCACTTGAACTTAATAATTTGTGTTTTATCCACGAAAATTGATCAACCGCCATTGATGTTTTCGCCGCAGTCTGCACAGTTTTCAGAGTCAGGTAGAATTCCTTCCATAAGGAATTGCTTGAACAAGATATAAAAACCAGAAAATGTAAAATGTTAAATAATCAGTTCAAATTTTAGACTGGAAAAACATGGAGTTCACCCCCCACTATTGGTTATTCTTTGCTCAACGCAGAAAAAAATACATTTGTTTTAAGATTCCACAGTTCCTGTCAAATAAATCTTCATCTTCCCGTGTGCATCAGTATCTTCCCAGCACTTGTCCCACTGAGATCACTCGGCAGACTGACCCAAAAGACAATTTATTTTCCAGACTATCTCATTGATCTTCCCTAACTGCTGAAAATTCCACAACAATCTGGAGTCAGACGCGGGATTGTTGAAGATCCGCCGGTAAAATTCAGGACGCTGGCGGGTGACCTCCAGGGTTCAATTCAGACAGCAGCAGCAACGAACAGCGTGATGCGGATCATCTCGTCCGTGGTGACAAATAAACTCCAGTCGCCATCAAGTTGCCAACTCCTGACATTCCAAAACCTTTGAGAGAAACTGAGCCAATTTGCGTTTCTCTTTCTTGTTCTTTTTATTGTTCAACTTCTAGTTCTGTTTTTCACCTTTTCACAGCGTAATGAAGGCCAGTTGAGCAAGTGGAACAAGTGATTTTATTGATGATTGTGGAAAGCAGCGATTTCATAAGCACTGTTTCTTCTCACACTTTTTCCATTAAGTACGATTAAAAAGACAACTGAAAAGCATCATGTTAAAAAAAGTTGTTCCAGGCAAAGGCAATTAATTTCATTTACATGTTTGATGTAAACACACAAAACAAATCATCATCACTCAGACACAATGGTTCTTCTGGCACTGATCACATTGGCTTAATGTCAATAAAAAAGCTTTGCAAAATTCAATACATCATATTTTATTCAAAATCACATTTACATCTTACCACGAGGAGTCTTTTCCTTCATTTTTTTGTCTTTTTTTAAAGCTTCAAGGATCGCTGCTATTCTCGCCATCACAATCGTGTCTCTCAGCACTACGTTTAGTGAAGAATTTTTTGCACAAACACTGCAACTGAATGGCTTGTCTCCACTGTGTGTTCTTGTGTGCCTTGTTAAATGCGACTTTCGAGAGAAACTCTTGTCACAAACTGAGCAGGAAAAGGGTTTTTCTCCACTATGTATTGTTCTATGTTTTATTAAAGTTGATTTTTGAGAGAATCCTTTGCCACAAACTGAGCAGGCGAAGGTTTTTTCTCCACTGTGTGTTCTTGTGTGACTTGTTAACGTTGCGTTTTGAGAGAAGCTTTTGCCACAAACTGAGCAAGAAAAAGGCTTTTCTCCACTGTGTGTTTGACTAGGTTTTATTAAAGTTGATTTTAGATAGAACCATTTTCCACAAACTGAGCAGGAAAAAGGTTTTTCTCCACTATGTGTTCTTGCGTGTTCTGTTAAATCAAACTTTTGGGAGAAGCTTTTACCACAAACTGAGCAAGAAAGAGATTCTGCAGTGTTTGTTCTTGTATGTTCTGTTAATCGGGACCTTAGAGAAAAGCTTTTACCACAAACTGAGCAAGAAAAAGGTTTTTCTCCACTATGTGTTGCTGTATGTTTTCTTAAATTGGACTTTCCAGAGAAGCGTTTGCCACAAACTGAGCAGGAAAAAGGTTTTTCTCCAGTGTGTGTTCTGTTAGATTTCCCTTTTGAGAGAAGCATTTTCCACAAACTGAGCATGAAAAAGGTTTATCTCCACTGTGTGTTCTTGTGTGCGGTTTTAAAGACAGCTTTGAAGTTAATGAGTCAGTGTGACATGCCCTTTCACCTTTAGCTTGCCCATTATCATCATCATTAGTATCAACATCATCGTCATGAGTGTCTGATGTGTCCTCACTATGCACTTCATCACCTTCTGTTGTCACGTGATGACTTGAGCTGCTGCTTGTAGGCTCCGTCCCTCTGTTGTCCTCACTCTCATCCTTGTTTTCATCTTCAGTCTTTATAGGGACAACGTTCACTGGTGACTTGTTAATCTCCTCCTCCTCCGTTTTGATGTGAGTCCAGTCTGGCTCCTCTTTCACAGAACAGAGATCATTTTCACTGACGTCTGCAGGACACAAAAAGACGAACACACATTTGGTTTGGTCAAGTCATTCTGATTCAGATGAACCCACTCGTGTACAAACCTGCTTTGAGTGGCACAACACGAGGCTGGTTGCTAACTTCGTCCAGCAGTTGAAGATGTTGCTCGTTCTCTTCTTTTATTCCACAAAGTTCCTCTTTGTACTTGGGTGTCGTTCTTTCACACATTTTCAAATGATAATTCCAAAAAGTCCGCACTTGGTCTTTGCTTGGCGATAACTCGTGTGCTTCTCTTTGTTCGACCAGACGAATGAAAGAGCGACGTTCTTCAAAGTCGCACTGAAAGGACTTCCTGTTCGTCACGAAAGCGGAAGAACAGGACACACCCCGCTGTGATATGATTGGCTGCTGGCTGAGTGGCGCACTGTCACCAACTCACCGACAGATGTCGCCATTTGCGATGCAAATCATCGTTATCTTCTTCTAAACATTGGAAAAACGTACGATTTAAATCGTATGAAAATGAACAAACATTTTAGTTCCCAAATATGAACTTGAGAGATGTATTGAATTTTACTTTTGTTGCTGGTTTTGTTTTCACATCTGACACCATGTTGTTGGTTTGATAGTATTCCAAATGCATTTCCCTATTATTAACAGTTGACATGATAAAGTGATACTTTATGTCAACATATTTGCACCTTTGCCTTTTTACAGGGTTTTTCAACAGGTTGCGATGTGGTTGCGAATTTTAAATTAAAATATGTATATATATATAATATTTTATTACTTAACCGTTATTGTGTTCGAAAATGATTTCGGTATTTAAGTACTTTCATATTTCATTATTCGTTTTAGTATTCATTAAACTACAATAATTCACTATTAATTACAAGAGTTATTGAACTGTTTTAGGAATAATTTAGTATTCAATGTTTAATTGTTACAAAATTTACTTTTTAAATTTTTGTTTCACCATTTTGTTCAATCTTAATCTTATGGAAAATTATTTAAGAAGCACCAACACAATGTTTTTAAAGATAAAGATAAAGATGTCCTTCAATAGTCCCACAATGGGGAAATTTGCAGTGTTACAGCAGCAAAGAAATAGATCACACAGAGGCGGCGGCGTAATGTAGCAGTTTATGTATAACATTAGCAGCAGACATTCAGAAAAAAGCAAACCTATGCAAATATACACAGTATATACGTAAATACACAAATCCCCATGTGTATATACACACTTACATCCCACAACATTTACAAGTGTAAGGAAACACTCCGAATGTCTGTCTATGGTACAGAGGGAAAATTAATAAAATGCTGCAATGATAAAAAATACTGCAATGATAGAAAATACTGCAATGATAAATGAAGGATTGTATTATGATTGCTGGCATTATTTTAAACACTTACAAGACAGAAGGTCAATTATTTAAATTAGCAGGTTCATATTTGGGGAATATGTTAAACATTGATGAAACAAAAAGCATTTATCAAATGGAACTAGAAGCACGGGTCACAAGAATGACTGGGATGGTAGGCCTGATGTTTACTGATTTATTATATTATTCTCATATGCTACATTTATAGTACTTAGTTTAAATGTATGAACTTGAGTGAAATTCTCAGTAGTGAGAATAGATTTGCACACATAGCATTTCCATGAGCTGTCCTCACATTCACAGCACTTCATGGACAGATACGACGAAGCACATTCTCCAAATTGGCTGTAGAGATGCAAACATACCAAATTGGGCACTGGAGGACTCACACAGACGCTATCAAAAGAAAAACACATTCCGAAAGACAGAACAATTGGAGATCGGAGCACATGCACATACGCATACACACACAGAGACATATTCATACACCTGCACATAGACGTGCACACACCGACAAGATTACAAAAGAATGCCAGCGGAGAGAGAGACGGAGGGACTGCACGCCGGAGAAGGCCAGCCTTGGCGTGCCAGTCTTGGGGACCAGACGGGAATCAACTTATCCAGACGATGACTAACCTGGGGAGGACCTTCCCTTGGACGTGGACCCGTGCCGTGGGAGGGAGCGAGGACGACCGATTCAACCTACATTACCCTTGACATAAAAAACTCCTATAAAAACTAAAGCTGGGCTGAAAGCTGGTGCGCATTTTTCGACTGTGCTCGCCCGAGTGGAGTTTCTCGTGAGATAAAGAAAAAGCTGCCCAGATATCTGTCTTTGTACTATTTCCTGAACTCCAGAAATTGAAGAAACTAAATATCGGAACTCTAATCAGTTGTTGAGTCTTTATTTGACCCTTTTCTTCTTGAGTACAAAAAAACGAACACGTACTGGCGTAAGTTTGGCTTTTAAAGGTTGATTTATGAAACTACTTCTCATTTCCATGGTGACTGAACTCCAACATCATCTTTCCACAAAGAGTCAGTTCCTTCAGTTTTTTTTGTCTTTTTTTAAGCTTCAAGGATCGCTGCTATTGTCACCAGCACAACTGTGTCTCTCAGCTTGCTGTTTAGTGGCGAATTTTTTCGCACAAACGCTGCAACTAATTGGCTTGTCTCCACTGTGTGTTCTTGTGTGGCTTGTTAAATTCGCCTTTTGAGAGAAACATTTTCCACAAACTAAGCATGAAAAACATTTTTCACCACTGTGTGTTCTCATGTGCCTTACCAAATGAGACTTTTGAGAGAAACCTTTTCCGCAAACTGAACAGGAAAAGGGGTTTTCACCACTGTGTGTTCTTGTGTGGATTGTTAAACTTGAATTTTGAGAGAAGCTTTTTCCACAAATTGAGCAGGAAAAAGGTTTTTCTCCACTATGTATTCTTGTGTGACTTGTTAAATTTGCCTTTTGAGAGAAACTCTTGCCACAAACTGAGCAGGAAAAAGGTTTTTCACCACTGTGTGTTCTTGTGTGTCTTGTTAACGTTGCGTTTTGAGAGCTTTTACCATGAACTGAGCAAGAAAAAGGGTTTTCACCACTGTGTGTTTTTTGTGCCCTTTTAAACACAAAGTTAATGAGTCAGTGTGACATGCCCTTTCACCTTTGGCTTGCCCATCATCATCATCATCATCATCATCATCATCGTCATGAGCGTCTGATAATATGTCCTCATTATGTGCTTGTGATGGCCCCCAGTGGTCTTCATCACGTTCTGTTGTCACGTGATGACTTGAACTGCTACTTGGAGGCTCCGCCCCTCTGTTGTCCTCACTCTCATCCTTGTTTTCAACTTCAGTCTTTATAGAGACAACGTTCACTGGTGACTTGTTGATCTCCTCTTCCTCCTCCTCCTTTTTGATGTGAGTCAAGTCTGGCTCCCCTTTCACAGAACAGAGATCATTTTGTCTGACGTCTGCAGGACACAAAAAGACAAATTTGGTTTGGTCAAGTCAAACCTCATGCGGCGACTTTGTTTGTTATTGTTTCTAGTACATTCCAACATTCCCCTTTTTAATTTTTTTTATAAAATTTCTGTTTCTAAATAAATTTGAAAACAAAATTACGTGTGAAGAATCAAAATCCCTACACATAAATTAAGCAACAACACTTTCATGTTGACATATTTGAATAATGACTGTATATTTTAAAGTTATCCAATATGTATTAAAATTAGACTAAGATACACCATAATATTATTCGAGTTCACTGAATTATTTTGTAACTGCAATGATGCTTAACAGCCATAGGGTGTCAGTAATGAGTAACAAAGTAACACAAGGCCTCCCTCTGATACATCATAAATCCATTTGCATAAATTAATAATAATAATAATAATAATAATAATAATGCCTTTATTAGTCCCACAATGGGGAAATTCGAGATTCGAACCCAGGCCTCCTGGGGAGACTGGGTCCTGAACGCGGCGCCTTAGACCACTCGGCCATCCTGGCAGCAAGAACTTTGAGTTGTGGGGGAGATGCAAACCACCTGGGCCACAGGAACTTTATTATCAGGAACTAAATATTCCTGTACTTGTAGGTAGAAAAGGGGGTTGTGACGTTCTCCCTTTTTAAGCCCATAGTAAGCCAAAGATGCAGATGCATTCCTTGCAGCATGCGCTTGTTCACTGATGAGATCCGTGCAACCCTGGATGGATGCATTAAATGAATTTTAAATATTTGGATGAGGTGAAACTACGCACACGTGCACAAAACTGTGCGGGACCACCCAAGGTTCATTGACCGAGCCAGTAAAAATTTCATAAATACATAAGACCAATACGTACTTGATTTTTTCAAAAACTTAATCCATTGTGTTATAGCCACTAAAATTCATCAACGCCATTGATCTTTTTGCCACAGTGTGCACAGTTTTTAGAGTCAGGTTCAATCATTCCATAAGGAATTGCTTGAACAAGATATGTCAGAGTTTTTGTCAAAAACGAGACAAGCCTTCATCAATGAATCACCCAGCCAAGATTATCTTTGTCACTTGCGAGGAGCAGTCCGCCAAAGAGAAAAGCGTTCCCGCTCTAGTGCGGCGTTTTATTGAAGCACAGCAAAGCAATTTGTAAATGCAAACTCATAAAGAATGGAAAAACATGAACACTTTGACATTGTCATATGTCAAATGTTAAATAATCAGTTCAAATTTTATACTGGAAAAAAACATGGAGTTTACCCCCCACTAATGGTTTTTCTTTAGCATTTATTTCCTGCACTGATTTAATTTGGCATCAACAAATGTTCAGCAGACCGGCAAGTGAAAAGCAAAAAATAAAAATAAAACGGCAATAACCTTGAACGCATTTCCCCAAATAACTTAATGTTGTGATGCATTTTTCGAACAATAGAAAGTCGTTCTTTACAAAGCAAATGAGAGTAACACGTGTACAAACCTGCTTTGTGTAGCACAACACGAGGCTGGTTGCAAACTTCGTCCAGCAGTTGAAGATGTTGGTCGTTCTCTTCTTTTATTCCACAAAGTTCCTCTTTGTACTTGGGTGTCGTTCTTTCACACATTTTCAAACGTCAATCTCAACAAATCCGCACTTGATCTCTGCTTGGCGATGAGTCATGTGCCTCTTTTCGTTAGAAGCTAGCTAGCTAACAAGCAGCTAAGCTAACAAGCTAAGCTAACTACGCCGAAAAGCATCAACGCGTGAAGATGAGGTTATCGGGACACAAAGACTTAACGAATTATGTCGTAGTCCTTTAGAGTAGCACTGGACATCCTTTGAGAAAAATTACAGTCAGTTCCACACTAAATCAGAAGAATTTAGCGATGGGTGTTTTTGTTCCGGTGTGGAGGGTCGGTGGATGTAGTCGAGGTCCTTTTTTTTTTTTTTTTTTTTTTATTTATTTTTTTATTTTATTTTTTTTTAATTTTTTTTTTTTTTTTTTATGTGGTCGAGGTCCTTCGGAAGCCCATAGGGCAAGTGCCAAAATTTGCCTTGCCCGAGTGGCCAAATTACTTGCCCAACTTGGGCAAGTGACAATTTTTTTTCTCTTGCCCAAAGATTAAATTACCTTGGCCTGAGTGACTTTTTGGATGACAAAGTGTGTGATTACAAATTGCATGAATTTTTTTTTCGGACAGTTCCTGCCTCGAAAGAATTACAACAGAATTACAATTACACAGTCTTGTTTTCATCATCAACCATGAAACCCTGCTCACAACAGCATGTATCATCCTGTGCAGTTATTGAAAATGTTAATTGTAGTTTTAATAATAAACAAATCTTCATGTTAAATTGGGAAAATGATATTACAGCAATCCAGATTATCAATTTTAAGTCCAGGGGAGCCTATTAATTGAGGAATCACATGAGTAAATTATGAGTGTGGGAAATTTGTGTATTCCTTTAAGACCAGTGCCTGTGGCGCTGCCTCCATAAGTTTCATAGCATAAACAGAACACAGTCAATGACACTATGTCAGGTCACATCATGGAGCAAATGAATTAACAGCCAATAATCAAATATTACTCCCTTCCTTACTCGCAACTGAATTGTCTACTTAAAAATATTCGAGCTATTTTAGTCATGTCAGAGGAATCCGAAATGTTCGGATTTGAACGAACTCGTCGCCACTTGTAAACATGCGCAGAAGGTAAGAAAACTTCCGGCTGTCAATTTTCGGCCGAAATATCGGAGGTTTTTGTTGTGTTTTTCAAACTTCAAATGAAGATGCAACTCCAGTGAGTTCCAATACTGCGGGGCAGTGCGGCGCCATGCCGAATCAACACACCCAAAAGTCGTAACTGGCGACCGTTCAAAAATCTGAAATATATTCTTTCTTTTTTTAAACCACAATGGCCGAAGGAGGGAAAAGTGTGGATTTAATTGCAGATACACTTGCAAAGACATTTTCAAGTCGGACCTATCAAGAGAAGCTATATCGTCCAACACTCACTCAGTGGTGCGTAAGTGTGTTTCTGGATATTATTTGTCCAGCCGTGGTGTCATAAATGATGGTGTTGTGAGGGGCATTATTCAAGTAGGACAAAGTAGGACTTCACTGAAGGCTCAGGTGTGAAATGCACTGAAGTAACTTAAAAAGTAAAAGTAAAAAAAGAATGTGTTTAAGAATGTGCAAGAAAGAAAAATGTTGACAAATGTTGATAAATAATGATATTTTCCAGGAGGTATTTATTTCTTTGTTGTTTATTCATTCAATTCTATACTAATTTCAATATTTGAGTATTATTTTTCTTTCAATATGTCGTATATTTTGTCTTTGAAGTGTGGGTCCTTGCTGCCTTCCGGAGAGGCAGCCGAGCAAGGCTGGATTGGCGATGGTTCGAAAAAGATTTTATTCTCGTCACATGCTGATGTCAAAAGAAGTCTCCCCAAAAACGTGCGAGCCCCCTCTCAGACATTCCCTTCTTATGGGGAATGCCCAAATAGGACATGAATATCTAATTTTCCCTTGTTGCATATGCATTCCCATCCCGCTAGTCTTCGGGATTTCCCTCCAAAAGTCCCCCAGAGGGAGAGCAGATGCGTCTCCCCGTTGATACGACCTGTCTACTAGTGACCACCTTAAATTACTCTCATACCCTCAAAGGTCACTGACCTGGCGAGAGAATTGCCCCCACCATAAACAATGCTCAGGCCTATTTTCTCTCAGGGCAGTATCTGGTTACATCGGAACTTCAGAACCAAGACTGGTCACTTCTGTGAGCTCCAGTCCCTTCATAGTTTCATAAAGAGAATTACTTCCCATATCTAAATTAGGCCATTTAAAAATACACAACTTTTTTTTTATTTATTTCAATGTATATTTAAGCTTGCTTATGTAATAATAGAATATTTATTCAATTGTTTTAGTATGTAAAATTATCAACAATTTTAACATTTTTATTTCACACTTGAATATTTCTGAACATATTTGTTCTTTTGAAAATGTGTGCAATTTAAATTATTCCATCCATCCAGCCATTTTCTGCCGCTCATCCAGGGTCGGGTTATTGAATTAATTTTTTAAGTATTTTTTATAATTCAATATTTATTTCAAGATCAGGACTCTTCTCAATTAGTTCAATATTTATAAAATGTTTCTATATTTGTTAATTGAATTAAGTCTGTATGTGGTTTCCAATTTTACATTTTAATATTTTCCTATTTCACTATATAAATAATCCAATGTATAAAAAATATAATACAGCATGAAAAAAAAATTTTGGTATATTTGACTAAATAGTTTTTTTCCAAAGTGAGATTCTGATTAGTAACAAACCCCAAACACTTGATAGAGCTCAACCCATTAAGTGTATTTTGCAGAAATTTATTCAGAAAGCATAATATTAAATGTATGTAAGGGGATATTTGAAGAGTTTGAGTTATGTTCAATAGACCATTGATACCCGAGCCACCCAAACACAGCAAGAAAACCAGCTCTGACTCCAGTCACCATCAGGTTACCATCTCCTGACATTCCAAAACCTTTCAGAGAAACTGAGACGATTTGCGTTTCTCTTTCTGGTTCTTTTTATTGTTCAACTTCTTGTTCTATTTTTCACCTTTTCACACAGTGTAATGAAAGCCAGTTGAGCAAGTGGAACAAGTGATTTTATTGATGACTGTGGAAGGCAGCAATTTCATAAGCACAGTTTCTTCTCACACCTTTTCCATTAAATACGATTAAAAAGACAACTGAAAAGCAGAACATTAACAAATGTTATTCCAGGCAAAGGCAATTAATTTATTTTACATGTTTGATGTAAACACACACAAAAAAAAATCATCATCACTCAGACACAATGGTTCTTCTGGCAATGATCACATTGGCTTAGTGTCAATAAAAGAGCTTTGCAAAATTCAATATTTCATATTTTATTCAAAATCACATTTACATCTTACCACAAAGACTCAGTTCCTTCAGTTTTTTTGTCTTTTTTTAAGCTTCAAGTATCGCTGCTTATCTCACCAGCACAATTGTGACTCTCCGCATGCTGTTTAGTGGAGAATTTTTTAGCACAAACGCTGCAACTGAATGGCTTGTCTCCTCTGTGTGTTCTTGTGTGGCGTCGTAAATGTGACTTTACAGAGAACCCCTTGGCACAAACTGAGCATGAAAATGGTTTTTCTCCAGTGTGTAATCGTGTATGTGTTTTTAAATTTGGCTTAAAAGAAAAGCTTTTGCCACAAACTGAGCAAGAAAAAGGTTTTTCTCCAGTGTGTGTTCTTGTGTGACTTATTAAATCAGACTTTCGCGAGCAACTCTTGCCACAAACTGAGCAGGAAAAAGGGTTTTCTCCACTGTGTTTTCTTGTGTGTTCTGTTAAACTTTCCTTTCTCGAGAAGCATTTTCCACAAACTGAGCATGAAAAAGGGTTTTCTTCAGTGTGTAATTGTGTATGTCTTTTTAAATTTGACTTAAAAGAAAAGCTTGTGCCACAAACTGAGCAGGAAAAAGATTTTTCACCACTGTGTGTTCTTGAGTGATTTATTAAATGAGACCTTCGAGAGAAACTCTTGCCACAAACTGAGCAGGAAAAAGGTTTTTCTCCACTGTGTGTTCTTGCATGGCTTGTTAAATGTGCCTTTTGAGAGAAGCTTTTTCCACAAAATGAGCATGAAAAAGGTTTTTCTCCAGTGTGTAATCGTGTATGTGTTTTTAAATTTGGCTTAAAAGAAAAGCTTTTGCCACAAACTGAGCAAGAAAAAGGTTTTTCTCCACTGTGTGTTCTTGCGTGTTCTATTAAATTTGCCTTTTGAGAGAAGCATTTTCCACAAACTGAGCAGGAAAAAGATTTTTCAACACTGTGCGTTCCTGTGTGCCTTACTAAATGAGACTTCCGAGAGAAGCTTTTGCCACAAACCGAGCAGGAAAAAGGTTTTTCACCACTGTGTGTTTTTCTGTGCCCTTTTAAAGACAACTTTGAAGATAATGAGTCAGTGTGACATGCCCTTTCACCTTTGGCTTGCCCATCATCATCATCATCATCATCATTAGTATCATCATCAACATGAGCGTCTGATAATGTGTCCTCATTTTGTGCTTGTGATGGCCCCCAGTGGTCTTCATCACCTTCTGTTGTCACGTGATGACTTGAGTTGCTGCTTGTAGGCTCCGCCCCTCTGTTGTCCTCACGCTCACCCATGTTTTCATCTTCAGTCTTTATAGGGACAACGTTCAGTGGTGACTTGTTGATCTCCTCCTCCTCCTCCTTTTTGATGTGAGTCAAGTCTGGCTCCTCTTTCACAGAACGGAGATCATTTTGTCTGACGTCTGCAGGACACAAAAAGACAAATTTGATTTGGTCAAGTCAAACCACATGCGGCGACTTTGTCTTATTTTCTACAGCGCTATCTTGACTTGTGCCTGCCGAACACCAATCAATGCGTGCGACCCCGATTTGGACCGGACCATGGGGGCATTTCACAAAATTACGTCCTACGATGTAAACCTCACTTTAGCAGCACAACAACAGTGATAAACGAGCATTTAAAAAGGAAGCACGTTGCGGCTGATGCCCGATTTCATTCCTGACATAGTCACAGACGTTTCTGGAAGCGAGCTGAAGTTCGCACACACAGGCTCTTGTGTGCGTCTGATGGAACACCTGTTGTGGGACCCTAACTTATTGATGCAGACCACTGGGGCCCATTGCAACATAACGTCATTGATAGAATAGAAATCATTCAAGTGAAAAATGTTTACAAGTATTTCTTTTTGCATTTCGAGATCGTTTCATCGTGGGTATTTTTTTGCTTCCATTATAATCTGGATGCCTAAAAGAATTAAAGGGGGCCTGGAATCAGAGTTGCTATTTATTGCATGATTTACGTTTGGGTTTTTTTGCCCAAAATGACATTTAGCCTGCAAGTACATTCCAACATTCCCCTTTTTATTTTTTACAAAATTTCTGTTTTTAAATAAATTTTAAAACAACATTATGTTTGAAGAGTCAAAATCCCTACACATAAGCATTAAGCAACAACACTTTCACTGTGACTTTCATGTTGACATATTTGAATAATGACTGTCTATTTTAAAGTTATCCAATATGTATTCAAATTCGACTAAGATCCACCATAATATTTGAAGAGTTCACTGAATTATTTTGGAACTGCAACGATGCTTAACAGCCATAGAGTGTCAGTAATGAGTAACAAAGTAACACAACATTGTCATTTGCATACATTACCAGGAACTATGAGTTGCGGGGGAGATGCAAACCACCTGGGCCACAGGAACTTTATTACCAGGAACGAAATGTTCCTTGACTTGTTGGTAGAAAAGGGGGTTGTGGCGTACTCCCCTTTTAAGCCCATAGTAAGCCAAAGATGAAGATGCATTCCTTGCAGCATGCGCTTGTTCACTGATGAGATCCGTGCAACTCTGGATGGATGCATTAAATGTATTTTAAATGTTTGGATGGGGTGAAACTACGCACACGTGCACAAAACAGTGCAGGGCCACCGGAGGTTCATTGACTCTCACCCGACGAAGCCAGTACAAAGTTAATAAATAAATAAGACCATTACGTGCTTGATTTTTAAAAAAAACGTAATATTTTGTGTTTTATCCACTAAAATTGATCAACCGCCATTGATGTTTTCGCCGCAGTGTGCATATTATTGAGAGTCAGGCAGAATTCCTTCCGTAAGGAATTGCTTGAACAAGATATAAATACCAGAAAATGTAAAATGTTAAATAATCAGTTCAAATTTTATGAAAAAAAAAAAAACATGGAGTTCACCCCCCCATTGGTTATTCTTTGGCATATATTTTCTGCACTGATTTCATTTGGCAAAAACAAATGTTCAGCAGACCTGCAAGTAAAAGGCAATATTTAAAAATAAAGCGGCAATAACCTTGGACGCATTTCCCCAAACAACTTAATGTTGTGATGCATATTTTTAACGATAGAAAGTCGTTCTTGACAAAGCAAATGAGAGTAAAACGTGTACAAACCTGCTTTGAGTGGCACAACACGAGGCTGGTTGCAAACTTCGTCCAGCAGTTGAAGATGTTGCTCGTTCTCTTCTTTTATTCCACAAAGTTCCTCTTTGTACTTGGGTGTCGTTCTTTCACACATATTCAAATGATAATTCCCAAAAATCCGCACTTGATCTCTGCTTGGCGATGAGTCATGTGCCTCTTTTTGTTAGCGGCTAGCAAGCTAACAAGCTAAGCTAACTACGCCGAAAAGCATCAACGCGCGAAGATGAGGTTATCGGGACACAAAGACTTAATGAATTATGTCGTAGTCCTTTAGCGTATCACTGGACATCCTTTGAGAAAATTACAGTCAATTCCACACTAAATCAGAAGAATTTAGCGGTGGGTGTTTTTGTTCCGGTGTGGACGGGTCGGTGGATGTGGTCCAGGTCCTTCGGAAGCTGCGCGCTTGCTTATGACGTCATGCTTTAAGCGCGTATTTTCCAAATATATTTATTTGCCTCAGTGGGTTTTTTTACACCTGGCTGTTCTATTTTAATATTTATTTTATATAATATTTTAATTCGGTTGATAAAAAAAAATTAACAAAATAACTAAATTAACGCCACATTGGCGAGTCATCTCTCGCGTCACTTCCGCCTATGCCCCGAGAAACCGCTGCTGGAACAGCAGTGGGACGTTTACGTTTCTCCGACCGAACTTGCAACAATGCTGTGGTTCACTCTGGCTGCAAGATTGTATGAATATAATGTCGGCATATACTCGCAGTGCCTCTCAATTATTTCACGCCCGCCCCTACCAAGAAGAAAAAGATTCGCGCCCCCCCACCACCAATTGTTTTTCTGTCTTTGTAGATTGATATTAGATTGTCAATAAAATATCCCTTAACTAACCTAAATTGATAAGAAATATAATTTTGAGAACTATTATAGTGAGGATCTCGAAACTCAGTACTCTGTTTTGCAAATATTGATGAGATGACAAATATTTGTCATGTTATTGTTGGAGTTGGGTCACCGTGGAAATAAGAAGTAGTTAGTAAATCAACCTTTAAAAGCCAAACTTACTCCAATGCGTGTTCGTTTTTTGTGCTCAAGAAGAAAAGGGTAAAAAAAAAAGACTCAACAACTGATTAGAGTTCCGATATTTAGTTTCTTCAATTTCTGGAGTTCAGGAAATAATACAAAGACAGATATCTGGGCGTCTTTTTCTTAATCTCACGAGAAAACTGCACTCGGGCGAGCACAGTCGAAAAATGCGCGCCATCTTTCAGCCCAGCTTCAGTTTTTATAGGAGTTTTTTTATGTCAAGGGTAATGTAGGTTGAATCAGTCGTCCTCGCTCCCTCCCACGGCACGGGTCCACGTCCAAGGGAAGGTCCTCCCCAGGTTAGTCATCGTGTGGATAGTTGATTCCCGTCTGGTCCCCAAGACTGGCACGCCAAGGCTGGCCTTCTCCGGCGGGCAGTCCCTCCGTCTCTCTCTCCGCTGGCATTCTTTTGTAATCTTGTCGGTGTGTGCGCGTGTATGTGCAGGTGTATGTGCGTGTATGTATATGTCTGTGTGTGTGTATGCGTAT
Organism: Idiotropiscis lumnitzeri; assembly: GCF_059441095.1. NCBI lineage: Eukaryota > Metazoa > Chordata > Actinopteri > Syngnathiformes > Syngnathidae > Idiotropiscis > Idiotropiscis lumnitzeri. The sequence goes on from NC_142392.1 coordinate 18,488,401, forward strand.
GTGCATGTGCTCCGATCTCCAATTGTTCTGTCTTTCGGAATGTGTTTCTTTTGATAGCGTCTGTGTGAGTCCTCCAGTGCCCAATTTGGTATATTTCCCTCTACAGCCCATGTGGAGAATGTGCTTCGTCGTATTTGTCCATGAAGTGCTGTGAATGTGAGGGCAGCTCATGGAAATGCTATGTGTAGAGGTTATTTTAGATTCCATTAGTTTCTTCTTATTTTCGTTGTTCAACCTCTTCGTTTGGTGGCGAATAAAAACAACTTTTTACGCGTGAACAAACACTGATGGTCGAAGCACGGCAAAAAGACCGTGTTGCTCCTTCGCCATCATCTTTATTTCTTCTTCAACCAAAAAACACTTTCTTCTTCGTGCATTACAGTAAATAAAGAATTGCGCCCTCTTACGTTGACACATTTCACTCCACAAATAAAAATAATTACAAAAGACAAAGAAATGTATAATTTCTTCTCACAAACATGCAAATGGCAAAAAACAAATATTTGCAATCATTATCCATAAAAATATAAACATTTGTGAAATGGTGCTAACAACTCATATTCAGAGACACAAAAGACAAGGGCCCGGAAACCCTCAGTGTTGAGAGAACACTATATCGGCAAAGGTAGGCCCCGCATTGTCTCCCTATACATTGATGACGCCGCTGAAGAAAGCGGACACAGAGACTGTGACTGAATAAGTCATCAGAGCTGAACAGAATATCATTATATTATATGGCGAGCGAAGGGTTGATGATGGCAATGATTATGAGAGGGCTACGGGAAAAATATAAGCCTTTCACGTTAATGGTGACGCACGACTCAATGGACGTTTCGCTGGGGGAGTTCAAGGCCAAATTATGGAACTTCGAGGCAGCGGAAGACACAGGATCACTCGCCGAGGAGGCCGGAGGGACAGTGATGAAAGCACGGGCGGCGCAAAAGAAGAAAAGCAGACCGCCGACGGAGCTGGCGTGTTGGCGATGCGGCGAAAAGGGTCACCGTAAAGATAACTGCTCAAAGACTAGTTGGTGTAGTTTCTGTTAACACACAGGACACGCGGACAAAGCATGCCGGAAGAAGCGCGGACAAAGCGCTCGGTACGCGTGCGTCCAAAAAGGTGGAGACGATGACGCCGGTGGCAGCCATGAAATGCAACATGATGACGCCAGGAGAGCAACCGGAGGTGAGGATTACTCCTTCAAGACGGAGACTGAGAATACCAGCTGGACAGCACAGCAGATGCAACAAAAGGTACTGATTGTGGACACAGGTGCATCGTCCCACTTTATGAACGACAAAAGATGGTTTAAGAACTTTGTGAGCAATTTCAGGCCGGAGAAACACAGCATGGGGCTCGCAGATGGGAAACGTGTTTTTGGGCTGGCACAAGGCAAGGGAAACGCACAGGTGTGTCTAATAGACAGTAAGGGGCGTCGGTGTAAAGTTACGTTCAAGAACGCCCTCTACATCCCATCCTTGCCTCAAGAACTGTTTTCCGTGAAGCGAGCTACAGCTAAGAGTGCCAAAGTGTTCTTCAAGGAAGGCGAAGACGTTCTTACGGCGCCTGATGGTCCAACATTTGTTATTTATTATGTGTATAAAAGAATGTACTACTTGAAAACAGAGTGTCATGAAAATGGTGTGTGTAAAGTCAGCCATGATATTCAGACATGGCACGAGATAATGGGGCACTGCAACTATGAGGATATATTGAAATTGCAAAATGTAACAGTTGGCATGCACATTAGTGGTGCGAAACACAAGCCTGATAAAGAATGTGATGTATGCATAAAAGGGAAGTTCACCCAAACGAGAAACCGAAATCCAACTGACAAGGTAAAGACATTGCTAAAACTGGTGAACACAGATTTAGCTGGTCCGATTAGCAACAAATCCATTGATGGTTTTAAGTATGTGCAATCTTTTACAGATGTGTATACAGGTGCGGTGTTTGTTTATTTTTTGAAAGCAAGGATGATGGCGATGCTCTTCAAGCTACCAAGAAGTTCTTATCTGATGTAGCACCATATGGCACTGCGATCAGACAATGGAACCGAGTTCACAAACAGAGACTTCAAGACACTGCTACGAAAGAACAATATGAGACATGAAACCTCCTGTCCTTATTCCCCACACCAGAATGGGGTAGCTGAGAGGGAATGGCCGACTCTTTTTGATATGGCCAGGTGTAAGCTTATTGACTGCAACTTACCAAAGAGCCTGTGGCACAATGCTGTTCAGGAGGCGGCATATATAAGAAATCTGTGTTTTAATAAGCATACAGGCACCACTGACAGGAAAAATGTGTCATTTATCAAGGATGCACAAGTTCGGGTCAATATGCTATGCCTATCAACAAGACAGGATTAAACTAGACTTTAAGTGCGAAAAAGGACACTTTGTAGGGCATGACAAAGGCAGTCCAGCCTTTCTAGTTTATTATCCAGTGAGGGAAAGGTGTTCCCACAGACTGGTAAAGTTTGTCACCAAGACATGTGAAAATGAAACGCTGACTTATGAGTTAGACCTGCAACCAAGAGTGAGTTGTGAAGTCAAAGACACCCCACAACCTAGTGCGAGCACAGACATACAAACTGGTGGTTCAAAACAACCAAAAGATGATGTAAGAGCCATATTGAGGAATGTTTTCTAATTTGGAATTCATTATTATTATTTAAATATTACTGAGATGCATAATTGTATTTTATGAAGGAAGAAAATTTAGTTTAGCATTGCGTGTCTTAGAAACGGTATTGATTACCTAACGAGCCACACGTGAGAAGGTAGTCATGTGACATGCCGTATAAATAGTAGTCATGTGACGTGCCTAAAACACACATTCAGAAGGTCGGGTGGTGGTGACAAAGTTTTTCTGACCGACGCCAATCAGCGACTTCAACCCTCGACGCCAAGCAGCGACTTCAACCCTCGACGCCAAGCAGCGACTTCAACCCTCGACGCCAAGCAGCGACTTCAATCATCGACGCCAAGCAGCGACTTCAATCCTCGACGCAAGCAGCGACTCCAACAACGACGCCGATCAGCGAACTCTGACAGTCACTGTGACAGCCACACCACCGACGCTGGTCAACGAGCGCCGACAGCGGGCAACCACGATCAGCGACCTCAAGCCACATCGATCGACGACCTCGACCACGTCATGTTTGAGTTATGGAAATATTAGTAAACTTGTGAAACGAAGATCCTGAGTTGGAAGTTTTGTCGCGTCAGGCTAGTTATTATTCACCCGCTCCTACAGTGGCAAGTAAACCCGAAAGAGTTGCCACTACAGATGATGATGACAAGCACCCTAAAGGGACACCACAGGTCCCAGGCAGTGGGAGATATCCTACTCAAGAACGAAGACCACCGGGTTATCTAAAAGATTATACTCAAGACAGCAGTGAGGAGGATGACAGTACACTTGTTAGCATAGACCACTGCAACAGAGTAATGTGCAATATTCCCCTAAACTTTAAAGAGACCTGAACATCAACTGAGTCAAAAAAATGAAAGAAAGCAATGGAGAGATGAAGTCCTTAGACGAAATCCACACTTTCACTTTGACTAAATTGCCAGATGGCAGAGAGACAGTGGGAGGAAAGTGGGTCTATTCAACCAAGGAAGGCAGTGATGGACGTGAGATGTACAAGGCCAGGTTTGTAGCGAAAGGTTATAGCTAGAGAGCATGGTGAAATATTCTCACCAACAGCAAATCTGACTCGTGTACGGGTGGCGTTGCAAAAGGCTGACGTAAAAACAGCTTATTTGCACGCACCCATTGATAGAGCAATATACATGGAACAACCTGAGGGTTATGAGAAAGGAAGAGATGGGCTAGTGAATAAGCTGGAGAAGTCCATTTACGGCCGAAAACAATTTGGACGTAATTGGAATTTATTACTTCACAAATACCTAATCGGGAACAAATTTATCCAGAACCCAGCAGACCACTGTGTATACACGAAAGAGTCTAAAGTAAAAGGGAAAGTGATAATTGTTATCTGGGCTGATGACCTCATCATTGCCGCCAATAACACAAAAGTGGCTTCGAGGAAGTGAAGAGCATGCGATCCACCAAGTTTAAAATGAAGGACCTAGGCAGGTTAAAACATTTCCTTGGCATGGTCTTCAGCCACTCGGAAGGCCGTGTAAATGTGACACAAAACAAGTACCGTATTTTTACGGCCATACGACGCGCTGCCTCAAAGGGCACAACACCAGTTGAGGGTGCTATTTCTGTCTTTAACGCATATACTAGGCACGCCGCATTACAAGGCGCTAGCTTGTTCGCTAGTTCACTCATGATGGCGAACGCCGCATTACAAGGCGCTAGCTCGTTCGCGCTAGCTCATTCGCGCTAGCTCAGCTGGGTTTGCGCTAGCTCATTCGCGCAATCTCAGCTGATGTCAGCTCACCAGGACTCAATCCCATTAGGAATTGCTGTCAGAGATATCACCCCATTTTAATGACAGATGTCATGAAGCTATTAGGAGTCACTGTCAATAACAATGACTTTAACCAATCACAGGTGTCTTGGCAATAGTCTACTAGATAGCGTCAGGGGAGGGACTTCACTGGTCACCACACTCCTTAGAGCAGGGATGTCCAAACTTTTTGCAAAGGGGGCCGGATTTGATGTTGTAAAATATGGGAGGGCCGACCCCGGCTGACAGAAACTACATAAAGAACAATATATTCAAACACATTTTAGCAAGTGATTCTGTGTTTCACATTTGCTTTTTTATTTTCATTTAAACAATCAAACATGTATTTTGGTTCATTTGAAACATGAACATCACATGCAATTGAATATTTGCTTAACTTTTTTTCTTTAACAGAAGTAATTATAGTCTTGAGTGCAAATAATATTTGAACATGAATTATATCATCACGGGAGTTCAATGTTCACAGAATTTTTGAATTACAGAAATGATTATCCACAAGTGCAAGGACTAATTTGATATATATGACATATCATCAAATATAAATGTTGAATGAACATTTTATTCTGGAATGAAAACCGACAACTTGTCTAAATTTGTGACTGAACAAAACAAAATTAAGTCAGTTATTTAAATGACAAATGACTCGCCTGCATTAATGTGACGGGTGATACTGAGATCTGGACTGCAGCACAAAGGCCAGGTCTGGCTCAAAGGCAGTGGTATTGATGCGCAAGGTGAGAGTCTGTGAGCCGTGTCCTCACGCGACTCTGATTTAAGTTCATAACCGAGAATGTCTTTTCACACAAATACGTCAACCCAAACAAGCTCAGCATTTTCCTAACAAACTCTCAAATCTCTCGAAACCTGCCTTTATCCATCTGTCGGTAAAAGTTGTCGAGAGAAAGTTGCCGGTGTCGACTGCGGCTCTCTGCGTCACACTGCAGCTCAATGAGCTCCAGCTGGGTTGGAACATTGTCTGTGTCCACGGAGAAAGGTGATGAAAAAAGAGAGATATGCTTCTCAATAGCTGCAAAATCCCGAAAGCGTCGTGTGAACTCTTCAGCCAAAGACTTCATATCTAATGCGTACTTTGTTTGCGCACTGATATTGCTCTCAGTCAACTTTCCTTTTTTTGTTTATTTTCGCCATTTTAGAAATTGGGGGTAAAGGTCACCCGGGGTGATGTCGCAGAGTGGGTAAATTAGGAACAGCAATTAAGAAGAGAGCGAACTAAGCACTGTATATGTGCGGGCCAGAATTTATTAATTTTATTACAGAGACTGCGGGCCAGATGAAGTTTGACCCCGGGCCGCATTTGGCCCCCGGGCCGGACTTTGGACATATCTGTGCTAAAGGGAGGTTTACATCGTAGGACGTAATTTTCTGAAATGCCCTCATGGTCCGGTCCAAATCGGGGTCGCACGCATTGATTCATGTTCGGCAGGCACAAGTCAAGGTAGCACGGTAGAAACAAAATAAGACAAAGTCGCCGCCTGAGGTTTGACTTGGCCAAACCAAATTTGTCTTTTTGTGTCCTGCAGACGTCAGTGAAAACGATCTCCTTTCTGTGATAGAGGAGCCAGACTGGACTCACATCAAAAAGGAGGAGGAGGAGGAGATCAACAAGTCACCAGTGAACGTTGTCCCTATAAAGACTGACGATGAAAACAAGGATCAGAGTGAGGACAACAGAAGGGCGGAGCCTCCAAGCAGCAGCTCAAGTCATCACGTGACAACAGAAGGTGATGAAGACCACCGGGGGCCATCACAAGTACATAATGAGGACACATCAGATGCTCATGACAATGATGATGATGCTAATGATGATGATGATGATGATGGGCAAGCCAAAGGTGAAAGGGCATGTCACACTGACTCATTCACTTCAAAGCTGTCTTTAAAAGGGTACAGAAAAACACACAGTGGTGAAAACCCATTTTCCTGCTCGGTTTGTGGCAAAAGCTTCTCTCTCAAGTCTTATTTAGAAAGGCACACAAGAACCCACAGTGGAGAAAAACCTTTTTCTTGCTCAGTTTGTGGCAAAAGCTTTTCTTTCAAGTCATATTTAAAAAAACATACACGATTACACACTGGAGAAAAACCTTTTTCATGCTCAGTTTGTGGCAAGAGTTTCTCTCGAAGGTCTCATTTAATAATTCACACAAGAACACACAGTGGGGAAAAATCTTTTTCCTGCTCTGTTTGTGGAAAATGCTTCTCTCAAAAGGCAGGTTTAACATATCACACAAGAAAGCACAGTGGAAAAAAACCTTTTTCATGCTCAGTTTGTGGCAAGAGTTACTCTGACAAATCTAGTTTAACAAGCCACACAAGAACACACAGTGGTGAAAAACCTTTTTCTTGCTCGGTTTGTGGCAAAAGTTTCTCTCAAAAGTCACATTTGACAACGCACACAAGAACACACAGTGGAGAAAAACCTTTTTCCTGCTCGGTTTGTGGCAAAAGCTTCTCTTTAAAGTCACATTTAAAAAGGCACACAAGAAAGCACAGTGGAGAAAAACCTTTTTCATGCTCAGTTTGTGGCAAGAGTTTCTCTGACAAGTCTCGTTTAACAAGCCACACAAGAACACACAGTGGTGAAAAACCTTTTTCTTGCTCGGTTTGTGGCAAATGTTTCTTTCAAAAGTCACATTTAACAACGCACACAAGAACACACAGTGGAGAAAAACCTTTTTCCTGCTCGGTTTGTGGCAAAAGCTTCTCTGGAAAGTCACCTTTAATAAAACATAGAAGAATACACAGTGGTGAAAAACCTTTTTCCTGCTCAGTTTGTAGGAAAGGTTTCACTCAAAAATCAACTTTAACAAATCATAGAAGAACACACAGTGATGAAAAACCCTTTTCCTGCTCAGTTTGTGCCAAGAGTTTCTCTCAAAAGTCGCATTTACGAAACCACACAAGAACACACAGTGGAGAAAAGCCATTCAGTTGCAGCGTTTGTGCTAAAAAATTCTTTTCTAAAACGGGTGCTGAGAGACACAATTGTGCTGGTGAGAATAGCAGCGATCCTTGAAGCTTAAAAAAAATAAAACAAAAAACTGAAGGAACTGACTCTTTGTGGTAAGATGTAAATTTTGAATAAAATATGATATATTGAATTTTGCAAACCTCTTTTATTGACACTAAGCCAATGTGATCTGTGCCAGAAGAAGCAATGTGTCTGAGTGATGATGATTTGTTTTGGTGTTTACATTAACCATGTAAATGAAATTAATTGCCTTTGCCTGGAACAACATTTTTTAACATTATGCTTTTCAGTTGTCGTTTTAATCATACCTAATGGAAAAAGTGTGAGAAGAAACTGTGCTTATGAAATCGGTGCCTTCCACAATCATCAATAAAATCACTTGTTCCACTTGCTCAACTGGCCTTCATTACACTGTGTGAAAAGCTGAAAAACTGAACTCGAAGTTGAACTAAAAAAAGAACCAGAAAGAGAAATGCGAATAGTCTCAGTTTCTCTCAAAGGTTTTGGAATGTCAGGAGTTGGCAACCTGATGGCGACTGGAGTCAGCGCTGGTTTTCTCGCTGTGTTTGGCTGGCTCGTATATGTATGGTCCATTGAACAAAACTCAAACTCTTCAAATATCCCCTCACATACATTTAATATTTCACTTTCTGAATACATTTCTGACTGGCCAAATACACTTTCTAGGTTGAGCTCTATCAAGTGTTTGGGGTTTGTTGCTAAGCAGAATCTCACTTCGGAAAAACTATCATTTTGTCAAATATACAAAATACTTTTTTCATGCTATATTATATTTTTTATACTTTGGATTGCTTATATAATGAAATCGGGAAATATTGAAATGTAAAATTAGCAACGACATACAGACTTAATGCAATTAATAAGAAATATAGAAACATTTTATAAATATTGAACACATTGAGAAGAGTTAATCTTGAAATAAATATTGAAATATAAAAAATACTTAGGTATTAAATTAATTCAATTACCCGACCCCGGATGAGCGGCAGAAAATGGCTGGATGGATGGAATGATTTAAATTGCATACATATTCAAATGAACAAATATGTTAAGAAATATTCAAGTGTGAAATAAAAAGGTTTAAATTAATATTGATATAATTCCACATTAAAATAATTGAATAAATATTGTAGTATTACATCAGCAAGCTTAAATATACATTGAAATAAATAAAAAAAAAAAGTCATGTATTTTTAAATGGCCTACTATAGATATGGGAAGTTCAAAGAAGTGACCAGTCTTGGTTCTGAAGTTCCGATGTAACCAGATACTGCCCTGAGAGAAAATAGGCCTGAGCATTGTTTATGGTGGGGGCAATTCTCTCGCCAGGTCAGTGACCCTCCAGGGTATGGAAGTAATTTAAGGTGGTCACGAGTAGACTGGTCGTATCAACGGGGAGACGCATCTGCTCTCCCTCTGGGGGACTTTTGGAGGGAAATCCCGAAGACTAGCGGGATGGGAATTGCATATGCAACAAGGGAAAATTAGATATTCATGTCCTATTTGGGCATTCCGTAGAAGAAGGGAATGTCTGAGAGGGGGCTCAAGTTTTTGGGGAGACTTCTTTTGACATCAGCATGTGACGAGAATAAAATCTTTCTTCTTTCTTTTGTTATTTTTCATCACCAATCCAGCCTTGCTCGGCTGCCTCTCCGGAAGGCAGCAAGGACCCACACTTCAAAGACAAATTACACTACATATTGAAAGAAAAATAATACTCAAATATTTAAATAAGTCCAGAATTGAATGAATAAACAACAAAGAAATAAATACCTCCTGGAAAATATGTTCAACACTTGTCAACATTTTTCTTTCTTGCACATTCTTAAGCAATCATATTTTTTTAACTTTTACTTTTTAAGTTACTTCAGTGCATTTCACACCTGTGCCTTCAGTGAAGTCCTACTTTGTCCTACTTGAATAAATCCCCATCAAAATACCATCATTTATGACACCACGGCTGGACAAATAATATCCAGAAACACACTTACGCACCACTGAGTGAGTGTTGGACGATATAGCTTCTCTTGAAAGGTCCGACTTGAAAATGTCCTTGCAAGTGTATCTGCAATTAAATCCACACTTTTCCCTCCTTCGGCCATTGTGGTTCAAAAAAAGCAAGAATATATTTTAGATTTCCGAACGGTCGCCAATTACGACTTTTGGGTGTGTTGATTCAGCATCGCGCCGCCCCCTCACGAGTGAGTATCCAATCACAAAACGCGTTCATCACCCTCAGCATAAGGCCAGCGAGAAGGCTCACTGTAACCAACTCGTGATCTGATTGGCTATCGCAACCGTCTAACAAATATGAAAGCTCATTGACTTTGACAGAAGAGATGCTCGCACAATTGCATCTTAAGGCCTCGGAACGCATAATGCGTGCTCCTGCTATTGTGAAACCTGCCCGGCAAGATGAGCGAGCGGAATTCCGATTGGATTCAAAACTCTCACCTAAAAATACAACGCTCAGCTATAATATGACATCAATGCGACGATTATGATCATTTTTTTTTTTATTGATTATGTTCGGCCAACAGAGAAGGCCTTGAAGGCCCAACACTGAGTTACTTAATAGCCTAAATTAAACTTTACTTTCATGAATAGAGTTAAAGTTCTGCTTTATTGTAGGATTTATGTAATTAATAGCCTTTGATGGACTTTAGTGTACTTAATGTAAACGGGTGACGCTGAAAAATCAAAACAGACAGCAATTCAAGTTTAAACCCATCTACGTGAAATGCGCTTTAGAAATAAAGTATATTTTTGCACACATTACGAGTTCCTCCAGATCGACGCTGACCTCAGTGATGAAGAGAGCCAATCAAAAATCGCAACCCAAAACACAAGCAAACAGGAAAAAGTGACAAACAAGAAAGCTGGGAAAGTGAAGAGTGTGAAACAGGTGAGAAACCCAACAACATTTTACGTTTGTATTTCCATACGTTGTAATTTATGGACGGGAATAATTCTTCATTTCTACTTCTAACATAGCGCAACTGTTGGTCTGGTGAATGTATAATCTTGCGTTGAGCCGCCACTACAATGAGTTAAGATTCTAATATGCAGTGGGCCTCAACATAGATTATGTCAGGTCAGGGATTTCGACAGGGGTCCCCGACAAATCAAGGGATGGATATACAGGAATGGGTCCCGGTTTCGACGAGATGGCGCCGAGGAGCAACATAAGGGGAGTCCACATCTGTTCTCGTCTTGGGGGTTTTGGATGGCCATGTAAGGGCAAGTAGGATGAGAATGCATATGTAACAGGGGAGAACTGGATATTTATATCTTTTGTTAGCTTTCCATATAAGAAGGGAAGGCTCGAGAGCGGGGGCGGGGGGGGACACACACCCTTTTTTGGGGGAACTTCTGGCATCAGCCAAATTGACACCAATACAATCTTTTTCCAACCACCGGAGTGTCTCAGAAGTTTTTTTATATCACCACTCCAGCCTTGCTTGTCGACCTGTCCGGAGGGAAGCTGGGCCAGACCCGCACATCTCCAACAATAATATACCACAAAGGTTAAAAGTCGTTGTTTATTAAATAGTAGATGGCGATAAAACCAGTCTAGTGTGGGGTACTCACGTCTTTTTTTTTTCTTCCTCGATGTCCTCCTGACGTTATAAAACTTACTACACAAAAGAGATCCCATTTTCTTTGCACAATTTCTTCAGTGTTTCAGTGTTTTTTGCACCACCTTTCTGTAAATAAAACTGCAACAGCTTTAAATGTGACACAGTAAGGCACACCGTGATCACCTGACTTGGCTCAGTTCTCCAGTGTCTGCGGTGCACAAAATGTGCACCAGGGAGCCTCCAACTGCAGCGAGTTGCTTAAGTTTTGGCACAATGCCGTTGTACGCTCCAACGTTAACGTGCACACAGCGACCAGTTTAGCGGCCCAGTTATTCAAGCCTGCGTCCACGAAAAGTCTCACTAGTCCGTCAGTTATGGCTTGTGCGGTTCGATCAGCACCCAGTTCAATTAGTCCAACGAAGTCTGAGGTAAGTTCGCCGTCACTGGACACCGACACGACGTCAACGATCTCCTGCTCAGTTTTTGTGATGTCCTCCGATCCATCAAAAAGCAGACCCAGGTCTTTGAGCCTTTATAAAACGCACCTCTTTTATCAGCCATATGTGGATGTGAGCGGCAAATCTTGCACCACATTTCAGTACGCTCATCATTAGCTTCAAGCCACGGCACATCTTGGAGCCACTTTTTTGAAAATGCTCTCTAGTTCGGCTCAGGCTCGCTTGGCTGTTTCTTTTTTGGTGGTGAAACACCCAAAAAGTTGCTTCAAGTCTGTTGGTTTTTTTGGGCATTTTTCACCTCGTTCGTTGTGCTTCTGATGAAATAGTGGATTGATGGCAGTGTGTACAGGTACGCAAAGGCGCGTCGTGACGCACTTGACGTTCCGCATCCCTGATTTCTGTTGCGCATGCGTACCTGCGTACCAGTTATGCGCACCCCTGGATATAAACGGATAGAGCACACAAATAAGGATGGCTCACAAAACAATAAAGAAACTTAAAGTAAATATTCACCTCATTGGCCACATTCACTCAAAAGGAATAAAGGTTTACAAATCTTCACACAAACGTGACTTGTCGTCTTGCCTTCTCTTCAGGGTACATTGCCTCTTCTGGCCATTGTGTGCATCTATGCCCATGTCCCGAAACAACAGTTTATACATGTGGAAGAAAAAACAAGTTGCCCCCTTTACTACGATTTTAAACCAAAACACCTGACAATTATACCTTACTTAACATTTTAAACACAAAATAATGTCTTCATTCAGGGTACTTTTGAACCACATTAAACTATGAAATAAAGGAATGAAATAAATTAGATTGGCCTTTGACGGCAGCTACACTTTGTTTGTATTTAGTTCCCTGGTTGCTTTCATTTCTTGTTGGTCGCTTGTCGCTTGTCGTTGTCGCTCTCCGACGTTCTCGTCCCTGTTTTCTGACCTGTCTTGTAGTCAAGCTTAGTTTTGTCAAGTCGTATTTTGTTCTTTGTTCTGTTCTTTTGCACTTTTTGATATTGTAGCCACTTTGTAAATAGTTCAAGGGTTCTGTGTCTTCCTCTTTTCTGGGGAGGCTGTGAATGCAGCGGGGAAGCGACAGGAGTGAACGTTATGTTGTTGTCGTTGTTTTTTTAGTTTTCTGATCGGCGTGGTTGCGGCCAACAGCAGCCGTTTCTGGCTTAATAATAAAAGTGATCGCTGATGGACAAATCGGCATGATTTATTATACAACGTTACACTGGTGTCAGAAGTGATAACGACAGTATGGCAACGAGTAAAGAAAGTTACGGTGGCCCCCCGCGAAACAAGGAGGAGGTGGTGGACAATTCTTACGATGGCACATGTGGCCGTGATATGAACCCCGAAAGTGTTTCGGAGCATGTTAACCACCTGAGGCGGACTGCAAGGAAGCTGGCCTCCGATGCTGGTTTTGGCTCATTGAACGCTGGAGAAGGAGCAAGCGCGAATGACGTTGACAACCGCCATTGTCGTCATCAGCCTGTCAAGACTCCAAAATACTCCGGTAGGGCAAACTGGGAGGCTTTCCATGCCCAATTTGAACTTTTGGCACGGGCTGCTGGCTGGTCTGAGAAGGATAAAGCACTGCAGCTGGCCATGTGTCTTCCGGAGGAAGCTTTGTCCTGATTGTTATTGCTCAGCCCAGCCGAAAGAGATGACTATGGCGCTTTGTTGGTTCCCTAAGATGGCGTTTTGGACAATGCAGTCAACCTAATGTTCTACGCTCGGAGCTCTCTAACAGGCAAAGACAGGCTGGTGAACCACTGCGTGTGTTCGCGAATGACATTAAAACCCTGTCAAGGCGTGCATATGCCCATATGCCGACTGATGTGCAGAGTAAGCTGGCCAGGGACCAGTTTATCCGGGCCATTACCCCAAGAGAACTGCGCATACAGACTCAATTGGCGCATTCCCGTACTCTTCAGGAGGCACTGGAGCTGGCCGTGGAGAGAGAGGTCATAGGGGACACCACACGGATTGACCATGTTAACGGCCATGTTGTGCACTCTGCCACCCCGGTGAACCAAATCCAAGAGCAACCATCATGGGTGGATGAGCTGATCGAGCTTATTCGCACTAGCACACTGCAGTTGCCACGCAGTGGTGCTCGTTCCCGACGGGGCCCTCCAGTTTGTTGGGTGTGTGGCCAGCCTGGGCACATTAGCGTGCGGTGCCCCAAGAAGGCAGATGGTCAGGGAAACGGGCCGGGGTCTGTGTAGAGTGGACGCCGCAGACCCCTGCACCTGTGTCCCAACACGCGTTGTTTCCTGGAGACGGAACCCAACCACATAGATGGGGGAGAGGGGCTCCATTTTCCCCAGAAGCAGATGATACTGCAGAGTCTGTGAGGGTGGTTGGCTGGACCCATGCGGGGGATTTCTGTCATGTCTATTTCGCTTGGGGGGTCTCCTTGCGTAGCCCTCGTCGACACCGGCTCCACTGCAACACTGTTGAGGCCTGATGTATTCCCAGCCGGGGCACAATTGGAATCTACCTCAGTCAAGCTTCGGACAGTGACTGGCGAGCTCACCCCTATGCTTGGAAGGGGGGTGGTGGCGATCCAAGTGGGGGGACTATGCATGAACTTTCGGGTGTGGGTTGCCGCGGTACGCGACCCGTGCATCATAGGACTGGACTTTCTACGAACAGCCCAGTGCGTGCTTGACCTGCGGAGGAACACGTTGGCTTTTCCAAGACGCCCCACAGTTGAAATGGTGCGCCCTACACAGCCTGAAAAGTCATTCCTCCCGACGTCGAGCGCAGCCATTGCACAGCAGGAGTCTGATCCCACCCATGAACCGCTGGCTCCTATGACTTCTCCACCCACATCAGATGCCCACATTGATGAGCATTCCTCTTCCCCGGCCCCGTGGTCCATGACAGGTGGAGTGGACAGATTGACGGCAGTGCGCGAAGTGTGGAAGCGCAACGGTGATGGTTTAGAACCCAAGCAACAGGAGGAGCTGTGGCAACTGTTGTGGGACTTTAAGGACATTTTTGCGCTGACAGAAGAGGAGGTGGGCCGAACAGACTTGGTGCAGCACGAAATTGACACGGGGGATGCACGCCGCCTTCCCCTTGCACATCAGGCAGAAGTGGACAGTGCAATTGATGAGATTCTAAAAGCTGGCATCATTGAGCCATCTGACAACCCTTGGACCTCAGGGGTTGTCATGGTAAAAACAAAAAGACAGTGATGAAAAGGTTCTGTGTGGACTATCGACCCTTAAACAGCGTGACTAAGAAAGACTCCTATCCACTGCCCCGCATTGATGAGAATCTGGATCTGGTGTCTGGATCGTCCTGGTTCTCCTCATTAGACCTGCGCAGTGGAAATTGGCAGGTGCCCCTCAGCCGTGAAGCCAGGCCAAAGACTGCTTTCTGTACTGGCAGGGGGTTGTGGCAGTTTCGAGTTCTCTGTTTCGGCCTGTGTAATGCTCCAGCTACCTTCGAGCGGCTTATGGACAAGGTTCTGGCTGGCATTCCCTGACAGGAGTGTTTGGTCTATTTGGTTGACATCCTGGTCCATGGGAACTCTTTCCATACAGCCTTGGAGGCCCTGCGCCGGGTCTTACAAAGGATTTCCACTGCGGGTCGGAAGCTTCATACTGACAAGTGCTGCTTCATGAGAAGAGAGCTTGAGTTGCTGGGACACAAAGTTGGTGGGGAAGGCATTAGCACTTTGGAGGAGAAAGTACGAGCCGTGAGGGACTGGTCTACTCCCAGCAAACCACGTGAACTGAAGAGCTTCCTTGAGCTGCCATCCTATTACAGGCGATTTGTGCGGGGTTTCTCATGTGTAGCTGCACCGCTTTTCCACCTGCAGCGGAAGGACACTGATTTTGACTGGACTCCCGAGTGCAGACGGGCCTTCAGCTCTCTCAAGAAGGTGCTGACGGAGGCACCCATTCTCGTCCCCCCAGATGCCAACCTGCCGTTTGTCCTGGACACTGATGCCAGCAATGTCGGAATAGGGACGGTTTTTAGTCAAGTGGGGGCAGACGGGGAGAGAGTAGTGGCATACTTCAGCAAAACCTTGAATAAGGCTGAACGGCGTAATTGTGTCACACGAAGGGAACTGCTGGCAATTGTGAGAGCCATTAGCCATTTTCGATATTATCTGTCCTGTTGTCAGGTTTAAAACGGCCCTGACGCCTTTTTTACACTGGGAATTATTTAAATAATGATGGCTGAATGTCCAAAGTCAATCAAGCAAAGTTTTATTTTCCAATTTGCGAGTTGGTGAGAGAGAGAGAGCCGGAGGCCGAACAGGCCTGTTCGGCCTCACACTCCCTTCATCTGACCCCCTCCTCTGACTCTCCTCCGGACATAAAGAGACAAAGAGGGGGCTGTCTTCTGGAATTCTAGCAGGCAGGCAGGAAACAACCAATCACAACAGTCAGTTTAAAACTTCAGCTCGAAGATTCAGAAACTTGAAACCGAATGTGTGTGTGTGTGTTCAAGCTGTGCTCATGTGTGCTAAATGAGTGTCTGTGTGTATACAGTTATTAGTGATACAAATAGTGTATGAAACATGATTATGAATACACAAAATTGGTGACATATCCTAACATTCCCCCCTGTTGTGAATTCAAAATCATGTCCCTACGGCTTTAGGACAGATCATCATTATGAAATCATACAACAGTGTGGTCATCCGTGGAGAGGCGAAAAACCCTCAGTAGGGACAAAAATTCCTCTCCTCTCTTCCGACGTGGAACGAGATCTTCATCATTTGATGACCATCAGGGAATAAAACATATAAAAATACATTTCAATGTGCCTAGTGAAAAATAACAAAACTGTCTCCACGCAGAGCTTGTCCCTGGGGTGACTTGATGCAGGCCCCTTGCCTCGCTGTAGGAGGAGACAGCCGTCTTTACCTCCCGGATCTTCGTGTGTGGTGTATGTGTATGCACGTGTGGGGCTTGGGCGACAAGTCCATATTCTTTTTACGTTTCAGTGTCCAGTTCGAGTCCGTCATTGTCCAGTTCGAGTTTGTCATACTCAACATCAATCAGATTGTAATGTTACTTTTGGACAACAAACATGCAATTAATCATCATTTTTGTCATAAAAATAATGCAACAAAAACAGTCTACACATAACAAAAATGAAAACCATAATTATCCCGATATATTGTCTTTCAAATTCTTCATAGTGGTCATAACATCAATAATTGTTTCATTTTTAAAACTTTAAATGCAATTATGTTCTTCAATCAAGGCTAAAATTTCTTTATGTACGTCATTAATTTCCAAACCATATCTAATCTTTTTATTCTGTGGCTTCAACATTCGTATCTGTGGCTGGTGGTGTGGTTCTGATGTGCGTGTGGTCCGAGATTGTGACTCAGGTGGACTCCTGTTCGAGGGATTCGCGTTGCTAGGCCTTTAGCTGGAAACCGGTGAAGTTTGTACTGCAACTGGTGGATCCAGCTGCCACGCCCCGCGACCTTTGCTGCGTCGGGGTCACCGCCATCATCTGGCGAGGGCCATCTCAGCATTCACTTCCCCCCAACGAAGTCGTTTCGACACCTTGAAGAAGAGTTGGTCTCCCACACGGACATAATTTCTGTAAATCAGAACAACACTTGACCAGTATTGGCGTCTTTTGGATCTTTTTCGGTCAAACATGTTTTTTGTTGGTGGTTCTGATGAACCTGAGAGTCTATAGGGGATAGTGTCCTTCCTTCGGCTGGCATTGTCCTCATTGCTGTGATTGAAACACAGTCTGGCCATTGTCTCTTTTTTTTCATTGTCTTGATAAGTCTGGCCATAACAGTTCAATTAGTGCGTTCCACAAGTCCTGCAGACTGTATGCAGAGTGACGCTTTGAGTCCATTTTTTAACAACTGTCCCACTTGTTACAACATCATTCACAAAATGCATCATTTTCACTTCAAATCACTTCTTGAAATTCCAAATGTCAGGATAATTTGATTACACAACACTTTTCCCAATCGTTTTTAGCATCAGCATGTGTTGTTGGAAACAACTTAATCCATTTTGAAAACATATTAATTATAACCAAACAATATTGCAACCCAAACAACTAACACTTTGTCTAAAAAAAAGTTTTTTGTTGAAAAGTCTATATGTGGGAACAATTTCATATCATACTTCCCCCTGTTGACACACGACTATCTGCTCGTGTGTCAATCGTCTTATTCCTCTAATCAATGAATTAGGCAGCCAGGATTTGCCATCTGCCAATTTGCTGATCCTGTCCTCAGCAATGTTTGCACCTTTGTTCTCACATGTGCATGTTCAATTAGTGATGCCTTTTTCCCTGGCCTGAGATCAACTTGTCAAGTTGATTTACTGTGTGTGTGGGGGGGTGCGTGGGTGTGTGTGTGTGTGTGTGTGTGTGTGCTTTCATTAAACCTCTTGTGCTATGTTGACTCTGAGGTTATGGCTTGGCTCCAGCCTTTATTCAATCGTAATCGTGTCATTTTCTGTTCAGAGAATTTTTTTTTTATTTACAAATACTTACTTAGACGTGCTTTATGCGCAACCTTTCTTTTATCTTTTGTGATTTTTAAAGCACCCGTTCGCCCAAAATCAACAGAACACAAGAACATTTTATCTTGACTGTGAGTTCCCATTGTAACCATACAGCTCATACAAGATGGGAAACTCCAAATTTTAATTAGCTCACAACCGCCTACGCTCTTCCTGCTTATCCTAACAATTTCTCTCTTTTACAAGTTATCTGTTGGTATCACACTACTAATACTCCCATCGCATAAAAGTCAGCGTGATTTCTTCCTATAACCTTGGTTCTCAGACACTTTCTTATCAGTCTGGAAGGTGCACCTGGTCTTCATGTCTTTACACGTCTTAACTCCTCCAGTCGGGAGGAAAAAATGTCAAAAAGTCAAGTCCTGGGTTTGGTGAAAATTTGGATGGCTCCACAGTCGTGTGGCGCCTTCTAAATGGTGCGTGGAAAAAGAATGACGCTGGGCTTAAATGCATCGCACCTTATTAATGTAATGTTACAATTAAATCGCCGTGCAATGTGAATGTCGTGTGATGGAATGTCATTTTTTCATTCCTTAAAGCAGCAGTGAAAGCTCTTGATCACACTCTTAAGTGGTTCTCTGCCACGAAATCCAAATTGTTGTGACTAATATGCAAATGGATTCACTTTCCTGTGTTTCTGCAGCAACACAAGTCCATGAAGCCATTTTTTGCAGTCACTGTTTGCCCAAATGGCTTATAATAATAATTTGGTAGTGCATTAAGATGCTTTGTAAATACAATCTTGCAGTGTATCTCCACAAGTTCCAACATACACAACCCATTTTATGGCCATGATACTATTGTTTTAAACTCACCCTAAACCTGTTGGGCTCTTTCTCTGCCGCATAAATTACAGCCCTGAGAGACTTTGGGCTCCAACTTTATCTATGAAAGGTCAGGGACTTAATGGAGGTCATGAAAGTGCCAAGGAAGGTGTTTACACAAAAGTGGTCTGGCAAAGTTTTATTACTATTTTTCTTCCCGCTTATCACTGACAATGCGTCCTTTTAAAGTTTTGACTCTTGTTTAAATTCGCCCTTGCTTATTGATTCTGATATTAAAGTCCAATTGTCAGTGTATCACGGCCTAATAAGCAAAACGCATGTTGATGTAGAAGTCCTTCTACACACACTTTTTATGTTAGTTTTTTTCTTTCGCCATGTGATCTTCTGTTGCTTCTCTCTTCGTCCTGAAAAGTTATTGTTTATCACAAGACTCTCTGCTTCCTTCTTTTTTTTTTAAATGTTTTCTCTTTTCCTTCCTTCTGCTCAACACGTTCAAGCTTTTTGTGCATAATTTAGAATCTTCTTTTCCATTTTACAAGTTGGCCAATTTAAATTAGGTTGTTTTATTTGAAAAGCCTGTAATTCTCTTTTTCCTTTTTCACATAATCACAAATTTCTTATCACAAAATGAACATGTTAATTCTACTTCAAAGTGGACAAGTACACATCAATGTTATTTGCAATTTCTAATTTCTTCTCTGCTTTAATGAAAATTATAGCCCTTGCCAAATTTTTCCTGTATCATTTATATTTCTGCATTTCATTGCATCTCTGGCCTACTTTAATATAAACATCATCAACTGGAATATGAAATCTAAAATATTTATTTCTTCAATTCACCAAAAAGCAAAATCTAATTTCTATCCTCCTCCTCACAGGAGTCTCTCCACAGTCTGCTCCTAATTTCCAAATTCACTGTAGTTTTTCCACAACCACTCAAACCTACCAATGTCTCGAATCAAAATTTAAAAAATCAAGAAACACCTATTGTAATAGCCAGTATACTAGTAGGCTAGTGAGGTATTGACTGTCTGTTTGTTTGCTTAGATTGGCTTGGCTTGACGCGCTGGCGGCTTTGCTACCTGTGATTGCTTTGCGATGTTATTCACCAAAGAGTCCATGAGTATCTTGTTAAAAGGTTAGGTTTATTTATCAATCGTCAATATTAAAATCAATATAAAACACCATAAAGTTGCACACGCTCCGCCCAAGCGGTCAAAAACCTGTATGCCCTTCAAGTCCGTACCTGGGCATACCTTCTTGCTCTTCCCTTTTATATAATCAGTCAGAGCGCCACACAGTGCTCAACAAAAGTAATACACACACACACATTTGACCCCTATTTGGCGTCTACACACCGGCCCCTAATTGACATGGTTCACAAACATGGCAATTCCTAAAATATATTCCCCCCCCCGAACATTTTAAATAAATTAGGTCTCACAGACTAAGCATAATTTGGAAATTGGTCTTTCAACTATATTGGATTTTGTTCTCAATTTTACGGATCTCACTAACCCAAGTGCATCTGCATAAACAATTTTCAGCATTTTGTAAGTCTTTTAATGCTAAAATGTGTCTTTGTGGCTTTCTGATGGGCTTATCACATAACACGGTGACATTTCTTGAGGGAAGCAGCTGCTTGTTCCCCTTGCACTTTTCCTTCAACCATGATTTCCACTTTGAATACCCAGACACTGCTCTTTTTAGCCTTCTCCAATCTGAGAAGAATAGGATCAGCTGATCTGTTGGTACAGGAGTGCACACACTGACAGCATGAGCTGCTGCCTCCTTCCTGACTTCTTTATCTTCCACGTCCAAAGAGACATCCAGCAGTGTCTGTGGCCACTGATCCTCTTCCCTCCACAGGTATTCTGGTCCTTCCAGCCATCTTCTGCTTTTCCAAAAGTCAGAAACACTCAGACCTCGCGACACATAATCAGCTGGATTCTCCCTTTTACCAACATGTCTCCATTGTGCAGGCTCCGACAAGTCTCGTATTACGGCAACTCGATTTGCAACAACTGTATAAAATCGCCGATCTTCATTGCAAACATACTTCAGCACGGATGTGCTATCGGTCCAAAACACAGACCTATTAAGGTGCATTCCAAGCTCAGCCTTGATCATAGCATCCATCTTCACAACGAGAACAGCTGCAGACAGTTCAAGTCGGGGAACAGTCACAACCTTTAAGGGTGTTATTCTACCCTTGCCAAGGAGAAAGGATACGTGAACTTGGTTTTCGTCGCTCACTAAACGCACATCTGTGACAGTTCCATAGCCTCCTTCACTGGCGTCAGAAAAATTGTGTAATTGTGCCTGCTTTACAGCTACAAACCCAGCTGGTCTAATACACCGGCCAACTTTAAATGTAGCTAGCAGGCCCAAGTCCTCCAACCACCTTCTCCATCGCTTTAAAATGTCTTGTGGCAATGGATCATCCCAACTACCGCCCCTTCTACACAGCTCCTGTTGCATTATTTTGGCCTGAAGGGCCACTGGCGCCAGGAAACCCAATGGGTCGTAAACAGAACTGTTGACTGATAGCATCCCACGTCTGGTCAGAGCCCGATGCTTTATTTCCGATCCAAAGACGAAAGCATCCGTCTCCACACACCACTGAAGACCAAGCGCTCTTTCTACTGGAAGCTTGTCATTGTCCAAATCCAACATCTTCAGCTCTTTGACTCTCCATTCTTCAGAGATGGCTTGCAAAACAACACGACTGTTGCTAATCCACTTTTCCAAAGCAAAGCCTCCTTGTTGACAGAGAGCAATGAGGCCCTGTATCAGCTGGATAGCTTTTGTGACAGTGGCTGTGCTCTTCAGACAATCATCAACATAAAAGTTCTGTTGAACAGCTTCTATAACAACCGGTAGGCACTTAGACTGATTGTCTTGAGCCATTCTTCTCAGAGCATAAGCTGCGCAACTTGGTGATGAGATGGCTCCAAATAAATGCACCATCATTCTGTAAGGCACTGGTTGTTGTGTTGTGTCTGCATTAGGCCACCACAAAAAACGTAGAAAGTCCCGATCCTCCTCTGGCACACAGACTTGATGGAACATAGCTTGAATGTCTCCCATGAAGGCTGTTGGCTGTTGTCTAAACCTCATGAGGACGCCCATCAATGTGCTTCTGAGAAGGGACCCTTGCAGCAGCTCCGTATTCAGGGACAAGCCTTTAAACGTGGCACCGCAGTCAGACACGACACGCAGTGCTCCCTTTCTGGGATGATGGACACCATGATGGGGAATATCCCAAACTCTTCCTGAATCAAGGTCTCTTTGATCATCAGGTACTTCTTCTTGTAACCGTTGTTGGGCCACAGCAAAATTGTTTGGTAAGAAGACATCTTTCTTCTTAAAAGGTAAGTTTATAGTATACTTTCCATCCTGTAACTTGGCAGATGTTTCCATTATATTGAGAGACTGCTGGTCTTCTCTTGACCTTTCCTGGCTTTCCATGAGCTTCTCGCAGAAATCATGATTATACTGGTTCATTAGCAGCTCCTCCAGCCTGCTGACACCAATTCTATTCACAGATACGACAGCGGCTTCCATCCTACTATTCCCATCCAGTGGGCCATTAACCACCCAACCGAGCACAGTTTTGACAGCATACGGACCATTACCTTGACTATTAATAACTTCCCATGGCTCCAATAGCTTGGGTGCATTGATCCCGATCAACAGGTCAACCTTGGCTTGAATGGACGGTACCTGTATACCTGACAAATACGGCCATTTAAGGAGGTCTTGAGATGTTACCATATCGTCTGTAGTGACTGGCATTTGCGCCTGTGTAAGCACTTCCGGCAGAAGATGGAACTGAGAGCTTTTCAGGCCGGCCACCTCGAGATTAAAAAGTGAAAAGGCATGACTCATCTTTGTTTGACCCATTGTTCGTATCAGGACTTGGGTTCTCTTTCCAGAGAGGTTCAAACGATTCATCAGTTGTTCAGAACAAAATGTTCCGGTGCTGCCTGGATCCAAGAATGCATATGTTAAGATCACACAGTCACCTTTGGCAGCTTTTACTTTAACAGGCAGCACTGACAACATGGTGCGACAATTGCCGGCCCCTGTATGTCCACAAGTCGTGTGAGAAATGGGAATAAGCTCTGGTGTTTCCAACTCTTGTTGAGGAGCAGTTGCCTGTCTATTTATGTGCAACACTGTTGGATGATTTTGCTTGCAAATGTCGCATTTCAATCTCATATCACAGTCACGGCTAATATGTCCATGACGAAGGCAGCCAAAACATAAACCTCTTCTCTTCAAAATAAACATCTTGTCCGTGTGTTTCTTTCTTCCAAACTGCTTACAATTTTCCGGCAAATGTTCCAGTGAGCAAAAAACACAACGGCCATTTTCATAGTCTTCGAAGGAGTGTGGCTGCTTAACCTTGGGAGGATCTGTCTCAGTCACGGTACTGGCCACCACGTTCCCCTTCACTCTACTGCCCGCATATGACCTGCCTTGACCTATTGATGTTGAGTTAGGGCTGTAATCATGCAGATCTCCAAAGAAGGGGTCCGAAAGAATTCTTACGTGCCGCTCTATGAACTGTACCAAGTCAACAAATCCAGCTCTGTATCCTGTTGATTCCATGATGTCATAGGCCTTGCCACGCCAATTTTCTCGTAATTTATAGGGCAACTTGGCCAAGATTGCCCTCAAGTTCGCAGGCATGTCCAGTTCCTGCACATACTCCAGCTCCTCCATGATGTTGCAGCAGCCGCGTAGAAATAAGGAGTAACTGTGCAGTGCCTTTGTGTCATCTGCTTTTATTGCTTGCCATGACAGAGCCTTACTAATGTATGCAGTGGCCGTTTTGTAAGGATTTCCAAAATGATCCTGGAGCAAAGCCTTGGCCACGGCATAACCACGATCTGAAGCCATGTGTTGACAACTTCGCACAAGTTCCTGAGGTTGCCCTCGGGTGTATTGCTCCAAATAATACAAACTGTCTGCTGCGGCTGCTTTACTTTCCACTCCTTGCTCAAATGCTTTAATGAAAGTTCTGTAGTGCAATGGATCACCATCAAATATTGGAATGTCTCTTGGTGGAAGTGTCATTGAACGCTGTTGGTTCATTAAGGCTGCTGTAATCTCAGTTTGTCTACTCATAATGGTCAAAAGGTCTGCAGGAACCTGTGAAGTGGTTGATGAATGAGCTTGCGCATCACTTTGTGTTGACCGTACCTTTACTTCCATTGCTTTTCCATCTTGCTCCACCAAAGGGTGCTCCTGATTTGTGTTCCATTTCCTTTGTTCCAGGAGGTTATGCTGTTGCTTTATATTTGATGCAATCAATTTCTTTGGCCTCACATCCGTTGTTTTGTTTTCCATTTGTGGCATCCTGAATCTCTCCTTTTGTTGTGCTGTTTCCATATCATCATGATGAGGTTTAAACTCTTGGACTGTGGGGTTTAAACCTTGTCCATTCATTGCTCCATTTTTCTTTACAGTTGACTGCGCTTGAGACTGGCCCTCTTCAATGGCATTATAAATGTCCATCCGCGCTTCAAATGCCACCAGTTCCGCCTCCAAATCAAGCATCTCCATTCTTCTCCTTAGTTTTGCTTCTTCTTCTTCAATAGCATGTCGTTGTTCCAATATTTTCACACGAGCCAGCACTGCAGCTCTTTCCGCTGCTGCCTTTAGTTTAGCAGATGAAGCAGAGGACTTGGTACTTTTTTTGCTAACCCTGCTGCTCACGTTTGACACACTATCTTCAGGAGAGATCTCATCATTAGCATAACCTTTATCGTTTTTTTTTATGATTTCTTGTATTTGTGTTGAACCTTGAGAAAGCCATAAATTGACCCTTGAAAAACACTCATTGTTTGAGATCATTTTGGCTTTAAACCATATTTCGTGCTTTTCACCCTCTTCAACAGACAACAAACCCATCATTGAATCATGTACATTTTTAGCATCAACACACAACCCTTTCAACTCATCAAGACCATTTATCACCTTGGTTTTATCACCACAAGACATGAATGCATTCAATTCGCTTCTAACTTTACTCGCATTATTAAGTTTACATTTCCTATTGTTTTGTAACCTTTCAAGTTTATCAACCAAACCCTTTTCTGTTAATTTAACAATACGTTTTTGAGTTCCCGAATCATCAAGTACTTCATTTTCATTATTTGTGTCCATGTCCGCTGCACAGGCTTCCATTGTACGTGCTGGCAGTGAACGCAACGCAAAATTCAGCTCCGGTGATGACGCGAAGGTTGGTCAGTGAGTCACGTGATCCAGCGCAATTTGTGAACCGCGACGTTCGAATTAATTTTAACGCACGGAGCGTTACCAATGCCTTGGATTTTTAACCTTTTTTTTAAGTGTGCACACAATTGGCCATCGACAGAGTAGCGCTACATATACCTCTCGTTGGGCGCCTTAACTGTAAATCCACACGATGACGTCGGTGCTCCAATCCACTCGGTGGTCAGCAGCACTCCTCTGGATCAGCCATGATAGCAACCATCACGGCTGCCTGCGAAGTCGATCAACCCCACACTATCTCTCGTTGGGCGCCTTAACTGTAAATCCACACGATGACGTCGGTGCTCCAATCCACTCGGTGGTCAGCAGCACTCCTCTGGATCAGCCATGATAGCAACCATCACGGCTGCCTGCGAAGTCGATCAACCCCAGCTGCTCCTCCACACACCGGCTTCCCTGATCGTCCCACGCCGTCTGCCGTGCTCCGTCGTTTCCTCCAACACAGTCTTTGTTTGGGCAGGTTTTTGACAGTGTAATAGCCAGTATACTAGTAGGCTAGTGAGGTATTGACTGTCTGTTTGTTTGCTTAGATTGGCTTGGCTTGACGCGCTGGCGGCTTTGCTACCTGTGATTGCTTTGCGATGTTATTCACCAAAGAGTCCATGAGTATCTTGTTAAAAGGTTAGGTTTATTTATCAATCGTCAATATTAAAATCAATATAAAACACCATAAAGTTGCACACGCTCCGCCCAAGCGGTCAAAAACCTGTATGCCCTTCAAGTCCGTACCTGGGCATACCTTCTTGCTCTTCCCTTTTATATAATCAGTCAGAGCGCCACACAGTGCTCAACAAAAGTAATACACACACACACATTTGACCCCTATTTGGCGTCTACACCTATGTTTTTGCAAAAATTCCTCATGTTCACTTTCAGAAGCTTCATCCAATTGTTAAAATTTCATAACACCTACTTCTCCCTTTCTGAAGGAGACGCAAGTATACAATTAAGTAAAAACCATCATCAAAATGATATATCTTGTCTATTGAATCATGTAAATATAAATTATCTCATCACTAAACTTTTTCTGTAAATTAATCACATCCCCACAACTTGGGCTCTCATTATTCTGTAAAAATAAAACTAATTTCAATTCATGCAACCAACTCAGTGGCCTTCTGGGTCCCTCAACCACACAGGTTCTAATTCTGTTACTCTATTAATTTTTCCACTTGCAAATCTGACTATGGCACCTTTCTCACTTGCCCTATCATTTGAAATTGATTTATTATAAGCAATCCTATCTGCACCAATGTCACATAAAAAGGGTAATTGGTGTCCCATTACCAATACGGTTATTTCAGCTCAATCATTTAATCAAAAGCCAATATCTTTTGTAAATTTAGGAAAACCTCTTCATTTAAAAACTCATCTGTTCTTTAATCTTTCTATCTTAGTCATGCTGAAGGCTGCTTCTTCTCAAGGCAATTTCTTGCTATCTGGCCTTCTTTTAGTGTGGTCTTCCTGTGTGGTTGACGGCAGTTTCTGGCAAAGTGTCCTGATCTGCCACAACTGTAAAAAATATCATCTCCGGTGGGAAGGCGTCCTTGTCTCAGCCTCTTCCACCTTGATAAAAGACTTTCTGACCTTTATTCTGATAAAAAGTGTCTATAGACCTCTGTTTCTTTTTATTTTCTATCTTCTCAGCATGGAGGGCGTGATTTACATACTCCTCCAGGGTACCTGTTGGCAGGCAAATGTAATGTTTATTTACCCACTTATGAATTTCCTCTCTTGATCCTGCATGTAAAGCATTCTTCAACTGCTGTTGAAATGCCCCATCCACATCACCATCTTCCTGCAGCCCGCTGTGGTTTTGAAACACAGCTGTCATTCTCACTTTGTATTGCCCAAATGTCTCATCTTCCTCTTGTTTTACTCTTCCTATTTCAGCCTAATTTGCTCCATCTGACTTTTCACATTTCTTTCCCTTGCTTATTTTGTTTTCATCCTTTCTTTTCTGTTTCTTGTCACCCTCTTCTCTCTTTGAGGCTACCCTCATCCAATATTCTGTTTCCTCAAAGCCATTTTTCTTCATCTTTTTGGGGTCTTTCTTTGTCTTTGCTATGATTGATTTCTGCAATGCGGCTATTTTTCGTGTTTTTAACTGACCATTAAAGCCATGTTCAGCTTTCCATGAGTCTAAATACTGAATTTTATCAAGATCCTGTTTTTTGATGAACTTCCTTATCTTCACTCATCCTAGGCATCTGGGTTAAATTTTTTTATTTTTCAGAAAACGCACATCAGGCTATTTCTCTCTTTTCTTTTAAGCCTATCCCGTTGTATAAGTTATTTTATTTAATTTCAAATTTAAATGAATTTATCTCCTCAAATCATCTTCTTTATTAATTTCTTTTGTAAATTTGGGAATTATTTTTCTCAATAAGATCTCGTCACTCATAAGTAGCCTTTTGTTGGTTACTAATCCTTGATTCCATTTTATCTCTACTTCATCAATCCTTTTAGCATAATTCCAACCACTTTGATCACTCTCCCTGACATTTAGACACACAGACAGACACACAGACATATACACGGGCCCACAAAACGACACACACAGTTCTCAACACTGAACAACTACAAACAACAATAACATGTTAGTAATAACAGCAACACAATCCATCTTTATCTTTTGCCCATAATAGGTCCTTTAATTCAACTAATATCTCTCATAATTATGTATGTGCAGCCCTATAGGGCCAATGCAGCCTCTGCCACAAATGCACACTGCCACTTATACACGCAGCACATTGAGGTGAGCGCTTTATTGGTTTATCTGTCTTTTTTGGGGGTTTCTCAGGATACAGGGGGCAGTTGCAACCCCCCTTCCCCTTCTTTACCTTCTTAAGATGCCCTTTATTAGTCCCACAATGGGGAAATTCGAGATTCGAACCCAGGCCTCCTGGGGAGACTGGGTCCTGAACGCGGCGCCTTAGACCACTCGGCCATCCTGGCAGCCAACAACTTTCTCTGTCATTCTCAAATACTGGTCCTGTTTATTACCCTTACTGCAGTACATGGGATAAAATACCAAATGGTATTTGTAATCCCCAATCACACCATTCATTCATTTTGCAAACAGTTTTTCCGCAAACATCCACAAGCAAAAACGATCATTCCACATCTGACGTTGTGTGTGTGTGGGGTTTTTTTTTTTTCTTCAGCTTCTCTGCAAATTCTTCTCTCACTACCCTGAAACCTGATCCTTCAGGCTTGGCCCAGCCAGACCTCTTCTTTTGCTGTTGTCTGGTCTGCTACTTCTCCAAACCCACACACACACACACACACGCACGCACGCACACTCACGCACGTACGCTCTTTCTCACTGACTCAAAACCCCCACCTTTTTTTTCTCTTTGTCCTCATACACACACACACACAGCTGCGCAGCTATAAAGAAATTCAAATAAAAATAATAAAAACCACCAAAAATAATGCCTTATTTTTCCCTAAATTTCAATGTGAAATTGTGAGGAGTCCTCCTCCAAGTGCGATTATTTTTCTCTTTCTCTCTATTTATCGACACCGAGGAACTTCTAATAGACTCTACCGTGCTGTCGGTTTGAACGAGTTACGACCTAATTTCTTCTTTTTGTAACTCCCTAAACAACACGATCCGGTTTAGACGTACCGCAGGACGTTCTAATAGATACTACCGCGCTATCCGTAATGTTCAGTTGAGATGTTTAACACTGTTTAAATGAGTTACGGCCTAATACTATTTGTAACTCCTTGAATAACGCGATCCGTTTTTTTTTTCTTCTTTCTTCCTTATCAGACGGACCGCAGAACCGCCAATCAATGCTACCATGCTCTCCGTAAGGGAGATCCAGCCTCCCGAGAAGTCCAGCTTCCCTTCAGCGCAATGAGTTATGGCCTAATTATTTTTCTAGAACTCCTTAGACGAACACGATCCAGTTTATTTTCTTTTCGACCGAACTACTGCAAAACGGCCGGCGCGCTTCCTTACTCAGCTTTTTCACTCCCTCACATAAATCACCCCTTACGAATTGTTTTAAAATTTAAAATGGCTTCCTCTGGATCCGCCTGGTCCGACAGGGAACCGACATCCGGGCAGACGACCGCGCCGGAGCTCAGAGACCCGCTTTCAAATGGTGAAGCGCTGACGTCAGATTCGTTGGCCCCCGAAATATCCAGCGACGTTCGTCCGTCCGGGTGTGGCTCCCGGGTTTCGGCACCAATAAATGTCAGGTTTAAAAGGTCCTGACGCCTTCATTAGACTGAATTAAATGCAGAGAACCAGAGGAATAACCAGGGAAGGTTTTGTCTTTTCTCCATCGCGGATGGGAGGAGAAGCCAGGAGGTGAAATAGGCGTCTTGCCAGTTCAATCTCCCGCACTCTCACTAACTTCTTTGCCCATCCCTCTGGACTTTATTCAAAGAAAAACGAAACCTATGGAAAGTGAAACCCAAACAAGCGTGTGGGTGTGCGCATGTGTGTCACGATCCGTCTGCGGCGTCTCCAGCAAGTGGGCGTGGCCCGGCGGCGCCGCTCCGGGAAGCGGCCACGAGCGAGACGCGCTCCCGATCGCCACAGCTGGATGACATTAAGACACTAATTATTGGACTACTTAAGCAGCCGACGCGGACATACCCGCGTCGGATTATTGTTCCACGTTGCTCATGCTATTGCTCATGCTCTCGTTCACAGATTGTTCTGCTCGCGATTTGCTCTTGTTCTGTTGTTTGCGTTTTCATGTTTTGAATTTCACCAGCTACTATTCGGCTCGCTTTAAGTTTATCGTTCTCAATTGGATTTTGTCTTCACCCTTTCGTGGTAAGCATTGTTTTTCGGTTTCTTGCGTTGCAAGCGTTTTCTGTTGATTCCTTATTTTTTCCTGGAGTGACTCGGTCTCCCAGCGTTTTGTGTTTCGCCTCTCCGGCGGCTGTACTCATAGAACCCTTGCGGTTACTAAATTTATAGATACTGCTTCATAGTGATTATTGTGTATTGCTTGACGGCTTCCAATAAACATCCTGTCAATCAATTCCTCCTGAGTCTGCGATTAAGGATCCACCTTCCACCGCTTTCCAGCCTCGGCTGGGAAGCGGTCGTGACAGAATAATCCGACCATGGATCCCGCTGACTCAGCGAAGGTATTTTCAGCTATAGCCAGTCAAGGACGCATGATAGGGCAGCAGGCGTCCGAACTCGCGACGCTCCGCGATGCGGTCGGCCAGCTGACCCACCAGCTCACGAGCCTCGGTGCCCATCTGGGCACCTTGGCAGCCCCTGTCGCCCCGACCCCCGTGGCGGCCCCGACCGGGCAACCGGTCGCGGGCATGCCATTCCGAGAGCCCAGTTTGCCCCATCCCAACCGCTACGGCGGAGAGCCCGGCCTCTGTGGTCCCTTCATCCACCACTGCCGGTTGATCTTTGACCAGCAACCCCTTACCTATGCTCACGATAATGCTAAGGTAGCCTTCATGATGAGCCTCCTGACTGGTCAAGCTAGTGCATGGGCAATGGCCGTGAGCAACGCGCGTCCGGAAGTTCGCTCCTCGTTCCCCACGTTCATTGCGGAGTTCGAGAGGGTGTTTCACCACCCGATTCGGGGAAAAGAAGCGGAAGCGGAACTTTTGGACTGCACGAAAGGCTCCCGGTCGGTAGCGGCCTACTCTATCGCCTTCCGGGTCCGCGCCGCTGAGAGTGGCTTCGATGACTGCGCCCTGCGGACGGTGTTCCGGAGAGGGCTGAGTTCCGTCCTCAAGGACGAGCTGGCGGTGCGAGACGACGCCGAGACCTTGGAGGAACTCATCACTTTGGCCATCCGACTCGACAATCGCCTGCGAGAGCGCCGCCGCGAACGAGGGTTGGAGCTGCGACGCCACGAGCCGCCACGCTACCAGGTTCCCGAGCCACTGCCAGCCGACGAGCCGATGCAGCTGGGAGCCAGCCGCCTCGACACCCAGGAGCGAGAGAGACGTCGCGGGTCCGGGGCTTGCTTCTACTGCGGTCTCCAGGGCCATCGAGCGATCACCTGTCCCCGCCGAGCCAGCCGTCGAGGGTCGCCTGCCCGCCACGAGGAATGCTGCGAGTCTGCGGCCGATTCCGCCGCGAACTCCAACCCCAGGAAGGGGCAGCCAGACGCCCCGGCGAAGGCGCCGGTCCAGACCGGCAACGCGCGGAGACTGGAGGTGGACGGGGAACTCATAATCATGAACACCTCAGTCAAGATTCGGGCGTTGATCGACTCGGGCGCAGACGATTGCTTTATAGACGCCGGGTTAGTCGCTAAGCTCGGTTGCACTGTCACGGACTTAGACCGGTCCGAAAAGCTGTGCGACCTCGACGGTCGCCTATTAGCCGACATTCGCCGCTTAACCGAACCTCTAACGCTGAAACTCTCCGGTAACCACATCGAGAAACGTTCCTTTTTCGTAATGCCGGCTAGGGCAGCCCCGGTCGTCCTGGGGATCCCGTGGCTAAAAACACATAACCCGGATATCGACTGGGGGCGACTAGCGATCCAGAGCTGGAGCCCCTTCTGTTACGCCCACTGCCTACGATCCGCCGAAGAGGGTCGTCAGGTCGATGTAGTCCCGGTCAAGAAGGTAAACCTCGATAACGTTCCGGCAGTCTACCACGACCTCCGCGCCGTGTTCAGCAAGGAGCGCGCCAAGTCTTGCCTCCACACCGCCCGTACGACTGCGCGATCGACCTCCTCCCGAATCCGGTGCTTCCGTCAGTCCGCCTTTACAAGATCTCGCAGCCCGAACAAGGCGCCATGAGGGACTATATCACCGAGTCGCTGGTCGCGGGTCTGATTCGCCCCTCTACGTCCCCAGTCGGGGCTGGCATGTTTTTCGTTGAAAAGAAAGATAAGAGCTTGCGCCCGTGCGTAGACTATAAAGAGCTAAACGCGATCACAGTTAAAAACCGATACCCACTGCCGTTACTGGACTCCGCGTTCGCTCCCCTACAATTTGCCACGATCTTTTCCAAATTGGACCTGCGAAGTGCCTATCACTTGGTCCGGATCAGGGAGGGCGACGAGTGGAAGACCGCTTTTAAAACTCCCCTCGGGCATTTCGAGTATTTAGTCATGCCTTTCGGCTTGTCCAACGCCCCGGCCGTGTTCCAAGCGCTCATCAATGACGTCCTGAGGGACATGTTGAACACCTGCTGCTTCGTCTATCTGGACGACATCTTGATCTTTTCCCGCACCGTTGGCGAACACCAACGGCACGTTCGCGCTATTCTGTAGCGGCTGCTCGAAAATAAACTTTTTGTTAAAGCCGAAAAATGCGAGTTTCACAAAACCTCCGTCCCCTTCCTGGGGTTCATAGTCGAGAATGGACAACTCAAGGCCGACCCGGCCAAGACCCGCGCGGTGGTGGATTGGCCGGCGCCAACCACCCGTAAACAGCTCCAACGCTTCCTGGGCTTCGCGAACTTCTATAGACGCTTTATCAAGGACTATAGCCGCCGGGCCCTGCCACTCACCCGCCTCACGTCCACAAAGACTCGCTTCGTTTGGGACAGTAACGCCGAAGCGGCATTCTTGAGCCTGAAAGAGGCTTTCACGAACCCTCCGGTGCTTCATCACCCTAACTCTGATCTCCCTTTTGTCGTCGAGGTGGACGCCTCTGATTCAGGAGTGGGGGCCGTCCTTTCCCAGCGGTCACCGGTCGACCAGCGGCTCCACCCCTGCGCCTTCTTCTCCCGCCGACTCACGCCTGCGGAGGCGAACTACGACGTGGGCAACCGGGAACTCTTGGCCGTGGTCCTGGCTCTTCAGGAGTGGCGGCACTGGCTGGAGGGCACCAAGGAACCTTTCACCATCTTCACCGATCACAAGAACTTGTCATACATCCGGCTCATGAAAAGACTCAACCCCCGACTCGCGCGCTGGGCGCTCCTCCTCAGCCGGTTCAACTACACCATGACTTACCGCCCCGGCGCCCGGAACACCAAGCCCGACGCGTTGTCCCGCATCCACGACCCCTGGGAGGAAGAGGAAGGACCTCCGAGCGTGGTGCCGGGTCACCGATTGGTGGGGGGCGTGCAGTGGGAGATAGAGCAGAAGATCCGGGAGGCGCAGGAGGACGACGGCGCTCCTGCAGGATGCCCGACGGGGAGACTGTGCGTGCCCACGCAGCATCGGTCGGAGGTGATCGAATGGGGACACGCCTCCAAGCTGGCCTGCCATCCGGGCATCCGCCGCACCCTAGGGCTGATCGGGCAGCGGTTCTGGTGGCCGTCCCTCAAGTCCGACGTCACCCAATACGTCCAGGCCTGCCCCGCGTGCGCTGCCAGCAAGGCGTCCCACCAGCCGCCAGCAGGTCTGCTTCAGCCGCTTCCGGTGCCGGCGCGCCCATGGTCGAACATCGCGCTGGATTTCGTCACGGGACTGCCCGCCTCCAAGGGTCACTCCGTCGTCCTCACAGTGGTGGACCGTTTTTCCAAAGCAGCTCACTTCATCGCCCTGCCCAAGCTCCCGTCCGCCCTGGAGACCGCCCATCTCCTGGTCCAGCACGTGGTTCGCCTGCACGGGATCCCGGACGACCTGGTGTCCGACCGCGGGCCACAGTTCATTTCCCGCGTCTGGAGGCTCTCCTGCCGGTCCCTGGGGGCCACACCGAGCCTGTCCTCTGGCTACCACCCCCAAACCAATGGGCAGTCAGAGCGGGCAAACCAGGACCTGGAGTCGGCTCTCCGGTGCGTGTGCAGCAACCAGCCGGCGTCCTGGGTCGACCACCTCCCCTGGATCGAGTACGCCCACAACACCTTGGTGTCATCGGCGACGGGTAGGTCACCGTTTATGACCGCTTACGGCTACCAACCCCCACTGTTCCCGACGCAGGCCGGCGCTGAAGAGGTCCCCTCGGTCCAGCGTCACCTCAAGCGTGCCCACCAGGTCTGGAAGGAGGCGCGGGCGGCGCTGTCCCGAACGGCGGAACGCAACCAGAGGATCGCTGACCGTCGCCGGCGCCTGGCCCCGCCATACCAGGTCGGTGACCAAGTGTGGTTGTCCGCCCGCGATCTGAACCTGGCAGGGGTGTCTCGCAAGCTGGGTCCGCGCTTCGTGGGACCTTTCCCGATCGACAAGCTGATCAACCCGGTCTCCGTCCGGCTGAAGCTGCCTCCCACCATGAGGATACACCCGGTGTTCCACGTCTCGCTCCTCAAACCTGCACCTACCTGCCCTCTTGTGCCGCCCTCCGCCCCGCCGCCACCTCCTAGGATCATCGACGGCGACCCGGTCTACACGGTTCGAGAGATCTTGGACTCCAGGCGCAGGGGGAGAGGGTTCCAGTACCTGGTTGACTGGGAAGGCTACGGTCCAGAGGAGCGGCAATGGATTCCCCGCTCCTGGATCATGTGTCAAGACCTGCTCCGCGACTACCACAACGCCAACCCGTCAAAGCCAGGTGGTCCGCCAAGGGGCGTCCTTTGAGGGGGGGGTACTGTCACGATCCGTCTGCGGCGTCTCCAGCAAGTGGGCGTGGCCCGGCGGCGCCGCTCCGGGAAGCGGCCACGAGCGAGACGCGCTCCTGATCGCCACAGCTGGATGACATTAAGACACTAATTATTGGACTACTTAAGCAGCCGACGCGGACATACCCGCGTCGGATTATTGTTCCACGTTGCTCATGCTATTGCTCATGCTCTCGTTCACAGATTGTTCTGCTCGCGATTTGCTCTTGTTCTGTTGTTTGCCTTTTCATGTTTTGAATTTCACCAGCTGCTATTCGGCTCGCTTTAAGTTTATCGTTCTCAATTGGATTTTGTCTTCACCCTTTCGTGGTAAGCATTGTTTTTCGGTTTCTTGCGTTGCAAGCGTTTTCTGTTGATTCCTTATTTTTTCCTGGAGTGACTCGGTCTCCCAGCGTTTTGTGTTTCGCCTCTCCGGCGGCTGTACTCATAGAACCCTTGCGGTTACTAAATTTATAGATACTGCTTCATAGTGATTATTGTGTATTGCTTGACGGCTTCCAATAAACATCCTGTCAATCAATTCCTCCTGAGTCTGCGATTAAGGATCCACCTTCCACCGCTTTCCAGCCTCGGCTGGGAAGCGGTCCTGACAATGTGTGCTGAAGCAATGATGTGCGTGTCTGTGAGTGTGTGTGTAATTATCATTGATACAAATAGTGGATAAAAAACATGATTAAAAATACACAAACTATTTACATACTCTCACACATACCAAATTGGGCACTGGAGGACCCGCTATCGCAAAAAACACATTCCGAAAGACAGAACAATTGGAGATCGGAGCACATGCACATACGCATGCACACACACAAACACTTACATACACTTGCACATACACAGGCTCATACACGTATACCTGCATATACATGCACACCGACAAGATTACAGAGGAATGCCAGCGGGGAGAGAGACGGAGAGACTGCCCGCCGGGGAAGGCCAGACTTGGCGTGCCAGTCTTGGGGACCAGACGGGAATCAATTTATCCAGACGATGACTAACCTGGGGAGGACCTTCCCTTGGACGTGGACCCGTGCCGTGGGAGGTAGCGAGGACGACCGATTCAACCTACATTACCCTTGTGTTGCAAGTATGGTGACGAGCTTGCGTGACGTGTGGGGTGAGCATGCGTGGAGGAGGGAGGGGGCGGATGTTGTTGGAGTGTTGAATGAATGAAAAGGAGGAAGTGAAAAATGGAAGAGGGAAGAGCATGAAAACAATAAAGCGAGGCTACAGGTACATCACTGTCTCCCTGCTGGCGTGTTATTATTGATTGGGAGGACTCCGCTTTTCGACGACGTGCGACGATCACGATCCCCGGGCAACTCCGGCCTTGGAGACGAATCTCCCCTGCGTCCCCCCCCCGACCACGGTCAGGAGGAAACCGAGCAGGAACGGATAACACTTGACATAAAAAACTCCGATTAAAACTGAAGCTGGGCTGAAAGATGGGGCGCATTTTTCGACTGTGCTCGCCCGAGTGGAGTTTCTCGTGAGATTAAGAAAAAGCCGCCCAGATGTCTTTGTACTATTTCCTGAACTCCAGAAATGGAAGAAACTAAATATCGGAACTCTCATCAGTTGTTGAGTCTTTATTTGACCCTTTTCTTCTTGAGGACAAAAACCGAACACGCATTGGCGTAAGTTTGGCTTTTAAAAGTTGATTTACTAAATACTTCTCATTTCCACGGTGACCCAACTCCAACAATACTAAAGCTGTTGCTTTATGTTATCCCTATAGAATTTTTGTTTAAAATCCCCCTGGCTCTTCTTTTTGTCTTTTCTATATTATGTACGTATTAATAACTGTGTTTGTTAATGTTAATAAAGTTTTTGGCAAAAAACGTATTAGTAAATATTTATCATGTCACTGATGGTGGAGTGGTACACTCGCCTGAGTTGTGTGCAGGCAGCGTGGGTTCAGTTCCCACTCAGTGACGGTGTCTATGTCTGCCCTGTGACTGGCTGGCGACCAGTTCAGGGTGTCGTGTGCCTTTCGCCCGAAGTCAGCTGGGATAGGCTCCAGTACCCTCCCGCGACCCTGCACAGGATAAGCGGTGAGGATAATGAAATGACATGACAAATATTTATCATCTCATCAATATTTGCACAACAGAGTACTGAGCTTCGAGATCCTCACGATAATAGTTCTCGAAATTATATTTCTTATCAATGTAGGTTAGTTAAGTGATATTTTATTGACAATCTAATCTCAATACACAAAGACAGAAAAAAAATTGGCGGTGGGGGGGCGCGAATCTTTTTCTTCTTGGTAGGGGCGGGCGTGAAATAATTGAGAGGCACTGCGAGTATATGCAGACATTATATCCATACAATCTTGCAGCCCGATTGAACAGCAGCATTGTTGCAAGTTCGGTAGGAGAAACGTAACCTTCCCACTGCTGTTCCAGCAGCGGCTTCTCCGGGCATAGGGAGAAAGTGACGTCGGAGCTGACTCGCTTTTGTGGCGTTATTTTAATTATTTTGTGACATTTTTTTATCCACCGAATTAAAATATTACATAGAATATATATTGAAACACAACAGCCAGGGGTAAAAACAAACACAGAGGCAAAGAAAGATATTTGTAAAATACGTGCTTAAAGCATGACGTCATTAGCAAGCGCGCAGCTTCCGAAGGACCTCGACCACATCCACCGAGCCGTCCACACCGGAACAAAAACACCCACCGCTAAATTCTTCTGATTTATGTGGAACTGACTGTAATTTTCTCAAAGGATGTCCAGTGCTACTCTAAAGGACTACGACATAATTCATTAAGTCTTTGTGTCCCGATAACCTCATCTTCGCGTGTTGATGCTTTTCGGCCTAGTTAGCTTAGCTTGTTAGCTAGCTAGCCGCTAACGAAAAGAGGCACATGACTCATCGCCAAGCAGAGATCAAGTGCGGATTTTTTGGAATTATCATTTGAAAATGTGTGAAAGAACGACACCCAAGTACAAAGAGGAACTTTGTGGAATAAAAGAAGAGAACGAGCAACATCATCAACTGCTGGACGAAGTTTGCAACCAGCCTCGTGTTGTGCCACTCAAAGCAGGTTTGTACACGTCTAACTCTCATTTGCTTTGTCATGAACGACTTTCTATCGGTAAAAATATGCATCACAACATTAAGTTGTTTGGGGAAATGCGTTCAAGGTTATTGCCGTTTTATTTTTAAATATTGCCTTTTACTTGCAGGTCTGCTGAGCAATTGTTTATGTCAAATGTAATCAGTGCAGAAAATATATGCCAAAGAATAACCAATAGTGGGGGGTGAACTCCATGTTTTTCCCAGTATAAAATTTACATTTAAAATAACAAAATAACATTTTCTGGTTTTTATATTTTGTTCAAGCAATTCCTTACGGAAGGAATTCCGCCTGACTCTAAAAATGTGCACACTGCCGCGAAAACGTCAATAGCGGTTGATCAATTTTAGTGAATAAAACACAAAATATTAAGTTTTTTTTTTTTTTTAAATTAAGCACGGATTGGTCTTATTTATTTATTTATTAACTTTGTACTGGCTTCGTCGGGTGTAATTCAAGTTTTGTACACATGTGCGTAGTTTCACCTCATCCAAACATTTAAAATACATTGAATGCATCCATCCAAGGTTGCACGGTTCTCATCAGTGATCAAGCGCATGCTGCAAGGAATGCATCTGCATCTTTGGCTTACTATGGGCTTAAAAAGGGAGTACGCCACAACCCCCTTTTCTACCAACAAGGCCAGGAACATTTAGTTCCTGGTCATAAAGTTCCTGTGGCCCAGGTGGTTTGCATCACCCCCACAACTCATAGTTCCTGGTAATTTATCCAAATGACAATCATGACGTATCAGTGGGAGGTCTTGTGTTACTTTGTTACTCATTGCTTACACCCTATGGCTGTTAAGCATCATTGCAGTTCCAAAATAATTCAGTGAACTCTAAAAAAATATTATGGTGTATCTTAGTTGAATTTGAATTCATATTCCAGAAACGTCTGTGAGCGATGTCAGGAATGAAATCGGGCATCAGCCGCAACGTGCTTCCTTTTTAAATGCTCGTTTATCACTGTTGTGCTGCTAAAAGGAGGTTTACATCGTAGGACGTAATTTTGTGAAATGCCCCCATGGTCCGGTCCAAGTTGGGGTCCACGCATTGCTCCGTATGCGGCAGGCACAAGTCAAGGTAGCACGGTAGAAACAATATAAGACAAAGTCGCTGCATGAGGTTTGACTTGACCAAACCAAATTTGTCTTTCTGTGTCCTGCAGACGTCAGTGAAAACGATCTCCTTTATGTAAAAGAGGAGCCAGACTTGACTCACATCAAAAAGGAGGAGGAGGAGGAGGAGATCAACAAGTCACCAGTGAACGTTCTCCCTATAAAGACTGAAGATGAAAACAAGGATGAGAGTGAGGACAAGAGAGGGGCGGAGCCTACAAGCAGCAGTTCAAGTCATTACGTGACAACAGAAGGTGATGAAGACCACTGGGGACCATCACAAGTACATAATGAGGACACATTATCAGACGCTCATGACGATGATGATGCTCATGACGATGATGATGGGCAAGCCAAAGGTGAAAGGGCATGTCACACTGACTCATTCTCTTCAAAGCTGTCTTTAAAAGGGCACAGAAAAACACACAGTGGTGAAAAACCTTTTTCCTGCTCGGTTTGTGGCAAAAGCTTCTATCAAAAGTTTGATTTAACAATCCACACAAGAATGCACAGTGGAGAAAAACATTTTTCTTGCTCAGTTTGTGGCAAAAGCTTCTCTCAAAAGTCTCATTTAGTAAGGCACGCAAGAACACACAGTGGAGAGAAGCCTTTCTCATGCTCAGTTTGTGACAAACGCTTCTCTCAAAAGTCTCATTTAGTAAGGCACGCAAGAACACACAGTGGAGAGAAGCCTTTTTCATGCTCAGTTTGTGGCAAAGGATTCTCTGAAAAGGGAAATTTAACAAAACACACAAGAACACACAGTGGAGAAAAACCTTTTTCTTGCTCAGTTTGTGGAAAATGCTTCTCTCAAAAGTCAAGTTTAACAGAACACACAATAACACACAGTGGAGAAAAATCTTTTTCTTGCTCAGTTTGTGGAAAATGCTTCTCTCAAAAGTCAAGTTTAACAAAACACACAAAAACACACAGTGGAGAAAAACCTTTTTCCTGCTCAGTTTGTGGTAGACGCTTCTCTGTAAAGTCAAATTTAACTTGCCACACAAGAACACACACTGGAGAAAAACCTTTTTCTTGCTCAGTGTGTGGCAGGAGTTTCTCTCTAAAGTCGCATTTACGAAGCCACACAAGAACGCACAGTGGAGAAAAACCTTTTTCCTGCTCAGTTTGTGCCAGGAGTTTCTCTCTAAAGTCGCATTTACGAAGCCACACAAGAACGCACGGTGGAGAAAAACCCTTTTCCTGCTCAGTTTGTGGCAAAAGCTTTTCTTTTAAGTGGAATTTAAAAACACATACACGATTACACACTGGAGAAAAACCTTTTTCCTGCTCAGTTTGTGGCAAAAGCTTCTCTGTAAAGTCAAATTTAACAACCCACACAAGAACACACAGTGCAGAAAAACCTTTTTCCTGCTCAGTTTGTGGCAAAAGCTTCTCTGTAAAGTCAAGTTCACAAAGCCACACAAGAACACACAGTGGAGACATGCCATTTAGTTGCAGCGTTTGTGCTAAAAAATTCTTCACTCAACGTCTTGCTGAGAGACACGATTGTGCTGGTGAGAATTGCAGCGATCCTTGAAGCTTAAAAAAAAGACAACAAAAAACTGAAGCAACTGACTCTTTCTGGTAAGATGTAAATGTGATTTTGAATAAAATATGAAAAATTTAATTTTGCAAAGCTCTTTTATCGACATTAAGCCAATGGGATCAGCGCCAGAATAACCATTGTGTCTGAGTGGTAAAGGAGTGGAAGAGTTTAAACCTGGCTAATTTTATTCGATGTCCTGCATCTTGTGTCACTGTTATTCTGTGGAATGCTGTGTGGGTGGCTGGTGAAGTTGGAAAAAGAAAGTGAAAGAATGTGAGGTTTGGGAGGTTTTAGGTCGGTGCCTGGCGCAGACAGATACCTCGAGGGGGAAGGGATGCACAAGAAACTGGACCCTTCAGCCACAAGCAGGAGGGGCCACCACTTGAAGAAAGACCAAGAGAAGCAAGCTAAAGTTAACTGCAGCATACACATAGCCAATAGAATCATGCCAGGATGCCTTTGTCTCTGTGTCATTTGCATATTGTGTCTATAAATTAATGCTGAACAGCGAAGACAAAGAGAGCTGTATTGAGAGGGACCCAAACTCAAGTTGTAGATTTGTGTGTTAGGAATAAATCCACTCGTGTGTGAAAATGCCGGCTTCCTGATACCTTTCTATTGCAGAACGAGTGCGCATATTGTTGGATGAGTGAGAGTTGGGTAAAGTCACAAATTGGAGTCAGATTATTAATTTGAGTTTACATTGGTTTAAAATTAAATTCTAACATTGATTTAAAGATAAATTCCAACAGTGGTGATGATTTTTTTTTGTGTTTACATCAAACATGTCAATAAAATTAATTGCCTTTGCCTGGAATAACATTTGTTAACGTTATGCTTTTCAGTTGTCTTTTTAATCGTACCTAATGGAAAAGGTGTGAGAAGAAACGGTGCTTATGAAATCGTTGCCTTCCACAATCATCAATAAAATCACTTGTTCCACTTGCTCAACTGGCCTTCATTACGCTGTGTGAAAAGGTGAAAAACAGAACTCGAAGTTGAACTATAAAAAGAACCAGACAGAGAAACGCAAATAGTCTCAGTTTCTCTCAAAGGTTTTGGAATGTCAGGAGTTGGCAACTTGATGGCGACTGGAGTCAGCGCTGGTTTTCTCGCTGTGTTAGGCTGGCTCGTATATGTATGGTCCATTGAACATAACTCAAACTCTTCAAATATCCCCTCACATACATTTAATATTATGCTTTCTGAATAAATTTCTGCAAAATACACTTAATGGGTTGAGCTCTATCAAGTGTTTGGGGTTTGTTGCTAAGCAGAATCTCACTTTGGAAAAAACTATCATTTTGTCAAATATACCAAATATTTTTTTTCATGCTGTATTATATTTTTTATACATTGGATTATTTATATAGTGAAATAGGAAAATATTAAAATGTAAAATTGGAAACCACCTACAGATTTAATTCAATTAACAAATATAGAAACATTTTATAAATATTGATCTTGAAATAAATATTGAATTATAAAAAATACTAAAAAATTAATTCAATAACCCGACCCTGGATGAGCGGCAGAAAATGGCTGGATGGATGGAATAATTTAAATTGCACACATTTTCAAAAGAACAAATATGTTCAGAAATATTCAAGTGTGAAATAAAAAGGTTCAAATTGTTGATAATTTTACATACTAAAACAATTGAATAAATATTGTATTATTACATAAGCAAGCTTAAATATACATTGAAATAAATGAAAAAAAAAGTCTTGTATTTTTAAATGGCCTAATATAGATCTGGGAAGTAATTCTCTTTATGAAACTATGAAGGGACTGGAGGTCACAGAAGTGACCAGTCTTGGTTCTGAAGTTCCGATGTAACCAGAAACTGCCCTGAGAGAAAATAGGCCTGAGCATTGTTTATGGTGGGGGCAATTCTCTCGCCAGGTCAGTGACCTTCCAGGGTATGGAAGTAATTTAAGGTGTCTTCAGTGAAGTCCTACTTTGTCCTACTTGAATGAATCCACATCAAAATACCATCATTTATGACACCAAATAATATCCAGAAACACACTCACGCACCACTGAGTGAGTGTTGGACGATATAGCTTCTCTTGAAAGGTCCGACTTGAAAATGTCTTTGCAAGTGTATCTACAAGGCGCCGCGTTCAGGACCCAGTCTCCCCAGGAGGCCTGGGTTCGAATCTCGAATTTCCCCATTGTGGGACTAATAAAGGGAATATTATTATTATTATTAATTAAATCCACAGGACCTTTTCAAACTTGTCTTTATCTTCGGGTTCATTGAATACCTCGATGGCCTCGGCTCCGGCATTGGTTCGCAAAAGGGCTATTTTTTTTTCGTCCGCTCTGTTTCCGACTCCCACGTCGGCAAGGTAGAGCAGGAATTGTTGCTTGAAAGCCCGCCAACTCGCGTCCAGATTTCCCTTCATTTTTAGCGCTTCTGGTGGCCTTATGGAGTCCATCTCGCGTCAGTCCTTTTCTTGACCCGCGACCTGGTACCATGTAATGTTCTGTCTTCTAAGAAGTCACGCAGGTAACGTAATGCTGCAAGCTTGTGTGTCTTTATTTACTGACTTGCATTCTCGTCTATGTGCAGACACACTTGTTCGTCTGGTAACCATTAATTGCACTCAATCACCTTTTTAAACTTGTTTGTGAAGCTTGTATCAGGCACTTGAATAAGATATTGTAATTAACGTAGACCCACCAAATTTTATATCTATATCTATTTCAATTCCCAGACTGTTGTAAAAGCTTTCTTTGTATATAATCTAGACAGTGGCATCCTCACAGGCATTGCCCCCAGAAACAATTTTACAACGTATACATTTCGTTGTGCCGATAATCACCACAATCCAGAAGTGTTGGTTCGCAATAATGTCCTAATGATATCCAGCTAATATGGCACAATGTTAGAATTTGGCTTTGCAAGATGGGCAAATTATTCCTGAATTGTCATGACCCGTGTCGGGCATGTCAGTGTGTTTGTTGTTATTTTCTTCCCTCCTTCGTGCCATGTGCTTTTCTGTTATTGTTTTGTCAGCTGTGTAGGGGCGTTTCCCTCTCAGCCATATCGTCCTCACCAGCCACGCACCTGTTCCCTGTCAACCATCACGCACCTGATTCCCATCTGCTCCCCTGATTACTCGGAGTATTTAAGCTTCCCAGACCAACTACTCAGCGTCGGGTCATTGCCACACTTTCCGGACTTCCACGACCACGTTTGTTCCTGTCAAGCTCATGCTCTTGTTCACGTCCTCGTTCCCGTTACGTCCCTCAGCGTTTTGCCCCGGCTTCTGTTCCTCGTCCTCCTTTTCTGTTAGTCACGTTTTGGTTGCCCTTGATACCTAGCACCCTGCCACGTTGTTTGTCCTTGTTTGTTTCATTTAATAAATTCCCTTCACGTTACCCACCTCTCGGCCTCCTCGCCTTTTGGGTCCACCTCCTCCTCGCCGTAAGGCGAGCCCCCGACAGAATGACCCGACCCAGAAAGAAGGACCCAGCGAGGGGCTCGCGGCGGCGTCATGGACACCGCCACACGGACAACCTCCCTCAACCTGCCGATCAGCTCAGCGCCAAGTCTGCTACACTCCCCTCGTCTCCAGATTACGTCATCGACGGTTTACCCGTCATTCCACCCCATCTGATCATCGACTCGGATCAAAAGGACGATCTCGAGTATATCTACCGTCTTTCAGACGCCCAGCGCACCCGGACTCAATCAGTGACCAGATTTCTGAACTTCAGGCCCACTTTGCTAAAATGGAAGCTCACTTGGCCCAGAAGGAGGAGGAGATGCTGGCTGTACTGGCAAAGAGGGAGGAGGAGAACCTCGCCCAGAAGAGGAACCAGGAACTGGAAGCTCAGATCTCGGAGCTGCAGGAGGATCTGGAATCGGAGAGACAGGCGCGCAACAAGGCAGATGAGGCGCGCAGAGACCTTGGAGAGGAGCTGGAAGCTCTCAAGACTGAGTTGGAGGACACTTTAGACTCAACTGCA
Organism: Idiotropiscis lumnitzeri; assembly: GCF_059441095.1. Classification (NCBI taxonomy): domain Eukaryota; kingdom Metazoa; phylum Chordata; class Actinopteri; order Syngnathiformes; family Syngnathidae; genus Idiotropiscis; species Idiotropiscis lumnitzeri. Next base: position 18,532,733 of record NC_142392.1, read on the forward strand.
GCACAGCAAGAGCTGCAGGTCAAGTTTGGAGAGAGCGAACAGCAGAGGCGGGAGATGGCTGACAAGTTGGCCAAGATGCAGTCGGAGCTGGACAATGTCAACAGTCTGCTGACTGAAGCCGAGGGCAGAAACATCAAAGTCAGCCAAGACCTGTCTTCAGTGGAGTCGCAGCTGCAGGATGCACAGGAGATGCTCCAAGAGGAGACTCGCCAAAAGCTGAGCCTCTCCACTCGCTTGCGGCAGCAGGAGGACGAGCGGAACGCTCTGCGGAAGATGCTGGCTGAGGCAGAAGAGGGCAAGAGGAACGCGGAGAAGCAGGTCTCCTCACTTCAAGCCCAGCTGGTCGACATGAAGAAGGCTGATGGGGATCAGGTCCCCCGTCTCGGCTGCGCCCGGTCCGAATGCTGCGCCCGGCCCGCAGTCGCCTCCACGTCAGCTGCAGCAACCCATGTCGCCTCCACGTCAGCTGCAGAAACCCATGTCGCCTCCACGTCAGCTGCAGCAACCCATGTCGCCTCCACGTCAGCTGCAGCAACCCACGCCGCCTCCACGTCAGCTGCAGCAACCCGCGTCGCCTCCACGCCAGCTGCAGCAACCCATGCCGCCTCCACGCCAGCTGCGCAGACCATGCCGCCTCCACGTCAGCTGCAGCAACCCACGGTGCCTCCACGTCAGCTGCAGCAATCCACGCCGCTTCCACGTCAGCTGCAGCAATCCACGCCGCTTCCACGTCAGCTGCAGAAACCCACGCCGCTTCCACGTCAGCTGCAGCAACCCACGCCGCTCCCGCGTCGGCTGCAGCTTCCAGTGCCGGTCCCTCACCAGCTGCAACCTCCAGAGTCCCACTCCGGCTCACCGTCAGCTGCTGAGCCCCGTCCCGGCACCTCCCTAGCTGCGAAGCCCCGTCCCGGCTCCTCGCCAGCTGCTAAGCCCCGTCCCGGCTCCTCGCCAGCTGCTGAGCCCCGTCCCGGCTCCTCGCCAGCTGCTGAGTCCCGTCCCGGCTCCTCGCCAGCTGCTGAGTCCCGTCCCGGCTCCTCGCCAGCTGCTGAGTCCCGTCCCGGCTCCCCGCCAGCTGCTGAGCTCCGTCCCGGCTCCCCGCCAGCTGCTGAGTCCCGTCCCGGCTCCCCGCCAGCTGCTGAGCCCCGTCCCGGCTCCCCGCCAGCTGCTGAGTCCCGTCCCGGCTCCCCGCCAGCTGCTGAGTCCCGTCCCGGCTCCCCGCCAGCTGCTGAGCCCCGTCCCGGCTCCCCGCCAGCTGCTGAGTCCCGTCCCGGCTCCCCGCCAGCTGCTGAGTCCCATTTCCGTTCCCCGCCAGCTGCTGAGTCCCATTTCCGTTCCCCGCAAGCTGCTGAGCCCCGTCCCGGCTCCCCGCCAGCTGCTGAGCCCCGTTCCGGCGCCTTGCCAGCGCCCCAGGTCCACGTTCCGGCGGAGCACGTCTTGCATCCGCTCCCAGTTCCCGATCCAGCGGAGCACACTGTGCGTCCGTTCCAAGTTCACGTTAAGACGGAGCACATCCCGCATCCGTCCCAAGTTCACGTCCCGGCGGAGCACGTCCTGCGTCCGCCTCAAGCTCATGTCCCGGGGGAGCACGTCCTGCGCCCGCCTCAAGTCCATGTTCAGGCGGAGCACTCCCTCCGTCCGTCCCAAGTTCACGTCCCGGCGGAGCACGTCCTGCGTCCGCCTCAAGCTCATGTCCCGGCGGAGCACGTCCTGCGTCCATCTCAAGGTCAAGTCCACGTTCAGGCGGAGCACTCCCTGCATCCGTCCCAAGTTCACGTCCCGGCGGAGCACGTCCTGCGTCCGTCTCAAGGTCAAGTCCACGTTCAGGCGGAGCACTCCCTGCATCCGTCCCAAGTTCACGTCCCGGCGGAGCACGTCCTGCGTCCGTCTCAAGGTCAAGTCCACGTTCAGGCGGAGCACTCCCTGCATCCGTCCCAAGTTCACGTCCCGGCGGAGCACGTCCTGCGTCCGTCTCAAGGTCAAGTCCACGTTCAGGCGGAGCACTCCCTGCATCCGTCCCAAGTTCACGTCCCGGCGTAGCACGTCCTGCGTCCGCCTCAAGCTCATGTCCCGGCGGAGCACGTCCTGCGCCCGTCCCAAGTTCTTGTTCTGGCAGAGCACGTCCCGCAGCCGCCTCAGGTCTTTGATCCGACGGCGCTCGTCCTGCACCCGTCGCAAGTTCCTGCCTCGACGGCGGTTAACGATTCCCTGCCGTCCCAAGTCACGTTCGCCATGGCGTCCAAAGGACCGCCGTCGTTTCCCGCCTCTGTCTCGGCGGTCGTCAAAGACGCGCCGCCGCCCTTCGTCTCTGCCTCGGTGACGTCTGATGAACCGTCGCCGCCTCCTGCCTCTGTCCCGGCGGTGCCAGAGGAACCACCGCCACTCCTCGCCTCTGTCTCGGCGACGTCCGATGATCCGCCACTGCTCCCGGTTCCTGCCTCGGCGGTGGACGACGACCAACCGCCGCTCCACGTTCCTGTCTCGGCGGGGCTCGACGACCAGTCGCCGCTCCACGTTCCTGTCTCGGCGGGGCTCGACGACCAGTCGCCGCTCCACGTTCCTGTCTCGGCGGGGCTCGACGACCAGCCGCCGCTCCACGTTCCTGTCTCGGCGGGGTTCGACGACCAGCCGCCGCTCCACGTTCCTGTCTGGGCGGGGTTCGACGACCAGCCGCCGCTCCAAGTGCCTGCCTCGACGGCGCTCGACGACCTACCGCCGCGTCTCGTCCCTGCTCCGGCGGCCTCCGGCGATCCACCGCGTCTCGTCCCCGTCTCTGCGGCGTCCGACGACCAGCCGCCGCTCCACGTTCCTGTCTCGGCGGGGCTCGACGACCAGCCGCCGCTCCACGTTCCTGTCTCGGCGGGGTTCGACAACCAGCCGCCGCCCCAAGTGCCTGCCTCGACGGCGGTCAACGACCCACCGCCGCGTCTCGTCCCTGCTCCGGCGGCGTCCGGCGATCCACCGTGTCTCGTCTCCGTCTCGGCGGCGGTGTCCAACGTACTACCGTCGCTCCAAGTTACTGCCTCGGTTGCGCCCACCTCAACGCCGGCCCAAGCCCCGTCCTCTGCTGCACCCAGCGTCGCGCCGCCGCCTCTCGTCTCAGCCCCGTCGGCGGACTCCTTTTGGCGTTCGGGTCGCCCCGGACGTCCGCCTGAATGGCCACAATGGGACGTCCTGGTCTGGCCGCCCGCACGCCCTCCTGAAGGGCCGCGAAAGGACTTGCTGGTCTGGCCTCCCGGACACCCGCCAGACCGGTCCTGAACACGGGTGGTGGTCCCACCTCCCGACCCCTTCTGCCCACCCTCGTTTTTGGACTTTGTTCTTTGGGTTGTTGTTTTTTTTCTTTTGGCTTTATTTGGGACGTCTGGAATCTGTCCCTTGAGGGGGGGGTACTGTCATGACCCGTGTCGGGCATGTCAGTGTGTTTGTTGTTATTTTCTTCCCTCCTTCGTGCCATGTGCTTTTCTGTTATTGTTTTGTCAGCTGTGTAGGGGCGTTTCCCTCTCAGCCGTCTCATCCTCACCAGCCACGCACCTGTTCCCTGTCAACCATCACGCACCTGATTCCCATCTGCTCCCCTGATTACTCGGACTATTTAAGCTTCCCAGACCAACTACTGAGCGTCGGGTCATTGCCACACTTTCCGGACTTCCACGACCACGTTTGTTCCTGTCAAGCTCATGCTCTTGTTCACGTCCTCGTTCCCGTTACGTCCCTCAGCGTTTTGCCCCGGCTTCTGTTCCTCGTCCTCCTTTTCTGTTAGTCACGTTTTGGTTGCCCTTGATACCTAGCACCCTGCCACGTTGTTTGTTTCATTTAATAAATTCCCTTCACGTTACCCACCTCTTGGCCTCCTCGCCTTTTGGGTCCACCTCCTCCTCGCTGTAAGGCGAGCCCCCCGACATGAATTAAAGAAAATTTAGTTCACTGAGTTCAAATATCTAACTGTCTCGAGATTATAAATTAAGCCCTGAGCTAACGCTCCAATTTTTACAGTTTTTTGGCAAATCTTTAAAGCAAACCAAATGAAATAGTAACCATTTATGGTAAATAAAAATCCCAAACCTAGAATTACGCAGATACCAAATTAAACCATTTTTTACGGGAAGAATAGGTGCTCTCCAAGATGTAGACAGCTCCAAGACCGCTGCAGTCTTCACCTCCTATTGTCTCCCGAATGCCTCCCTCCATCTCCAGGCTGTGCCAACTCTGATTCTGTCAACTGGGCGAGGGTGTAGAGACAGTAAAACAATTGAGGGAGCTGTGGAGCAGAGCCCAAAATCAGTCGGGCCCCGTGTCCACAACCCCTCCGGCAGAGACGCACACAGAACTACCTCTCCCGAGTGACCCGCTTCGTGAAATTTTGAAATTTAGTCACGTTCCCAAAACCGAAGAATTTGTAGTGGGTGCTGAAGTATGATACCCTGTTAGTGACGCAGAGTATTCAACATTCGTAATAGACGTCTGAACCCAGCCAACCGCCTCGACACACCGCTTTACCATGGGGCCTAGATCTTTAGTATGAAGACGCGCATCAATAGTCAATGCGATTTGTGGCTTGGCGAAAGTAAACAATTCATACCATTTCTGCTGCTCAGGGACAAGGCACGCATGCGAGGCAACGCCGGTAGACATAGCACATATATAATCCTAATGCAAGATGAACTCCTGACTAAATTTGGATGAATGCATTTTGAGAAACCAAATCATGTGTGCGATCATATGTACAGTGTACAATGTACTGGGTCAATTGGTGAATGGGTGGAGGTTGGATCAGGAACAGGGCATACCCACCGCGGGAGGATGGAGAACCAGGTTTCAGAGCTGCCCTCAGATGTTTCAGTTCAGCCACTGGAATGGAGGAGAGCACCACATATGCTCCCCGGCCCCCTGTCATGGAATGGGGTACCAGCGGGTTGGTGTGAAGAGTGCGTTGGGAGTGGGTAATGGTGGCGCCCCCTGCGCTGGTTGAGCTCTGGGCGACAGGAATGGCACCGGACCAGAGGATGGCACATTCCAGAAAGTGGCTCGGCTTGGACAGCTCATCACCCAGTGACCCCGCAGCAAGAGCACACGCCACTCACAACCCCCGTCTATAACCACCCCTACCTCTGTTACTGCAATCCCGACCTCGTTGACCGGCCGGGTACGGACAGCCAATCTGCTGTGGTGCCGCGTCACCCGAACCTTGCCTAGGAGCAGCAGAAGCGGAAGGCGCAGGTGCAATGGGAGCTGCATGCATTAGCTGCCCCACCCCTTTTTTTTCATTTTTTTTATTTTATAATTTTTAGCCCTCTTGGCCACCTGAACCTGCAAGTACAACAATTTTTAGTAACGCTCCTTAATCCAATCCCACATTTTCCTTTTCTGATGTCGTGCAAAATGATGTAAAAAAAAAAGTGTTCTCCTGAGACTGATTAGCATTTTTTCATTGATGGACTTTTTCACATGATGTCCGTAACCGGAAGGACACGCCCTGAGGACGGCCAACTGGAACAGCTGCGGAATGACGACATTATTGGATGGGTCACTGCCGGAAGTCTCACTCCATTCACGTCTCGCCCTGGCCACATAGACCAGGCCTGTCTCCTCCGCTCCCCACCTGAAAGATACAGCAACATCGGCCCCAACGGGGCCAGAAATATCTGATGCACGGCACGGCCAATCTCACCTGAGGTGTCCCCATTCAGCCGGTGACCGTCATGCTGGTCTGTAGGTCTGGCCTCGGCCTCAAGTAAGGACAGTTCCTGACAAGTAAATTTTGTCCCGCATGTAACTCTGTAATCCCCTCTACAAAGAACCTACCCTTGCGTTAAGTGAGTAATTTTCATAAAAACAGCGCCACCGCCAACTTAACTGAAATTAACCTCAAGTATCACCGCTGTGGTGCCGTATATTATGGAAAAGTCTTAACAATACAACATAATTTTGCCCTATCCTGGACTGGGTGTGTGTTATCTATTCGTGCACCCAATGTGAATATTAAAACTGCGGAGCACATGAGCAGGCTAAAGCAACAACTATATCTTAATCTGTTTTCATGGAACCTAACTTAGAATATCTTATATCTCCCTCCTTGTTGAGGAGAAACTCCGGGATGGGCGTGATGAGGCGCTTTTTGAAGCGTTCTCTGGCCTTCTGGTCACACCGGTCACATGTCACCTCAAACCTGTGGAGAGAACTGGAGGAGTGGCACTTGCCAGTGAGAAGGGGTAAATTACCTCCCTTCTGAAAATTTCAGTTTTGCATAAATTTTGTGTAATAATGTCAATCAATCATTCACTTGATGCTTGAATTTGATTAGTCCAATCTCTCTCCAATAACAATTTGAAAATCAGTACTTGGGAGTGCAATAGGGATTCAGGTTGATCAGGCCTGTCCGCCCATTGCATCCTACGTGCTGTTCGGGCTTACTGGTGCCCTCAATCAGGTTTCTTTCCTGAGGCCCGTCCCTTAAACATTCACTCAAACCACTTAGACATACAAACACTTTTTCTGTCACACTTTCATTCACCAAAAAGATACTTTCCAATTCCACACAGAGACCCCTCCCTCGGCGCTAATTTAGCCTCAATTTAGCCAGCATATGACAAAGTTTACCACTGTGCGTTTGTGGATTTTCCCATTCGGTCTCCGTGAAATCGTTTCTCCTGTTCCTCCTGGACTCAGCTGACGATCCTGCACCTGTGACGTCAAACAGCTCATCGATGCGGATGTTAGTCTGGTATTTCTGGAATGCTGTCTTGTCCCTTAAAAGTTGTCATGTCAGGGCTGGTGTCGCATAGTCATAAAACATCTGTCGTCCACCTTTGTTACATTTGATACACATCAGTTAATAAATCAGCTGCCGAACTATTTAATCCAACTTTATACTTGGCAAACCTCTCATCAATTGCTAGACATCTCCTGTTCTAAAGATTTTCTTTAAACATGATCATAAAATGTTTCAATTAAAACCTGTCCCAAAAACCTAATCCTTTTGCATCATGGTCTGTTTTGTCCTGTCATGTTTTTGTTTTGTGTTTGCCCAGCTGGAGTGGGGGCGTTTCCTTCCAGCGCTTGTTCCTGTTCATGTCGTCATGGCTGGAGTGACGCGCCCACCAGCCACGCACCTGTCACTCGTCAAGTCATTGATTACTGCACTATTTAAACACTCCACGCTGACTACTCAGCGTCTGAATATTCCTCTTGCTCATGTCCCAAGTTGTGAATTCTAGACACCTTGTTATTGAATTCCGTGTACCTTGATCCCGTTCATTGTTAGTGTTTCCGTTTTCATTTATTGACCTTCTGCGGTAAGCGATTTTTGTTCATTTTGTTCCTTGCCTTTTGCAAGCCTTTTTCGTTCCCGTCGTTATTCCCCTGGTGTCAGTTTTTCCACCAGCGTCTTTCGTTGCACTTTGTCGGTATTGGGTATGATTATATATCTTATATATATTGTCCGCACCCCAGCCACGCCTCCCCATCTCCAACCCTCACAAACAGCTACCGTCCATCGGCCACTCGACCCCCATCTTTCCAACCTCATATCTGCAACTCCCCCTGCTCATCCAACTGCTCCCACCACTTTCCCCACACTCTTCACCCTACTTGCTTTGACTTTTTTCTTTCAATTTCCTAATCAACTCAGAGTTCCCAATAGTCGCATTTCGTATGTTCGCGAGACACATGCTCAATAAAGCCTTTGTGTTTCGGTTTCAAATACTTTTTATCTCAAGTAATTTCATCGCCAATCCTCTCCTTAATTGCTAATCATCCCCTGAAATTTTTATACCAATCATAATTTTACACTCCCACTGTACTGAAGGGTCTGCGATTTGTAAGGGGTTAAGAGGGCATGTTTGTTTAATATATGGGAGTTTGTTTAATATAATTTCCTGTATTTTGTTTACTGCCTTTAATTCACCTGTTTAAATAGGCACTAGTTTGTTTTGCGGCAGTTTACTGTGATTGTGTTTCCTGTATGTCTCGCGAGAGTGTACAGTGCACAGAATGTTACTGCGCGCGCGGGGAGTTAAACTTTGGAGAGACATTTTACGAATACGGAGCAGTTGAGTGAGACGACACGGATAAAGTTTAAGTGAGGAGTTGGTCGGCGAGACCACGGCGAGTGTGTGACCGCAATCAGGAGACTGTGAACACGCTTCGAGAGGAGAAGGCGCGTTCTCAGCACGGCAGCCGGTCGAGACATCGAGCGTGAGTTGGCAAGCTAGGCTGGCTCACACGACGGAGAAGAGAGGACACCCGAAGCCATTAGCGGTGTGTCGCAGTCAACAGCGGTGGGCTGTGAGCATTAACTGGACTGGGCAGCGTCTTCCGGATCCACCGTCATCGCGGCAGCCACCCACCCTCGCCATTTGGACTCCTCCCGGCCATTCGACAAGCAGGTGCACTTGCTCACTCGCCAGCGGAGGAGCAGTTTCTCCTCCTCAATATAAGTAACCGCGGCAACGTTGGCCAGAACATTTAGTAATATTAATTTGGGCGCCCAACTAAATTTATGTTGCTATATTTGGTTATATAAAGTGAAGATTATTCAATTATTTGGTTGTAATAAATTGTGTTAAGTGTTGAATCTGGTTTCCTCTTGCTCTCTCTACACCACAGTTGGATTGAGTTAATTCGGTTTGAGTAATTTGGTAGATTCAAGTAAGTAGTAAAGGCATCCGCAACACCCCTAAGGTGAAACACATACAGTCCTCTAAGCTCCGGCACACCCACCATTTCCCCATTTTTAATCAACTACGACTCAAGCAGTGTGGAACTCTCATCGGAGCAAGGTCCATCCTATCACAAATTTTTCCGTTGTTTTGGATTCTCCTCTCTGTACTACCAAAATATCCACAACTTCATTATTTATTCACTCCAACCAATCAGGCAGTTTTATCTTATCACTGTTAGGTTTCCCCCTGTTCTGCTTCAGGGTTGCATTCAGTCACACGATCGCTTGAACTTTCACACGATATATTGTATGCACCACACGATACTTTAAGCATGTTTTGTTGTGAGTGTGGGACGCAAACCCCACTCTCTCCTTTTTATCATCACTCACCAGACATTAACACTCTACTTTCTCTTACACCCCCTAACATTAAACCAATTGAGCATCATAAGACATAGACGCGGGAATTATAAACATGAGACACAACAACCCAGTTGAACGCAGCACAGCTAGGGCCACAAATTGCCACGGGACACACACAACGTATAGGCAGTTAGACAATTACACAACAACGTCACAATTAACACACAGACAACAGCACAAACACAGAACAGAGCAAGTGAACCACATTGGAACACCCCGAAAGCAAGAAACTGCCAACAATATCAGAACACCTTAAAATCTATTCTATATTCCAGCAACCGGAATGTTCCACGCCTCGGTCAACCACATATACCGTGACTGCGCGCTCTTTTACCGTGACTGCGGTTGCAGTGCGACCATCAGCTCGTCAGCTGTGCACTTCCCTCCACCATGTATGCCTCAGCAGCGACAGATAATGGCGGTCCGAAAGATCCAATCTTTCCCAGCCTCAGGCCACTTATATACTATACTATACTAACTATACTGAGTGTCACTTTATTGGGATCGCCGTGCACACGTTCTGCTATTCAGCTGTGCATCCCCTTCTTCGACTGCCAGAGCACGAGTCCCCCCTTTTTGACTACGGGTGCTAATTTCTGTTGCCGGCCAAAAACAGGAGCCCCCTACTTATTTCACCTGCGTACACTTCCAATATTACTAGTAATCCATGCGCAATCTACATTCTATACAAAGCATTCCTGAAGTCCAGAAACAATATATCCAGAACCACTGACAAAATTTAACAGTCTAATAATCGACCACGTCTTTCCACTCTACAATATAACAAATCAGGAGACTTTGAATAAACAGGCTCTCCCCTACCTTTGTTCTGATTGTCCAGGCCTGGAATATTGTAGAGTGTGAAGAACAAGCCGCAAGGACTCCCTCCTTGAGAAAATCACGTCGGGGTCACCAAAACTGCTGGAGTTGAGCCACCGAGAAAACGAGAAATATTTCGTAAATGAACCTGAAAAGCCAAACTTACCTACCGTATTTTCGCAGCCATAAAGCGCACTTTAAAGTCCTGAAACCCGTCCAAAAAAGCCAGGGCGCCTTTTGAGGTGGAGCGCCCATTTTGTGGACCAAGTGCAACAAGTGCACCGCTGGGCTGACTGCGAACATGAACTGCCTGCACACTGCTTATATAGATAGAAGGCAGGCATGGCTAACACAGCAGGCAGATGTGGGAGGGGAGATGGGCGTGAATGACAACGCAAAGGCACGCCCCCCAGTGCAAAGCAGGCTCCAGTGCCCCTGTATGGGCAAATGTGTCTGCTTGCTCTGTCGTTAGAGCTTTTGCACACAGCAGCGACACGGGAATCTGACAATGACAAGAGGGAACCTGGCGTGTTAGTGGGAGAATTTGCCCAGCTGTTTATTTCTGATACAGAAGATGATTTTGATGGATTTGTGGATGATGACTAACTAATAGTAATGTGAGTACATTGTTAAATAGTTCAATAAAATACAACCAAACTCAGTTTTGCTCCTGTTGCCTTTTTAAAAACAGCTAGCCACGCTAGCCGTGCTATCTTCTGTTTTAGTGTGCATGCATGTTCACTAAGGTATTGTAGGCAGAATTTTGCTGGGCCTACACTATTACGCTATTCAGTTGATTTGGGGTGATAGTTTTAGTTTTGATGTAACACCATGACGTCACATTGTTTGTTGATTAGTGATTTGCTCACACCGGCATTGTGTCGGCATCCCATCTGAGGGGCTACGCGGCAGCGAGACGGCGAGGAAGACTGATAATGACTCTCGTGTTTGGTGGAGAATAGTGGATACAGAAGACAAGGACTTGGTGCATTTTTGGATAAGGACAACTTCTGCACGTTGTTAAAAGCTAAAATAAAATACCACAGAACTCCCGCTGCCATTTTAAAAACACGCGAGCGCGACTGAGCAGCTAGCGCGACTGCTTGGTTGCTTGGTTCTGTTTGCGGCCAATGATACCGCGCGTTCTATCTATGTATCAAATACAGAAATAGCACCCTCACCTGGGACTGCGCCCTTTGGTATGGCGCGTCTTTTGGCCGTAAAAATACGGTACTCCAATGCGTGTTCGTTTTTTGTACTCAAAAAGAAAAGGGTCAAATAAAGACTCAACAACAGCTGATTATAGTTGCGATATTTTAGTTTCTTTGATTTCTGGAGTTCAGGAAATAGTACAAAGACAGATATCTGGGCGGCTTTTTCTTAATCTGACGAGAAACTATAATCAGACGAGCACAATCGAAAAATGGCGCGCTGATCTCAGCCCAGCCTCACATTTTATAGGAGATTTTCTTTGTCAAGGGTCATGTAGGTTGAATCGGTCGTCCTTGCTCCTTCCCCGGCCTGGCCCACATTCCACGTCCAAGGCTGACCTTCTCAGGCAGGCGGCAGTCTCTCCGTCTCTCCTTCCCCTGTAATCTCGTCAGTGTACAGATTGTGTGGTGTATGTTTTCCCAGATCAGATTATGTTTTTGGGTGTTCTTGATCGCGTCCCGGTGACGTCCTCCCCGGCCCAACTTGATATGTTTGTATCTTCTATGGCTTATGTGGAAAATGTGTTTTGTCGTATTTGTCCATGAAGTGCTATCTGGTTTGTCATCAGTTTGACCTGAGCAGACTGAATCAGTTTGTTCTGAATGAGAGTGTGGGTCATGAAAATACTGTGTGCAAGTTTGAGGTCTTACATTTCAGCTAAGTCATATCAATTTAGCATATGAATGCATCAGTAAACACCATGACTAGAATCCCAGTCAATCTTATCGATGCACTGTACTTCTACTTTCATTTGATAAATGCTTTTTGTTTAATCAATGTTTAACATATTCAGTAAATATGAACCTGCTAAATTAAATAATTGACCTTCTGTCCCATAAGTGTTTAAAATAATGGTAGCAATCGTAATACAATCCTTCACTATTAATTACATAACGCCTACAATAAAGCATAACTTTAACTCTATTGATGAAAGTAAAGTTTAATTTAGGCCATTAAGTAACTCAGTGGTGGGCCTTCAAGGCCTTCTCAGCTGGCCAAACATAATCAATAATAAAAAAAAAAATCATAATCGGCGCATTGGTGTCATATTATAGCTGAGCGTTGTAATTTTAGGTGAGGGTTTTGAATCCAATCGGAATTCCGCTAGCTCGTGTTGCCGGGCAGGTTTCACAATACGAGGAGCGCGCATTATTTGTTCCGAGGCCTTAAGATGCAATTGTGCGAGCATCTCTTCTGTCAAAGTCAATGAGCTTTCATATTTGTTTGACGGTTGCAATAGCCAATCAGATCACGAGTTGGTTACAGTGAGTCTTTTCGCTGGCCTTATGCTGAGGGTGATGAACGCGTTTTGTGATTGGACACTCACTCGTGAGGGGGCAGCGCTCTGCCGAATCAACACACCCGAAAGTCGTAATTGGCGGCCGTTGGAAAATCTAAAATATATTCTTGCTTTTTTTTTAAACCACAATGGCCGAAGGAGGGAAAAGCATGGATTTAATTGCAGATACACTTGCAAGGACATTTTCAAGTCAGACCTTTCAAGAGAATCTATATCGTCCAACACTCACTCAGTGGTGCGTAAGTGTGTTTCTGGATATTATTTGTCCAGCCGTGGTGTCATAAATGATGGTATTTTGATGGGGATTCATTCTAGTAGAACAAAGTAGGAATTCCCTAAAAAGTAAAAGTAAAAAAAATTACGATTGTTTAAGAATGTGCAAGAAAGAAAAATGTTGACAAATGTTGAAAATAACGATATTTTCCAGGAGGTATTTATTTCTTTGTTGTTTATTCATTCAATTCTAGACTTGTTTCAATATTTGAGTATTGTTTTTCTTTCAATATGTCGTATATTTTGTCTTTGAAGTGTGGGTCCTTGCTGCCTTCTGGAGAGGCAGCCGAGCAAGGCTGGATTGGTGATGGAAAAGAACGAAAGAAAGAAGAAAGATTTTATTCTCGTCACATGCTGATGTCAAAAGAAGTCTCCCCATAAACGTGCGAGCCCCCTCTCAGACATTCCCTTCTTACAGGGAATGCCCAAATAGGACATGAATATCTAATTTTCCCTTGTTGCATATGCATTCCCATCCCGCTAGTCTTTGGGATTTCCCTCCAAAAGTCCCCCAGAGGGAGAGCAGATGCGTCTCCCCGTTGATACGACCAGTCTACTCTTGACCACCTTAAATTACTTCCATAGGTCACTGACCTGGCGAGAGAATTGCCCCCACCATAAACAATGCTCAGGCCTATTTTCTCTCAGGGCAGTATCTGGTTACATCGGAACTTCAGAACCAAGACTGGTCACTTCTTTGAACTTCCCATATCTATAGTAGGCCATTTAAAAATACATTACTTTTTTTTTTAAATTTATTTCAATGTATATTTATATTTTATATGTAATACTACAATATTTATTCAATTATTTTAATGTGGAATTATATCAATATTAATTTAAACCTTTTTATTTCACTCTTGATTATTTCTTAACTTATTTGTTCAATTGAATATGTATGCAATTTAAATTATTCTATCCAGCCAGCCCTTTTCTGCCGCTCATCCGGGGTCGGGTTATTGAATTAATTTAATACCTAAGTATTTTTTATATTTCAATATTTATTTCAAGATTAACTCTTCTCAATGTGTTCAATATTTATAAAATGTTTCTATATTTCTTATTAATTGCAGTCTGTATGTCGTTGCTAATTTTACATTTCAATATTTCCCGATTTCATTATATAAGCAATCCAAAGTATAAAAACTATAATATAGCATGAAAAAAGTATTTTGTATATTTGACAAAATGATAGTTTTTCCGAAGTGAGATTCTGCTTAGCAACAAACCCCAAACACTTGATAGAGCTCAACCTAGAAAGAGAAACTGAGACTGCTTGCGTTTCTCTTTCTTGTTCTTTTTATAGTTCAACTTCTAGTTCTGTTTTTCACCTTTTCACGCAGCGTAATGAAGGCCAGTTGAGCAAGTGGAACAAGTGATTTTATTGATGATTGTGGAAGGCACCGATTTCATAAGCACCGTTTCTTCTCACACGTTTTCCATTAAGTACGATTAAAAAGACAACTGAAAAGCATAATGTTAAAAAATGTTATTCCAGGCAAAGGCAATAAATTTTATTTACATGTTTGATGTAAACACCAAAACAAATCATCATCACTCAGACACAATGCACTGATCACATTTATTGAAAATCACATTTACATCTTACCACAAAGAGTCGTTTTTTTCATTTTTTTTTCTTTTTTTAATCTTCAAGGATCGCTGCAATTCTCGCCAGCACAATCGTGTCTCTCAGCTCCCTGTTTAGTGACAAATTTTTTAGAACAAACGCTGCAACTGAATGGCTTGTCTCCATTGTGTGTTCTTGTGTGGTTTCGTAAATAGGACTTTTGAGAGAAACTCTTGGCACAAACTGAGCAGGAAAAATGTTTTTCTCCAGTGTGTGTTCTTGTATGTTCTGTTAAATGTGCCTTTTGAGAGAAGCATTTTCCACAAACTGAGCAGGAAAAAGGTTTTTCTCCACTGTGTGTTCTTGTGTGCGTTGTTAAATGTGACTTTTTAGAGAAACTTTTGCCACAAACTGAGCAGGAAAAAGGTTTTTCTCCACTGTGTATTCTTGTGTGCGTTGTTAAATGTGACTTTTTAGAGAAATTTTTACCACAAACCGAGCAAGAAAAAGGTTTTTCACCACTGTGTGTTCTTGTGTGGTTTGTCAAATTAAACTTGTCAGAGAAACTCTTGCCACAAACTGAGCAGGAAAAAGGGTTTTCTCCACTGTGCATTCTTGTGTGCCTTACTAAATGAGACTTTCGAGAGAAGCTTTTGCCACAAACTGAGCATGAAAAAGGTTTTTCTCCAGTGTGTAATCGTGTATGTGTTTTTAAATTTGACTTAAAAGAAAAGCTTTTGCCACAAACTGAGCAGGAAAAAGATGTCTCTCCACTGTGTGTTCTTGTGTGGATTGTGAACGTTGACTGATGCAGGAAGCTTTTGCCACAAATCGAGCAAGAAAATGGTTTTTCTCCACTGTGTGTTTTTTTGTGCCCTTTTAAAGACAACTTTGAAGTTAATGAGTCAGTGTGACATCCCCTTTCACCTTTAGCTTGCCCATCATCATCATCATCATCATTAGTATCATCATCATTGTCATGAGCGTCTGATGTGTCCTCATTATGTGCTTGTGATGGCCCCCAGTGGTCTTCATCACCTTCTGTTTTCACGTGATGACTTGAACTGCTGCTTGTAGGCTCCGCCCCTCTCTTGTCCTCACTCTCATCCTTGTCTTCATCTTCAGTCTTTCTAGGGACAAAGTTCAGTGGTGACTTGTTGATCTCCTCCTCCTCCTCCTCCTTTTTGATGTGAGTCAAGTCTGGCTCCTCTTTCACAAAACGGAGATAGTTTTCACTGACGTCTGCAGGACACAATATGACAAATTTGGTTTGATCAAGTCAAACCTCATGTGGCGATTTTTTTCTTATATTGTTCCTACCGTGCTACCTTGACTTGTGCCTGCCGCACACGGAGCAATGCGTGCGACCCCAACTTGGACCGGACCATGGGGGCATTTCACAAAATTACGTCCAACCATGTAAATCTCCCTTTAGCAGCATAACAACAGTGATAAACGAGCAATTAAAAAGGAAGCACGTTGCGGCTAATGCCGATTACATTCCTGACATAGTCACAGATGTTTCTGGAAGCTAAGCGAAGTTAGCACACACAGGCTATTGTGTGCGTCTGATGAAACACCTGGTGTGGGACCCCAACATATTGATGCAGACCACTGGGTGCCATCGCAACATAATGTCATTGATAAAATAGGAATCCTTCAAGTGAAATACGTTTTCAAGTATTTCATTTTGCATTTATAGATAGTTTCATCGTGGGTACTTTTTGCTTCCATTATAATCTGTATGCCTAAAAGAATTAAAGGGGCCCTGGAATCAGAGTCGCTATTTATTGTATGATTTACGTTTGGGTTTTTTTTTACCCAAAATGACATATATCCTGCGAGTAAGTTCCGACGTTACCCTTTTTATTTTATAAAATTTCTGTTTTGAAATAAATTTTAAAACAAAATTACGTTTGAAGAGTAAAAGTTCTTACACATAAGCATTAAGCAACAACACTTTCACTCTGACTTTCGTGTTGACATATTTGAATAATGACTGTATATTTTAAAGTTAGCCAATATGTATTCAAATTTGACGAAGATACACCAAAATATTTTAAGAGTTCACTGAATTATTTTGGAACTGCAATGATGCTTAACAGCCATAGGGTGTCAGTAATGAGTAACAAAGTAACACAAGACCTCCCACTGTTCCGTCATCATTGTCATTTGCAAAAATTACCAGGAACTATGAGTTGCGGGGGAGATGCAAACCACCTGGGCCACACGTACTTTATTACCAGGAACTAAATGTTCCTGGCCTTGTTGGTAGAAAAGGGGGTTGTGACGTTCTTCCTTTTTAAGCCCATTGTAAGCCAAAGATGCAGATGCATTCCTTGCAGCATGCGCTTGTTCACTGATGAGATCCGTGCAACCCTGGATGGATGCATTAAATGTATTTTAAATGTTTGGATGAGATGAAACTATGCACATGTGCACAAAACAGTGCAGGGCCACCGGAGGTTCATTGACCGAGCCAGTAAAAATTTCATAAATAAGACCAATACGTACTTGATTTTAAAAAAAAACTTAATCCTTTGTGTTTTATCCACTAAAATTCATCAACCTCCATTGATCTTATTGCCGCAGTGTGCACAGTTTTTAGAGTCAGGTCGAATCATTCCAAAAGGAATTGCTTGAACAAGATATGCCAGAGAAGTTATTGTCAAAAACGAGACAAGCCTTCATAAATGAATCACCCAGCCAAGATTGTCTTTGTCACTTGCGAGGAGCAGTCCGCCATAGAGAAAAGCTTTCCCGCTCCTGTGCAGCCTTTTATTGAAGCACAGCAAAGCAATTTGTATATGCAAACTCATAAAGAATGGAAAAACATGAACACTTTGACTTTATCACACTCGTCCACACGCTTCCTGTTGTTCGAACGGTTTCAGCTTACAATACATGTTTGGGCCACACTTCTGTTAAATGCGAGCTAAACGGTTTCCTGTCAAACACGGTTCAAGACGCGCATCTGTTTTTTGTGGCTTCCTGCTAAACTGCCAGCATAGACACAACTCTGTTACCACTGAACTCACGTTTTCCTGTTTAAGAGGTCCATGTTTTTGTGACCTTCTATTAACCCGTAAGCATAGTTTTGAAACATGATGACATGACAAACTTAATTTCTTTCACAATAATATAAAAACTTTCGAAGATATAGCAAAAACAAATTGGAGAAGCTGTGGAGCAGAGCACAACATCAGTCAGACCCCGGGTCCACCATAGTGTCGAAATTCTGAAAATGTTCCATAACAGAGGAATTCGCAATGGGTGCTGAAACACCACACCCTGCAAGTCACATGGAGTATTCTACATCTGAAATTAACTCTGCCAACCGTCTTCACCAATGGGCCTAAATCTTTAGTATGATGATGCGCACCGATAGTGAATGTAATTTGTGGCTCAGCGAACAGAGACAATTCAGAGACCAGAGCAGGAACAGGACGTACCACCCGCGGGAGGATGGAGACCCTGGTCTCAGAGCTGCCCAGTCTACTGGAACGGAGGACAACATATGCTTCCCCCGGCGGAAGCGCACAGTCATATTCAGTCCCTTCTGGAAATTCAGTCCCACTCGAATTCCAGTGTTTGTTTCACAGGTGCGGGTTCGGTCCAGGGCAGTGACTCGGCCAATCTCAAGAGTCCCACAAGCGTGACAGTGTTGTTGCTCATTGGGATATGCAGAAGGAGCTTGCAAAGCGTGGAATATCTTGTTCCACCATCAAAAACTGTTGTCCATCAATCGTCACCGGAATGCCAAGACTTGCCGGTCCTTGAATGCTGAGGCTCCGCGGGCACCCCTATCGTGGAATGGGGTCCCAATCGGGTTGAGGCGTCAAGTGTGCGTTTGGAAGCCATCGAAGCGTTGTCGGAGGAGGGGGTAGCGATGGCGCCCCAGTGCTAGTGGACCTCTTTGTGACTGGCATGGCGCTGGACCACAGGATGGCACATTTCAGGAAGTGGCTCGGTTTGGACCACTCATCACCCAGTGACCCCACAGCAAAAGAACGTCCCACTCACAACCCATGTCTATAACCACCCCTACTTCTGTTACGTGACCTTGTTGACCGGCCGGTGCGGACAACAAGCCTGCGGTGGCAGCGGAAACGGAAAGAGTAGACGCAATGGGAGCTGCATGCGTCGGCTGCTGCATTAACTGCTTCCCCCTGTTTTATTTTTCCCATATTCTTTTTTCCTTTCCCAGTGAATTAGCACTCTTGGCCCTCTGAACCCGCAGGTGTAACAATTCTTTTTCTCCATCCAATCCAATATTTTCTTTCATCGATGCAAAAACGGGGGTTCTACTCATACTGATGAGCAGTTTCTCATTGACGGACTGTTTCGCATGATGTCAGTAACTGGGAGGCGCACGCCCTCGAGGACGGCCACCAGCACAGCTGTGTGGTGGTGACACTATTGGACGGGTCACTGGCGGAAGCTTCAATCCATTCGCGTCTCGCGCCGTCTCCCATAAGAGCTCACAAACTTAATCCCTCATCATATTTTACAAATGCCAATGCCAATTGGTTTTGTCTTCTGTTTATGATTCATATTCAATCCCCATGAACACGTCAAATATTCGTTTAGCTATAGGACTTGTTGTTATAATCCCCCCAAAAAAATCAGCACTTCTGGTGTTTTAGAGTGGGGGAAAAAGAAGCAACTCAATTTGACCTGCATGAGGACCAGAGGCTTCACTGGGGTCATCAGGTGGGTCCCCTCCTTCATCGGTGTTTCGTTGATAAACCCACAACACCTCAGGATGGGTTCAACAGCGACATCTGTGCGCCTCAGGTGTGCCCCCCTCTGCCTCTGCTCCTCCTGCCTATTGTCAAAATTGGGAAGGGAGAAGAGTCCTTTACTAGGTCTTTGAAGTCTTATGAGGGTGTTCCTCCTCCACTTTTCCTCACATTTGGCATCGAACAGCCCAAGTGGGGTCCTTCCTCTTCATCCAGAGCCAATTGCTGCCTCTCTCCGCAGCCTCCGACAGCAATTTCACAGCTTGTCGTTGGGCCTGGCCTCGGATCCCCATGCTTCTCAGGAGCCTTGTTGTTGATGTGGCTACAAATCCTCTACACCCGACCTCCACAGGGAGCACCTGTGTACGCCAGCCACGCTGCTCTGCCTCTGCTGCGATGTCCATGTATTTCAGGCTTTTGCGATTATAGGCTTCATCCACTGCAGACTCCCATGGGACTGTTAGTTCCACGATGTACAGGAGTTTCTGTGAGGTTGACCACAAGATCAGGTCTGGCCTGAGATTAGTTGTAATGATCACCGGTGGAAAGATGATTTTCTGATCCAGGTCAACTTTCATTTTCCAGTCTCGGGCTGTGTCCAGGAGGGTTGTTTCCACTCTTACAGATGGTCTCCCTGGAAGTTGTCCTGCTTTCACAAAGGCGATTGTGCTTGGGAGTCCAGGCGCGTGGGGAGGGAGGGCATTGTTGGTCGTTCTCCTTTTCTCCAGTATGATCGCCAGTTGCCGTAGGACCTGATTGTGCCTCCAGGTAGTGGGGGGGCGCAAATTTATTTTCTTCTTGGTAGGGGGGGCGTGACAGGAAATAATTGAGAACCACTGAACTAATATAACCCCGTTTTCCTCAACCAATGAGTCAGTATTCTTTGAAGTGGATTATGTGCAGACTAAAAAATTGTAATTTAATTTAAATCAATTTACTGTATATCAAAAGTCCCCATAACATGATAATTCATATTCCTGTCATTTCCATTTCAAAATGTCAATCCATGAATAGAATTACCGTAGTCCATCCGTCGCCAAACTGAAGTATGGAACATTAGATGTTTTTTTTTTTTCGTTTTACATAACCTTTAACCTTGCATGTCCTGTTTCAACAAAATTGTATCTCTTATCAGTGTTAACGATTTCATCACTCAGGGCTTTTCCGTGTTGACAAATCACATTGCACGGAACATGCATTCATTCTTTTATGATCTTATATTTCTGTATTTAATTCACCGCTTCTTGCAATGAAGATTAATTTCATCCCAATTATTATGTAGCCAATTATCTTACTCGTTTTAATTTTGCTTTAGTTATTATCCAAATTTTTAAACATTTTTTATGCTGCAAATTTCAATGTATACTAGGACGCACACGCGTTAGTTGAACTGATAAAACGGAATATTAATGCAATAACATTTGGGTTTTAGAAGGGGCAATTCTTTCTACAAAGGCGGGACTGGCACTGGTTTATAACTATCACCCCTTATCTCCTGCGTGGGGGCTGCCTGACTTCCTGGTCCCACAGTAGATGGTAGCCAGGTTTTTGATTTTGTGAGGCCTTGACCAGAACACGAGTAATCACAGGGTACGTATCTGAACAGCGGAGTCGAACCGGCCCAGACTTAATGCATTACTATTGCTACGCACCAGCGAAACCGTCGGGCCCTCCACACAACGGTACGCCTCGATCCTTACTGTGTTCCATGCCACAAAGTGCCCAATACGATTCGTGGAAGCGCGCTTCTCTTCATTATTTCTATTTTTAGCTCATAATTTTCCTGCTAAAATTTACACCCTGGCCAGGGTCTGTGCTCAAACTGAGCTTATTCACAACTATGTTGTCTAGAGCTATAGTTTTACACTTCGTATTTCTCATCTCTTTAACCACTAGACCTTTCTTTTCTTTATCTTCTGCACATTTCTCCCCATTTACTTAGTTCCTATCATCAATTTTTAAATGTATTTATTTTTTTTTTATACTTTTTATAATGTTCTTTCAAAGTGCGGTTACTTTGACATATTTTAATGTCTTAATCATTATAGAGGCCTCTTGTTTAGACAATAATTGAAACTAACACAGGGACATTTTCCATGACCAATCAGCCAGCAGACCCACACGCACAAGCTCTCTTTCACGACCCCAAAAGCCCCGACCGCTTGGACACAGGCGCACAACACCCATTGTGAGTAAAAGCATCTCACCGAAAGTTCAGCCGGCCGGCTGTTGAGCGCCTGCGCCCCAGCACCCTGAGGCCCTCAATGGAGCAAAATGCCAAAAAATGTGGTATATTTTGTTGTTGATGTGTGGGTCTGGCTCAGCTTCCCTCCGGACAGGTCGCCGAGCATGGCAGAATTGGTGATGGAAAAAAATTCTCTGACACAGCCATTTTGGTTAGAAAGAGATTTTATTCTCGTCACATGCTGATGTCAAAAGAAGTCTCCCCAAAAAGAAAAAAGGGAAAGGTGGCCCCTCTCTCCGGCCTTCCCTTCTTATAGGGAATGGCCACACCGGACATGAATATTGAAGGATTGTATTACGATTGCTGGCATTATTTTAAACACTTACGGGACAGAAGGTCAATTATTTAATTTAGCAGGTTCATATTTACTGAATATGTTTCACATTGATTAAACAAAAAGCATTTATCAAAGGAAAGTAGAAGTACAGTGCATCGATAAGATTGACTGGGATTGTAGTCATGGTGTTTACTGATGCATTCATATCCTAAATTTATATGACTTAGTTTAAATGTAAGACCTCAAACTTGCACACATCGTATTTTCATGACCCACACTCTCATTCAGAACAAACAGATTCAGTCTGCTCAGGTCAAACTGATGACAAACCAGATAGCACTTCATGGACAAATACGACTAAACACATTCTCCACATAGGCCATAGAACAGCGGTCGGGAACCTTTTTGACCTGGAGAGCCATAAAACCAAATTATTTCTAGATATATATTTTTTGAGGGCCATAAAGTATTTTAAACATATAATAATAATAATAATAAAAATAATAAAAGGTTTACTTTTAATGCGACTTCTGGTGCTGCATGTTTTTTTTCATGTCCTTAATTTGTGTTTCCTCGACTTGATTCGCCATCATGATGCTCCGATCGTGAACCGTTCTTGCTGACAGTGGCATGTCTCTTATTTTTTTTATTATCTTGGCTTTATTTGGAAAGTCATCAAAAGGTTCATTGGCCACATCAAGCATAAATGTTTTGGCATATTCGCCATCTGTGAACGGCTTTCCACTCTTCACTATTGCCAAAGCACCCGCAAAGCTAGCGGAATTACCGTCACCTTGCGTGGTCCAGACACGCAGTTGCTGCTGGCTCGTCTGCACTTTCCGTTGCAGCTCTTCGCATGCCTTTTTCCTGCTGTCCCCCGGCATGCAAAAGAAGCATGACGCGTATTGAAGTGCCGCTTTATATTTGAGCGTTTCATTGATGCAATTTTGTCATTGCATATTCGACATACTGCGGATCCTGCTCTCTCCACAAATGCAAATTCCTCTGTCCACGCAGCCTGGAATGTACGGTAATCATCGTCTTTTTTTCTTTTCGCCATCTTTTCTGTTACAAGGGTTGAGCGGGTTGAAGGGTTGAAATTTTATCTCTGATAAAATTAATTTCCGTACATTGACAATGACCCGTGACGTCCTTGCGATCGATTGGTTCCCGACCTGATCCTCGGGTCACCGGCGGATTGCAAGTGCCGCAACCCACCCCTGACTTTTAAAATGTATCTTTAAAACTAATTTTAAATTACTTAATATTATTAAGATTATCACTAGTATTTTAAAACCAGTCCCAAAATATATATATATATTTTAATTTAATTTAATTTAATTTAATTTAATTTTTTTTTGGCCCCCTCAACTCCAAACTGTCTGGGAGCCATATGACGTCTCCGGAAGAGCCATATATGGCTCGAGAGCCATAGGTTCCCGACCGCTGCCATAGAAGATACAAACATATCAAGTTGGGCCGGGGAGGACGTCACCGGGACGCGATCAAGAACACCCAAAAACATAATCTGATCTGGGAAGACATACACCACACAATCTGTACACTGACGAGATTACAGGGGAATGTGAACAGGAGAGACCGAGAGACTGCCGCCTGCCTGAGAAGGTGAGCCTTGGACGTGGAACGTGGACCGGGGGAAGGAGCAAGGACGACCGATTCAACCTACATGACCCTTGACATAGGAAACCTAGAAAATGTGAGGCTGGGCTGAGATCATCGCGACATTTTTCGATTGCGCTCGTCTGATTATAGTTTCTCGTCAGAATAAGAAAAAGCCGCCCAGATACTATTTCTTGAACTCCAGAAATCGAAGAAACTAAAATATCGCAACCCTAATCAGCTGTTGTTG
The DNA here is from genome assembly GCF_059441095.1 of Idiotropiscis lumnitzeri. Taxonomy (NCBI): domain Eukaryota; kingdom Metazoa; phylum Chordata; class Actinopteri; order Syngnathiformes; family Syngnathidae; genus Idiotropiscis; species Idiotropiscis lumnitzeri. The sequence goes on from NC_142392.1 coordinate 18,556,123, forward strand.
AGTCTTTATTTGACCCTTTTCTTCTTGAGTACAAAAAACGAACACGCATTGGAGTAAGTTTGGCTTTGAAGATTCATTTTCTAAATGTTTCTCATTTTCTCGGTGGCTCAACTCCAACAGTGGATATAAAAATACACTACATCTGTCAGCATAGTTTTGAAACTTGATGACATGACAAACTTAATTTCTTTAGCAACATATAAAAACCGGAATATGTAAAATGTTAAATAATCAGTTCAAATTTTAAACCGGGAAAAAAAACACGGAGTTTACCCCCCACTAATGGTTTTTCTTTGGCATATATTTTCGGCACTGATTTCATTTGGCATAAACAAATGTTAAGCAGACCTGCAAGTAAACGGCAATATTTAAAAATAAAACGGCAATAACCTTGAACGATTTCCCCAAACAACTTAATGTTGTGATGCATATTTTTAACGATAGAAAGTCGTTCTTTACAAAGCAAATGAGAGTAAAACGTGTACAAACCTGCTTCGTTCTCTTCTTTTATTCCAGAAAGTTCCACTTTGTACTTGGGTGTCGTTCTTGCACACATTTTCAAACGCCAATCTCAACAAATCCGCACTTGATCTCTGCTTGGCGATAACTCGCGTGCTTCTCTTTGTTCAACGAGACGAATGAAAGATGGGGTCATTTTTTTCCTTCGAGAAAACCGCAGTCTGTACCGCACGAGAGCGGAAGAACAAGACACACCCCGCTTTGATATGATTGGCTGCTGGCTGTGTGGAGCACTGTCACCAACTCACCGACAGATGTCACCATTTGTGATGCAAATCGTTGTTATCTTCTTCTAAACATAGAAAAAAACCTAAGATTTAAACCGTATGCACATGAACAAACATTTTAGTTCCCAAATATGAACTTGAGAGATGTATTGAATTTTACTTTTGTTGCTGGTTTTGTTTATACATCTGACACCATGTTGTTGGTTGGACAGTATTCCAAATGTATTTCCCTATTAACTCATTCGCTACCATTGACGGATATAGACGTACTTTCATTTTACCTGCGCTGGCAGTGAATGAGTTAACAGTTGACATGATAAAGTGATACTTTATGTCAACATGTTTGCGCCTTTGCCTTTTTACAGGGTTTTTCGCCAGCGACGTGGTTGCGTATTTTAAATTCACTGTTTTATTATCTAAATGTTAGAGTGTTAAAAAATGATTTCAGTGTTTATAACTTAACTAACTTAAATATTTCATTATTCGTTTCAGTATTCATTAAACTACGGTGATTATTTATTTCTAGATTCATTGAACTATTTTAGTAATAATTTAGTATTCAATGTTTAATCGTTACTGTCGTTACTTTTTAAATATTCGTGTCACTATTTTGTTCAATCTTAATGTTATGGAAAAATATTGAGCAAGTAAGGTTTTTGTTATTTATTGTGGCCACCTGCTTTTGAAGGAAGTGCCTTTCGCTTCTTGTACGAGAGGATTCTTTGTGAAGCCAAAACAACACGACCTTGACTGATAAGTAGGCTCAACGCAGAAAAAGTATCTTTTTGTTTTAAGATTACACAGTTACTGTCAAATAAATCTTCATCTTCCTGTGTGCATAGGTATCTTCCCACGCACTTCTCCCACTGAGATTACTCTGCAGACTGACCCAAAAGACAATTTATTTTCCAGACTATCTCATTGATCTTCCCTTACCGCTGAAAATTCCACAACAATCTGGGGTCAGACGTGGGATAGCTGAATATCCGCCGGTGAAATTCTCGGACGCTGGCAGGTGACCTCCAGGGTTGAATTAAGACAGCAGCAGCAACGAACAGCGTGATGCGAATCATCTCGTCCGTGGTGACAAATAAACGCTGACTCCAGTCGCCATCAAGTTGCCAACTCCTGACATACTAAAGCCATTGAGAGAAACTGAGACTATTTACGTTTCTCTGTCTGGTTCTTTTTATCGTTCAACTTCTAGTTCAGTTTTTCACCTTTTCACACAGCGTAATGAAGGCCAGTTGAGCAAGTGGAACAAGTAATTTTATTGATGATTGTGGAAGGCACCGATTTAATAAGCACCGTTTCTTCTCACACCTTTTCCATTAGGTATGATTAAAAAGACAACTGAAAAGCAGAATGTTAACAAATGTTGTTCCAAGCAAAGGCAATTAATTTCATTTAAATGTTTGATGTAAACACAAAAAAAATCATCATCACTCAGACACAATGCACTGATCACATTGGCCTTGTGTCAATAAAAGAGCTTTGAAAATTCAATATATCATATTTTCTAAATCACATTTACATCTTACCACGAAGAGTCAGTTCCTTCAGGTTTTTTTTTGTCTTTTTTTAAGCTTCAAGGATCGCTGCTATTCTCGTAGGGCTGGGCAATAAACCGAAAATTTACCGTGACCGAAATTTAATAAAATCATTTTGCCCATGTCGGCTTATTCGGTGTTTAAAAAAAAAAGAAGTCCTTTTAGTCTGCAGCTTTGTTCATGCCCCTGTAAGACGGCTTGAGCGATTGTAGTCACGTGACTCCACCCAGCTGAACAAGAAAGAAAACTGGCGACGCGGTCGTAGCTGTCGATTCAAATCCAGAAGCAGCTGACACGGCTGAAGACGACGTAATGTTCGTTGAAATTGTTCCTGTCTCGCTTGTCCCGAAAAGAAATTCCGACATCTGTCGTTAAGAAATGTTTTGGGTTCCAAAAAGACGATGTTTGAGCAAAAGAACACGAACTACAAAGTGCGTCGTAAGCACATGAAACAGCGCATCCAACCTTTTCTTTTTCACCACCCACAACACAATCATGCTGTTGACTTGGAGCTTGTGCTAAAAGTTCAAAGTGAGAAGCAAGGTTGGACCAGTGACAACAGCCCATAACGGAGGCGACACCATACGAGAGAACGTCTAAGAGGTGGACGCGATAGCCTAGCACAGTGTTTTTCAACCACTGTGCCGCGAGATATTGTCAGGTGTGCCGTGGGAAATTATTCAATTTGTGTACCTGTGCGGTCTAGCGCCTGCAGAGTTGAGTAGTAAAATGTAGTACTCTTCCAAACCAGTAGGCGGCGGCAGCAGCAGCAGGTAGTGAATTGCCTTGCGCTTGGAGACAAGCGAGAAGTGGATAGCAGAATGACGGTGAAAGTAATGGATATGTTTTTGAAGAGAAAAAAATGCTGACTCTGAACTGGACCCTGGACAAAACCCAGACATAGATGAAGGCCCTAGTATGAGTGGAGGTAAAAAAAAAAAAAAAAGCAAAGACGACCTGCAAAGTTTCTGCCGTGAGGCAATACAGCGAAAGCTATCTTTCATCTGGATTTACTTTTACCGGAGATGCAACGACACCGACTCCGTTGTGCTTGGTATGTGGTGAAAAGCTCTCCAACGGCGCTCTGGTCCCAAGCACGCTTAAACGCCATCTCCAAACGAAACGCCCTTTACTTCAAAACAAAAATGTGGCGTATTTTGTTCGCCTGAGTGAACACACGGAGAAACAAGCAACTTTCATTAGAAAAACCGCAAAGGTAAGCGAGAGAGCCCTTAAAGCTAGCTACCACGTCGCTGAACTTGTGGCTAAATCAAAAAAAAGTCTCACTCGTGGCAGAGGAATTAATACTTTGATTCCTGCCAATATATCAGCTCTGTGTTCACCCAAACAGGAACAGGTTTCACACTGAGTATGAATGTGAAAGATTTTACGATACTTTATTCTTTGTTTATTTGATTCATATTCAAGACTTTTAATAGGTCATTTTTCAATGTTAAAAAAACACTTTTTTTTCACATTTTCAGCTGGTAGTGTGCCGCGGGATTTTTTCAATGAAAAAAATGTGCCTTGGCTCAAAAAAGGTTGAAAAACACTGGCCTAGCACATTGCTAAAGATGTAGCTCCTCGAGCGACAGTGGAGCGCACAAGATTTAAACGCCTCATAAAAGTAGTCGACAAGAGGTACGAAAATATTTGTTGCAAACCGTACTTCCCGATATGGACAACATCGGGACGGGAGCGGAGACATGTCAAGCGTTTTGCATCCACATCCGACTTGTGGTCGAGACGCGACATGGACCCCTGTTTGAGCCCGACTGTGCATGACATTGACGACCGCGCACGGAGTACTCGAGACGGCGCATTTTCCTGATGAAGTACACTTGTTTATTTGGCATTGGCATTCCATTGACATTTTTTTTCATTTTATTTAGCATTTTGTTGACAGGCGACTAGCGCCTTTGCACATGGCATTACAGCATCTTGGCACAATCTATTTGCAGAGAAGATTTTGCGAGAAGTAACCTTTTTCTCCTGTTCTTTGTGACATTGTTCAAGTCATGCAAAGTAAGATATTTGGAAGGCTTCTACACATGATTTTTGTACTTTTATTTTCCATTGAAAGTAATGTGTACCACTTGGTCAATAAAGAAAACAGTTATTATGTATTTCCTGCATTTATTTTGATTTTGGTCCACGGGCGGAAATTTATTGTGATTCATCGTTATCGAGGTAAAATTGCTCATTTTATTGCGATATTGATTTTAGGTCATATTGCCCAGCCCTATATTCTCTCCATCACAATCGTGTCTCGCAGCATGCCGTTTAGTGGCGAATTTTTTAGCACAAACGCTGCAACTGAATGGCTTATCTCCAGTGTGTGTTTTTATGTGGCTTGTTAACGTTGACTTGACAGAGAAGCATTTTCCACAAACTGAGCAAGAAAAAGGATTTTCACCACTGTGTGTTCTTGTGTGTTCTGTTAAATGTGACTTATGGGAGAAGATTTTACCACAAAATGAGCAAGAAAGAGGTTCTTCAGTGTGTGTTCTTGCATGCTCTGTTAATCGGAACTTTAGAGAAAAGCTTTTGCCACAAACTGAGCAGGAAAAAGGTTTTTCTCCAGTGTGTGTTCTTGTGTGGTTTGTTAAATCCGACTTTTGAGAGAAACTCTTGCCACAAACCGAGCAGGAAAAAGGTTTTTCTCCACTGTGTGTTCTTGTGTGTTCTGTTAAAGTTCCCTTTTGAGAGAAGCATTTTCCACAAACCGAGCAGGAAAAAGGTTTTTCTCCACTGTGCATTCTTGTGTGGATTGTTAAATCAAACTTTCGAGAGGAGCATTTCCCACAAACTGAACAAGAAAAAGGTTTTTCACCACTGTGTGTTTTTCTGTGCCCTTTTAAAGACAGCTTTGAAGTGAATGAGTCACTGTGACATGCCCTTTTACTTTTAGCTTGCCCATTATCATCATCTTCGTCATGAGCGTCTGATAATGTGTCCTCATGATGTGCTTGTGATGGCCCCCAGTGGTCTTCATCACCTGTTGCCACGTGACGACTTGAACTGCTGCTTGTAGGCTCCGCCCCTCTGTTGTCCTCACTCTCATCCTTGTTTTCATCGTCAGTCTTTATATGGACAACGTTCAGTGGTGACTTGTTGATCTCCTCCTCCTCCTCCTCCTTTTTGATGTGAGTCCAATCTGGCTCCTCTTTCACAAAACGGAGATTGTTTTCAAAGACGTCTGCATGACACAAAAAGACAAACACACATTTGGTTTGGTCAAGTCAAATCTCAGGGGGCGACTTCGACTTATATTGTTTTTACCGTGCTACCTTGACTTGTGCCTGCCGCACACGGAGCAATGCGTGCGACCCCAACTTGGACCGGACCATAGGGGACATTTCACAAAATTACGTCCTACGATGTAAGCCTCCCGTTAGCCGCACAACAGTGATAAACGAGCATCTAAAAAGGAAGCACGTTGCGGCTGATGCCCGATTTCATTCCGGACATAGTCACAGACGTTTCTGGAAGCTAGCTGAAGTTAGCACACACAGGCTATTGTGTGCGTCTGATGGAACACCTGTTGTGGGACCCTAACATATTGATGCAGACCACTGGGGGCCATCGCAACATAATGTCATTGATAAAATAGGAATCCTTCAAGTGAAATATGTTTTCAAGTATTTCATTTTGCATTTAGAGATAGTTTCATCGTGGGTACTTTTTGCTTTCATTATAATCTGGATCCCTAAAAGAATTAAAGGGGCCCTGGAATCAGAGTGGCTATTTATTGCATGATTTACGTTTGTTTTTTGTTTTTTTACCCAAAATGACATTTATCCTGCTCGTACATTCCGACATTCCCCTTTTTCCTTTTTTTAAATAAAATTTCTGTTTCTAAATCAAATTTAAAACAAAATTATGTTTGAAGAGACAAAATCCCTACACATAAGCATTCAGCAACAACACTTTCACTCTGACTTTCATGTTGACATATTTGAATAATGACTGTTTATATTAAAGTTATCCAATACATATTCAAATTAGACTAAGATACACCATAATATTATAAGAGTTCCCTGAATTATTTTGTAACTGCAATGATGCTTAACAGCCATAGGGTGTCAGTAATGAATAACAAAGTAACACAACACCTCCCATTGTTCCGTCATCATTGTCATTTGCATAAATTATCAAGAACTATGAGTTGCGGGGAGATGCAAACCACCTGGGCCACAGGAATTTTGTCAGGTTCGCCAATTTGACATATAGGGTTCATAGCTGAAAGGAGAGACACGCAGCCCAAGTGGAGACAGAAAGGTTAACAAAGTTTATTTGGCAACTTCATCTCCCTTCTGTTCCTCGATGTTTTTCATACATTCCCTTTTATAACATAGAGGAATCAGATTACACTTCGAGAAATCAGATTACACTCAAGGGTGGTACAGTTCGTCTTCTCAAAAGCTGGTTCAGTCCGGTTTATCATTGGGGTGTCGCCATGGATCGCAGCTGACTTTGACGTCAACATCTTTTATCAGGACGCACGATGTTGCTTGCTTCAGACTTCGATGCCAATTTATCAGGGCTCCTCACGATGTTGTTTACTTCATCCTCACTTCTGAAGAAGTGCCACCGCCCCGCCAATTGCAGACACCTCTCTGCAGTCGAGGTGTCTCCTTGTATCACCCCTCACACTGCAAACACTCAGCATAGTTCACTCTATTAAACTGCAACATGTTATATGCACTACATATTAAAATAAGCTGCATCACGGCAAATGTATAATAACCTCTTAGTATTATTCTAACATTCCCTCCTGTTTATTCTACATTTGCCCCAAAAAATTATCATCAATGGAACTTCCAAGGATTTAATTCCATCAAATCATTAGCTTGATAGCAAATGTAGACCCCTTTATTATTATTTATTTATTTATTTTTTTTTTTGTATTTTTATTTGAGCGTTTTGGATTAACGAATAGTATCTCCCAGGTAAATTCAGTCGTCGTCATCAACTTGGTCATCACTGTCTCCTCCATCACCAGCACCTCTGTAATTAATCAAAGGATATATTTCCTGTAGTTTGGAATTTGTTGGAGCGAGAGCTGTTGAGATAAGTCGGAAAAGCAAAACGCGAATGCAGGGAATACAACAACATCCACACAGTACAAGGATTGAGGTGAACATTGTTATAGAAATCATTACAGAAAATACCAAATTTTTATATTTACCAAACGTTTTGTTCCACCACTCATCCCATGCAGAGGTACTCACACCTGAGTGTTCCTTCAGCTTCCGGTTCAGGGCGCGCAAGCCTGTAATGGCTCTTGTGAGGGACCCTTCCGGAGAAGTGCTGTTAGGAATGAAAGTACAACACTGATCCCCAATCATGGCGCAAACCCCTCCTCTCTCTGCCAACAGCATGTCCACCGCGATGCGGTTTTGAAATGCCATGAGTGATGTTGCTGCCAATTGTTCTTTAATAGCTATAAATCCTTCTTCAGTGAAGTTCCCCAATCTTTGCACGTTATAGTGTATGTAGTTTATTCGATCCACATTCTTATTCGGTGTAATCCAAAGGAGAATGGACTCGAACCCCGCTGCGATTTGATTTACCAACTTATACTCATCTGGTACGCCCCTTGGTTGGCCAATTGCATCCAAATAGGTCATATCACCATCCCTCCAGGAAGCACTTCGTCTTTTCCTGGCGTAATAATAGGGGGATTCGTGGGCTTCAACTGCTCTTTGAATGTCCCCTGCTGTGGATGGAAAAATAGACACTGGTAAGAGAAGTGACACCAATGCACAAGTTCCAACTGCGTCCTTTAATGAATCAAATAATTTAGTACCCCCACACCACCACCACACATCGCTGCGTGGCAGTAGTGTACCTGATTGGAGCAGAGTTGTTTTGCACCACGCTGATGATAAGCCTCCCACTCTATTTTGTGTTCCTGTAAGATTAACACAAGTAAAGTTAGCCACTGCCACATCGGTCGAAAAGATAGGCTTATCTTTCGTTGCTTTCGTAGCCGGGTAGACATCATTCCAAGCAATGCAATCCGCATTAGGCGTCAATTTTGTCATTACTTCTAAAAGGCATGTCGATGGAAGAGCTGCTGGAATTACTCGTAGCAATGGTCTCGGGCCCATACATGAAACACAGCTAGAATTTGCAGTCTTAGCAGCTGATTCCATTAATAGTAGCCAATTATTTCCTAATTGGGTAACTCCTGTAACAGCCAAAAAGTGATCATCTACAGAGAGTTTTCCTTTAAATTTTAGCACCATTTTAGATCGTTTTTTCATCGAAGTTTTGGTCTCTATATTTTTTATAGGGGTAGCCTCAACGGGATTCTCTAAAATGGTAGATACACAAATTACAATAGTATGATAAGGATCTACCCCTTGAGAATATGGGCTTAAATCTAATTCTTCACACGGATTATTGTCGCATCCCCAATTTGTCGAGTTAATAGTTAACTGAATTCCTATCGCTACGTGTGTTAATGAAAGTTTCTTCCGCAAAGTTTTTGCACATTTTTCAGTCGTCCAGTCAGACCAGTCTTGTCCCGTTTCTGCTACCAGTCCATCCCATCTTCTAGTTCTCACAGTTAAGTACCATGTGTACCGGCGTCCATAACTTTGCGCACTATACGCATGTTGTCCTACTTTGAAAACGGATGCTTCACTCAATTTAACTTCAGACCATGGTATAATAGCAGTTGTCATCTTGTTAGTCGGCAAACAAATCATTGTTGCTGAGTCAGCAATGCTGTTGCTCCTAGCGCATGATGTAAAGTCCATCTTATCAGGTAACCTAAGATTTTCAGTTGAATGTCCATTATTATTATTTATCGGTGTATATGTTGGTGTATACAAAGCTTTCACTGCAACCAAGGCTGCACAACACAAAATCTCAAACTTTATCCACGCGAAAGTCATATCGGCCGAGAGACCCCTAATAGGGTAGGGTGGCTTATAGTTCTTCACTGGCCTAAAATGTTTTCAGATCCTATTGATCTGCCCCCACCTAGTCACCAGGCTTGCCTACCTTCCCCTTGTCGGGTGTCTCGGTTGAGATGACCCTCTTACAATGCGCAAGGTGTATGTTGCTTGGGGAAACTGTCCTCGTTTTGGGCTTATGTTTCCCTGACAATTGTGTCGAGCACAGATCATACAGGCTCTTCAAAAAATCTTTTGAGAAAAATTAAACCCATATGTTGTATAAAATTGGTTTATCTGTCTTACCATACCTTCCCTCCTGTTTGACATGTGTGTCAACATGTGTCAATATTGCGAAAAATATTTTTTGGAAGAATTGTTTTTTTGTTTTTTTTTTCTCTGAACTGACATATATGCCATTAGTCAAAGTAGCTCCTTTTTCTAGCCATAGATTTTCTCTTGCATAAGACTTTGTTGTTTCATGTCTGCAAGGATGTTGCCTCGCAGAACGTTATCTATCAGCGCACACACAGCCACACCTATGAATGGCTTGGTAGCTGCTTCTTCACCTCTTTTTTTTTTTTTTTTTTCTTTTTCTCTCTCTTCTCTTCGTTTTATTTTGTAAGTCGACTATTTTTTGTGTACTAAGCTGACCAGCGAATTTATATTTTGTTATCCATGAGTTTAAATGTTTTACTTTATCCGGACATTGGCTTTCTATAAATTTCTAGTCCTTACACGTCAATTGTTGTTTCGGATCCTTTTTGCTAGCTTTTTTATTGTTTGATTTCCCCATGTTTTCCTAAACTGTTCTCCAATCCCTGAACAGGCTGACAATTACTCTGTTTTAGGTAATTCCCAAGCTTCTGCTTCCCAGACAGTTGTCGGTTAAATTTCCTGTTCCAAAATGAGGTTGCAAGCCTCCATGCACACGTTTACATTCACACTATTTTTCCCTTTTTATTTATTTTTTTCCCTTTCAAACGCGCGTGGAGGATACACCCCTGTTATCATCTATCAGTTTTATAGACTATCTCTGTCTCTTCACGTAACATTGACTAGTATTCTTACGGTTTTACACAGTTTTATAGACTTACTCTGTCTAGTCCCCACAATATCCCCACGGAATTTAACTACTTACTTGCAGAGGAGTCCGCCCTCCTGTTAACGCAGATTTTAACTACGTACCCCTTCAAATGCCCACATTTATCACACTCATTCATCACATTCGGACTTCACACACTCACCCAAGATGAGCTGAACGTCTCTCTCCGCAGCCTCCCTTCAACTTTCAGCATCCAGTAGCAAAGTCGAGGACCAGGTCCAAAAAAATAATAAAAAAAGATAAACAAAAAACAAAAAACAAAAAAAGAAAAGAAATCCTGGAAAAAAATAAAAAATAAATCCTTGTTGTGGCCACGATTGTCCTCGGTCGTCGGCTTCGCCCCTGGACGCCTCCAGTATGTTGGGTCCACGGCTCTGAAGGACCAATTTTATGTCAGGTTCGCCAATTTGACATATAGTGTTCGTAAGCTAAAAGGAGAGACACCCAGCTCAAGTGGAGACAGAAAGGTTAAACAAAGTTTATTTGACAACTTTATCTTCCTTCTGTTCCTCGATGTTTTTCATACATTCCCTTTTATAACATCGAGGAATCAGATTACACTTCGAGAAATCAGATTACATTAAAGGGTGGTACAGTTCGTCTTCTCAAAAGCTGGTTTGGTCCGGTTTATCATTGGTGTGTCGTCGTGGGTCGCAGCTGACTTTGACGTCAACATCCTTTATCAGGACCCAGTTGCTTGCTTCAGACTTCGATGCCAACTTATCAGGGCTCTTCTGGATGTTGTTTACTTCTGAAGAAGTGCCACCGCCCCGCCAATTGCAGACAACTCCCTGTATCACCCCGTCACACTGCAAACACTCAGCATAGTTCACTATATTAAACTGCAACATGTTATATGCACTACATATTAAAATAAGCTGCATCACGGCAAATGTATAATAACCTCTTAATATTATTCTAACACAGGTATACGTGTATGTGTCCGTGTATGTGCATGTGAATGTGCGTGTGTATGTGCACGTGTATATGCAGGTGTAAGTACGTGTCTGTGTGTATGCATGCGTATGTGCATGTGCTCCGATCTCCAATTGTAATGTCTTTTGGAATGTGTTTTTCTTTTGATAGCGTCTATGTGAGTCCTCCAGTGCCTAATTTGGTATGTTTGCATCTCTACAGCCAATGTGGAGAATGTGCTTTATCGTATTTGACCATTAAGTGCTGTGAATGTGAGGGCAGCTCATAGAAATGCTATGTGTGCAAATCTATTCTCACAATTGAGAATTTCAATAAAGTTCACACATTTAAACTAAGTACTCTAAATTTAGCATATGAGAATAATATAATAAATCAGTAAACATCATGACTACAATCCCAGTCATTCTTGTGACCAGTGCTTCTAGTTCCATTTGATAAATGCTTTTTGTTTAATCAATGTTTAACATATTCAGTAAAAATGAACCTGCTAAATTAAATAATTGACCTTCTGTCCTGTAAGTGTTTAAAATAATGCCAGAAATCATAATACAATCCTTCATTTACCATTGCAGTCGTCTTATCATTGCCGTATTTTCTATCATTGCAGCATTTTTATTAATTTTCCCTCTGTACCATGGACAGACATTCGGAGAGTTTCCTTACACTTGTATATGTTGTGGGATGTAAGTGTGTATATTTAGGGGGATTTGTGTATTTACGTATATACAGTGTATATTTGCATGTTTTTTTTATGAATGTCTGCTGCAAATGTTATACATTAACGGCTACATTACGCCGCCGCCTCTGTGTGATCTATTTCTTTGCTGCTGTAACACTTCAAATTTACCCATTGTGGGACTATTAAAGGACATCTTTATCTTTAAAAACCTTGTGTTGGTGCTTGTTAAATAATTTTCCAAAAGATTAAGATTGAACAAAATGGTGAAACAAAAATTTAAAAAGTAAATTCTGTCACAATTAAACATTGAATACTAAATTATTCCTAAAACAGTTCAATAAATCTTGTAATTAATAGTGAATTATTGTAATTTAATGAATACTAAAACAAATAATGAAATATTAAAGTACTTAAATAAATATCGAAATCATTTTCGAACACAATAACAGTTAAGAAATAAAAGAGTGACATGTTTTAATTTAAAATTTACAACCACATCGCAACTTGTCGAAAAAGCCTGGAAAAAGGCAAAGGTGCAAATATGTTGACATAAAGTATCACTTTATCATGTCAACTGTTAATAATAGGGAAATACATTTGAAATACTATCCAACCGACGACATGGTGTCAGATGTATAAACAAAACCAGCAACAAAAGTAAAATTCAATACATCTCTCAAGTTCATATTTGGGAACTAAAATGTTTGTTCATGTGCATACGGTTCAAATCGTACGTTTTTCCAATGTTTAGAAGAAGATAACGATGATTTGCATCGCAAATGGTGACATCTGTCGGTGAGTTGGTGACAGTGCTCCACAAAGCCAGCAGCCAATCATATCACAGCGGGGTGTGTCCTGTTCTTCCGCTTTCGTGACGAACAGGAAATCCTTTCAGTGCGACTTTGAAAAACAACGCCATCTTTCTTTCATCTCGTCGAACAAAGAGAAGCACACGAGTTATCGCCAAGCAGAGACCAAGTGCGGATTTGTTGAGATTGACGTTTGAAAATGTGTGAAAGAACGACACCCAAGTACAAAGTGGAACTTTGTGGAATAAAAGAAGAGAACGAAGCAGGTTTGTACACGTTTTACTCTCATTTGCTTTGTAAAGAACGACTTTCTATCGTTAGAAATATACATAACATTAAGTTGTTTGGGGAAATCGTTCAAGGTTATTGCCGTTTTATTTTTAATTATTGCCTTTTACTTGCCGGGTTGCTGAACATTTGTTTATGCCAAATGAAATCAGTGCAGAAATTAAATGCCAAAGAATAACCATTAGCGGGGGTAAACTCCGTGTTTTTTTCTCAGTTTAAAATTTGAACTGATTATTTAATATTTTACTTATTCCGGTTTTTAAATGTTTTAATATAAATTAAGTTTGTCATGTCATCATGTTTCAAAACTATGCTGACAGATGGAGTGTATTTTTATTTACACTGTTGGAGTTGAGCCACCGAGAAAATGAGAAACATTTCGTAAATGAATCTTAAAAGCCAAACTTACTCCAATGCGTGTTCGTTTTTTGTACTCAAGAAGAATAGGGTCAAATAAAGACTCAACTACAACTGATTAGAGTTCCGATATTTTAGTTTCTTTGATTTCTGGAGTTCAGGAAATAGTACAAATACAGATATCTGGGCGGCTTTTTCTTAATCTGACGAGAAACTGTACTCAGACGAGTACAATCGAAAAATGTCGCCCTGATCTCAGCCCAGCCTCACATTTTATAGGTTTTCTATGTCAAGGGTCATGTAGGTTGAATCGGTCGTCCTTGCTCCTTACCCCGTCCACGTTCCATGTCCAAGGCTGACCTTCTCAGGCAGGCGGCAGTCTCTCCGTCTCTCCGTCTCTCATTCCCCTGTAATCTCGTCAGTGTACAGATTGTGTGGTGTATGTTTTCCCAGATCAAATTATGTTTTTGGGTGTTCTTGATCGCGTCCCTATGACGTCCTCCCCGGCCCAACTTGATATGTTTGTATCTTCTATGGCCTATGTGGAGAATGTATTTTGTCGTATTTGTCCATGAAGTGCTATCTGGTTTGTCATCAGTTTGACCTGAGCAGACTGAATCTGTTTGTTCTGAATGAGAGTGTGGGTCATGAAAATACTGTGTGCAATTTTGAGGTCTTACATTGAAACTAAGTCATATAAATTTAGCATATGAATGCATCAGTCAACACCATGACTACAATCCCAGTCAATCTTATCGATGCACTGTACTTCTACTTTCATTTGATAAATGCTTTTTGTTTAATCAATGTTTAACATATTCAGTAAATATGAACCTGCTAAATTAAATAATTGACCTTCTGTCCCGTGAGTGTTTAAAATAATGCCTGCAATCGTAATACAATCCTTCAATATTCATGTCCGGTGTGGCCATTAGAAGGGAAGGCCGGAGAGAGGGGGACACCTTATAAAATCTCTTTCTCACCAAAATGACTGTGTCAGAGAATTTTTTTCCATCACCAATTCTGCCATGCTCGGCGACCTGTCCGGAGGGAAATTGAGCCAGACCCACACATCAACAACAAAATATACCACATTTTTGGCGTCACAAACAGGATTCTTGCTCCATTGAGGGTCTCAGGGTGCTGGGGCGCAGGCGTTCAACAGCCGGCCGGCTGAACTTTCGGTGAGATGCTTTTCCTCACAATGGGTGTTGTGCGCCTGTGTCCAAGCGGTCGGGGCTTTTGGGGTCGTTAAAGAAAGCTTGTGCGTGTGGGTCTGCTGGCTGATTGGTCATGGAAAATGTCCCTGTGTTAGTTTCAATTATTGTTTAAACAAGAGGCCTCTATAAATGATTAAAAAAATTATGATGGGAACTCAGTAAATGGGGACGAGTGTGGGAGAAATGTGCAGAAGATAAAGAAAAGAAAGGTCTTGTGGTTAAAGAAATGAGAAATAAGAAGTTTAAAACTATAGCTATAGACAACATAGTCGTGAATAAGCTCAGTTTGAGCACAGACCCTGGCCAGGGTGTAAATTTTAGCAGGAAAATTATGAGCTGAAAATAGAAATAATGAAGAGCAGCGCGCTTCCACGTATCGTATTGGGCACTTTGTGGCATGGAACACAGTAAGGATCGAGGCGTACCGTTGTGTGGAGGGCCTGGGGCTGAGCCGACAGTTTCGCTGGTACGTAGCAAGTCTGGGCCGGTTCGACTCCGCTGTTCAGATACGTACCCTGTGATTACTCGTGTTCTGGTCAAGGCCGCGCAAAATCAAAAACCTGGCTGCGGTCCGTCCTGTATTGGCACAGGATGTACGCAGGGGTTTGTGAAGAGATGAAAGTACGTGGAAGTTTGGCCTAATTAGGGGGGTTGCTGCTTCGTTTGTTTTTATTGTTATTTGTGTTGACACATGTGGGGCATGTGTCAAAGGGGGGAGATAGGTGCAGTATTTTGTTCTCATAATTGTTTTTACATGTAAGGATTTTTAGGTGTTAATAGGACATGTCAACGATGATCATGCAGAGGTGAAAGAGTTGAAGATTGGGCCCAGCAGGAAGAATGCAAGCAGAGCCCTTAGTGATGAAAATGTTAACATATGGTTCAGGAACAGTTCTCTTTGATGGCCAAAGTCTGACTATGGTAAACAATTGATAATTAGACCTCAATGAAGTGATTGTGCAGTTCAAAAAGTTCATATATTGACTGTGCAAAGCGAAAGTGAGAAACTAGGATTAACTATTTGGCAAACACGAGAACGTATTCAGTCTCGAGGAAGACTGAATGCAGTAAAATTGCAATAAGAAGAACAATAAACCAGCCCAGAGTGTTACAATGTCCTGCAAACAAAAGTTTGGGATTGCCCCTGAGGGTGAAATTCCTCTCTGAACTCCTCCTTTGTGCCCCCGGCAGGAACTCATGAAACAGGGAAACTGATAAGAGATAAAATTTTGTTGAAACAGAACATGCAAGGTTAAAGGTCATGCAAAACAAAAAAAACCCCATCTAATGTTCCATACTTCAGTTTTGCGACCGATGTACTACGGTAATTCAATTAATGGAACGACATTTTGAGATGGAAATGACAGGAATGTCATGAATTATCATGTTATGAGGGGACTTTTGAGATACAGTAAATTGATTTAAATTAAATTACAAATTTTTAGTCTGCGGATATTCCACTTCAAAGAATACTGACTCATTGGTTGAGGAAAACGGGGTTTCATTAGTTAGTGAAAAAAGAATAGCTAAATTATAATTGACGTGTTCATGGGGATTGAATATGAATCATAAACAGAAGACAAAACCAATTGGCATTGGCTTTTGTAAAATATGATGAGGGATTAAGTTGGTGAGCTCTTATGGGAGACGGGGCGAGACGCGAATGGATTGAAGCTTCCGCCAGTGACCCGTCCAATAGTGTCACCACCACACAGCTGTGCCGGGTGGCCGTCCTCGAGGGCGTGCGCCTCCCAGTTACTGACATCATGCGGAACAGTCCGTCAATGAGAAACTGCTAATCAGTATGAGTAGAACCCCCGTTTCTGCATCGATGAAAGAAAATATTGGATTGGATGTAGAAAAAGAATTGTTACACTTGCGGGTTCAGGGCGCCAAGAGTGCTAATTCACCGGGAAAAGAAAAAAAGAATATGGGGGGAAAAAAATTAAATAAAACAGGGCGGAAGCAGCTCATGCAGCAGCCGACGCATGCAGCTCCCATTGCGTCTGCTCTTTCCATTTCCGCTGCTCCTGGGCCAGGTTCTGGTGACGCAGCGCCACAGCAGGCTTGTTGTCCGCACCGGCCAGTCAACAAGGTCACGTAACAGAAGTAGGGGTGGTTATAGAGATGGGTTGTGAGTGGGACGTGCTTTTGCTGTGGGGTCACTGGGTGATGAGCGGTCCAAACCGAGCCACTTCCTGAAATGTGCCATCCTGTGGTCCAGCGCCATGCCTGTCACGAAGAGCTCCACTAGCACGGGGGCGCCATCGCTACCCCCTCCTCCGACAACGCTTCTATGGCTTCCAAACGCACAGTTGACGCCTCAACCCGATTGGGACCACATTCCACGATAGGGGTGCCCGCGGAGCCTCAGCATTCAAGGACCGGCAATTCTTGGCATTCCGGTGACGATTGATGGACAACAGTTTTAGATGGTGGAACAAGATATTCCACGCTTTGCAAGTTCCTTCTGCATATCCCAATGAGCAACAACACTGTCACGTTTGTGGGACTCTTGAGATTGGCCGAGTCACTGCCATGGACCGAACCCACACCTGTGAAACAAACACTGGAATTCGAGTGGGACTGAATTTCCAGAAGGGACTGAATTTGACTGTGCACAACCGCCGGGGAAGCATATGTTGTCCTCCGTTCCAGTAGACTGGACAGCTCTGAGACCAGGGTCTCCATCCTCCCGCGGGTGGTACGTCCTGTTCCTGCTCTGGTCTGCGTGGTGGAGCCGCCTCCACCCCTTCAAACCACCAATTGGTCCTTTGCATTGAACACTCAGTTCTGATGATTTGGTTTGTCAGGATGTATTCACGCAATTTCGAGGGTCAGAAGCGCATCTTGAATTAGGATTATGTATTTGTGATGTCTACCGGTGCTGCCTCGCATGTGTGCCTTGCCCCAGAGCAGAGGAAACGGTATGAATTGTCTCTGTTCGCGGAGCCACAAATCACATTAACTATCGGTGCGCATCATCATACTCAAGATTTAGGCCCATTGGTGAAGACGGTTGGCAGAGTTAATTTTTGATGTTGAATACTCCATGTCACTAGCAGGGTGTGGTGTTTCAGCACCCATTCCGAATTCCTCTGTTATGGAACATTTTCCGAATTTCTTGACATTATGGTCGACAGTGAATGGGTCACTCTGAAGCGAAAGCTCTGTTTGCGTCTCTGCCTGAGGGGTTGTGGACCCGGGGTCTGACTGATGTTGTGCTCTGTTCCACAGCTTCTGCAATTTGTTTTTGCTATATCTGCAAATGTTTTTATATTATTGTGAAAGAAATTAAGTTTGTCATGTCATCATGTTTCAAAACTATGCTTTCGGGTTAATAGAAGGTCACAAAAACATGGACCTCTTAAACAGGAAAACGTGAGTTCAGTGGTAACAGAGTTGTGTCTATGCTGGCAGATTAACAAGAAGCCACAAAAACAGATGCACGTCTTGAACCGTGTTTGACAGGAAACCGTTTAGCTCGCATTGAACAGAAGTGTGACCCAAACATGTCTTGTAAGCTGAAACCGTTCGAACAACAGGAAGAGTGTGGACGGGTGTGATGAAGTCAAAGTGTTCATGTTTTTCCATTCTTTATGAGTTTGCATATTCAAATTGCTTTCCTGTGCTTCAATAAAACGCCGCACAGCAGCGGGAAAGCTTTTCTCTTTGCCGGACTGCTCCTCGCAAGTGACAAAGACAATCTTGGCTGGGTGATTCATTTATGAAGGCTTGTCTCGTTTTTGACAAAAACTCTGACATATCTTGTTCAAGCAATTCCTTCTGGAATGATTCGACCTGACTCTCAAAACTGTGCACACTGCGGCAAAAAGATCAATGGAGGTTGATGAATTTTAGTGGATAAAGCACAAAGGATTCATTTTTCTTTTAAAAATCAAGTACGTATTGGTCTTATTTATGAAATTTTTACTGGCTCGTTCAATGAACCTCCGGTGGCTCTGCACTGTTTTGTGCACGTGTGCGTAGTTTCACCCCATCCAAACATTTAAAATACATTGAATGCATCCATCCAAGGTTGCACGGATCTCATCAGTGAACAAGCGCATGCTGCAAGGAATGCATCTGCATCTTTGGCTTACTATGGGCTTAAAAAGGGAGAACGTCACAATGCCCTTTTCCACCAACAGCCCCCAGTGGCCCCCATCAATATGTTAGGGTCCCACAACAGGTGTTCCATCAGACGCACACAATAGCCTGTGTGTGCCAACTTCAGCTCGCTTCCAGAAACATCTGTGACTATGTCAGGAATGAAATCGGGCATCAGCCGCAACGTGCTTTCTTTTTAAATGCTCGTTTATCACAGCTGTGCTGCTAAGAAAGGAAGGTTTACATCGTAGGACGGAATTTTGTGAAAATCAAGTCAAGGTAGCACGGTAGAAACAATATCAGACAAAGTTGCAGCCTGATCTTTGACTTGACCAAACCAAATTTGTCTTGTAGTGTCCTGCAGACGTCAGTGAATATGATCTCTGTTCTGTGAAAGAGGAGCCAGACTTGACTCACATCAAAAAGGAGGAGGAGGAGGAGGAGGAGGAGGAGATCAACAAGTCACCACTGAACGTTTTCCCTATAAAGAGTGAAGATGAAAACAAGGGTGAGCGTGAGGACAACAGAGGGGCGGAGCCTCCAAGCCACAGCTTTATTCATCACATGACAACAGAAGGTGATGCAAACCACTGGGGGCCATCACAAGCACATAGTGAGGACACATCATCAGATGCTCATGACAATGATTCTAATGATGATGATGATGATGATGATGATGGGCAAGCCAAAGGTGAAAGGGCATGTCACACTGACAGTTGGGTATGTTCTCAGTGTGGGAAATCATCAACTTCAAAGTCGTCTTTAAAATGGCACACAAGAACACACAGTGGAGAAAAACCTTTTTTATGCTCAGTTTGTGGAAAATGCTGATCTGAAAAGTCACATTTACAAATCCACACAAGAACACACAGTGGGGAAAAACCCTTTTCATGCTCAGTTTGTGGCAAATGCTTCTCTCGAAAGTCTCATTTCGTAAGGCACACAAGAACGCACAGTGGAGAAAAACCTTTTTTATGCTCAGTTTGTGGAAAATGCTGATCTGAAAAGTCACATTTACAAATCCACACAAGAACGCACAGTGGAGAAAAACCGTTTTCTTGCTCAGTTTGTGGAAAATGCTTCTCTGAAAAGTCACATTTACAAATCCACACAAAAACACACAGTGGAAAAAAACCTTTTTCCTGCTCAGTTTGCGGTAAATGCTTCACTCAAAAGTCTCATTTTGTAATGCACACAAGAACACACAGTGGGGAAAAACCCTTTTCATGCTCAGTTTGTGGCAAATGCTTCTCTCAAAAGGCACATTTAACCGGGACGTAATTTTGTGAAACGCCCCCATGGTCCGGTCCAAGTTGGGGTCGCACGCATTGCTCTGTGTGCGGCAGGCACAAGTCAAGGTAGCATGGTAGAAACAATATAAGACAAAGTCGCCGCATGAGGTTTGACTTGACCAAACCAAATGTGTGTTTGTCTTTCTGTGTCCTACAGATGTCAGTGAAAACGATCTCCGTTCTGTGAAAGATGAGCCAGACTTGACTCACATCAAAAAGGAGGAGGAGGAGGAGATTAACAAGTCACCACTGAACTTTGTCCCTATAAAGACTGAAGATGAAAACAAGGATCAGAGTGAGGACAAGAGAGGGGCGGAGCCTCCAAGCAGCAGCTCAAGTCATCACGTGACAACAGAAGGTGATGAAGACCCCTGGGGGCCATCACAAGCACATAATGAGGACACATCAGACGCTCATGACAATGATGATGATGCTAATGATGATGATGGGCAAGCCAAAGGTGAAAGGGCATGTCACACTGACTCATTAACTTCAAAGCGGTCTTTAAAAGGACACAGAAAAACACACAGTGGTGAAAAACCTTTTTCTTGTTCAGTTTGTGGGAAATGCTTCTCTCGAAAGTCTCATTTAACAATCCACACAAGAACACACAGTGGAGAAAAACCCTTTTCCTGCTCGGTTTGTGGCAAAAGCTTCTCTCGAAAGTTTCATTTAACAATCCACACAAGAACACACAGTGGAGAAAAACCCTTTTCCTGCTCGGTTTGTGGCAAAAGCTTCTCTCGAAAGTCTCATTTCGTAAGGCACACAAGAACGCACAGTGGAGAAAAACCTTTTTCCTGCTCAGTTTGCAGTAAAAGCTTTTCTCTAAAGTCACGATTAACAAGGCACACAAGGACACACAGTGGAGAAAAACCTTTTTCCTGCTCAGTTTGCAGTAAAAGCTTTTCTCTAAAGTCACGATTAACAAGGCACACAAGGACACACAGTGGAGAAAAACATTTTTCCTGCTCAGTTTGTGGAAAATGCTTCTCTCATAAGGCAAATTTAACAAGCCACACAAGAACACACAGTGGTGAAAACCCTTTTTCCTGCTCGGTTTGTGGCAAAAGCTTCTCAAAAAACGCAACGTTAACAAGGCACACAAGAACACACACTGGAGAAAAACCATTTTCCTGCTTGGTTTGTGGTAAAAGCTTTTCTCAAAAATCAAATTTAACAAGTCACACAAGAAAGCACAGTGGTGAAAAACCTTTTTCCTGCTCAGTTTGTGGCAAAAGCTTCTCTCAAAAGTTTGATTTAACAATCCACACAAGAACACACAGTGGAGAAAACCCTTTTTCCTGCTCAGTTTGTGGCAAGAGTTGCTCTCATAAGTCTCATTTAATAATTCACACAAGAACACACACTGGAGAAAAACCATTTTCCTGCTTGGTTTGTGGTAAAAGCTTTTCTCAAAAATCAAATTTAACAAGTCACACAAGAAAGCACAGTGGTGAAAAACCTTTTTCCTGCTCAGTTTGTGGCAAAAGCTTCTCTCAAAAGCTTGATTTAACAATGCACAAAAGAACGCACAGTGAAGAAAACCCTTTTTCCTGCTCAGTTTGTGCCAAGAGGTTCTCTCAAAAGTCGTATTTACGACGCCACACAAGAACACACAGTGGAGACAAGCCATTCAGTTGCAGCGTTTGTGCTAAAAAATTCTCCACTAAACAGCATGCTGAAAGACACAATTGTGCTGGTGAGAATCCTTGAAGATTAAAAAAAGAAAAAAAAATGAAAGAACCGACTCTTTGTGGTAAGATGTAAATTTTGATTTTGAATAAAATATGATATATTGAATTTTGCAAAGCTTTTTTATTGACATTAAGCCAATGTGATCCGTGCCAGAATAACCATTGTGTCTGAGTGATGATGATTTGTTTTGGTGTTTACATCAAACATGTAAATAAAATTAATTGCCTTTGCCTGGAATAACATTTTTTAACATTATGCTTTTCAGTTGTCTTTTTAATCGTACCTAATGGAAAAGGTGTGAGAAGAAACAGTGCTTATGAAATCGTTGCCTTCCACAATCATCAATGAAATCACTTGTTCCACTTGCTCAACTGGCCTCCATTACGCAGTGTGAAAAGGTGAAAAACTGAACTAGAAGTTGAACTATAAAAAGAACAAGAAAGAGAAGCGTGAATAGTCTCAGTTTCTCTCAAAAGTTTTGGTATGTCAGGAGTTGGCAACTTGATGGCGACTGGAGTCAGTTCAAAAATCCTCGGGATAAATTACATACCAGTATTTTGGCGAATCAGATTTTCCCTGCGAAGAAAAGATACTTTTTAGAAAGTTTTGAAGATGCTACCAAAGACGCTCATGGGTATTTATTGGTGGATTTAAATCCTTCATGTCCAGAACAATATCGTTTGAGGACGGGTGTACTTCCGGATCAGTGGCCTACCGTCTACATCCCCAAAGGCTAACATGTCTAAGCTTTTAAAAACAAACGCTCCGCTCCTCAAGACCCCGTTTAAAGCCTCGACCAAGAAGCGTAAAGACATACTGACCAAGGGTCCGGCCTCTTTGATCAAGGTATTGTGCGAAATTGCTTTCAATCTGTTGAAAGGTCATATACCCCTTTCACCTGCACAGTTTAAGAAATTAGAAAAACAAAAGAAAATTATTAGACTATTGGCCCATAAAAAAACGAGCCTGAAGAAAAAACGCGCCGCTTTGACTCAAAGGGGTGGATTTATTCTTCCTCTGCTGGGGACTGTTGTACCCCTCCTAGGTAATCTTTTAGGAGGATTAATCAACAAAAACTAACCATCATGAGTTTGAAAGCAACTCAGAAGATGTTTCTTCTATCGCCTCAACAACTGGAACGACTGAAAAAACCCGAACCTACCATCAGACAAACGGCTGAACAGGCTTTGGATGTGAAGATGAAAGCCAATTTAGAAGATCGATCGTTAACCCAGCATGAAAAAATAACAAAGTATCAGTCTTAACTGCACCGTTATTTAACTCTTCTCAAACAAGGAGAAAAGGAAGAACGACCCCTGGCAATGACCCTACCGCTAACACCAGAAGTTTTGAACTCTTCAAAGAGCTCGGTTGTCGAAGTGCAAGACAAAAAGGTGGGGGATGAAACTGAGTCCTGGTTCGATATCCTGCAAAATGTCCCGACTCGTTATCGGAAAAACGCCAACTATGTTTTGAGAAAACTCCAGGACGCTCATAGAAGTTGGACCCCTCGTCACGAATTTATGTATCAAGATAAACCGATAAAAGGATCTCATATGACCGATTTACTCAGACAAATTACTGTGACGGGCAAAAACATCACGACTCGAACACCTAGAGGCTGGAAGGAGTTTCTGCACACTCTATACGAACTCAATATTCCTGAAACCACCATCGTCAACCCCCACGCCCGCGATGAATTCAGAAGATTGAAACTCCGAGGGTCGTTAAGCTCTGATGATGGTGATATCGAGAAGAGGACAGCCATTAGGAAGAAGATGAGTAGAAAAAGAAGACCTGCTTCTGTAAAGTGGTTGGGTTATACCCCCTCATAAGTGTCAATGAAAAATCGGAAATGTTTATGTTTTTACATGTTTTATTCAATAAAAAACATTTTGAAATGATTACAGACAATGACATGTTTTAAATTTTTGAAAAGAACACGGCGCCTGTCCGATACATGGCTTTTCTACACACGTTTGATAATGTTTAACAAAAGTAGACACCATGGCGTCGTTCTGTAACACATCATCCTTGTAGCATGCTAGCACATCCTGATAACTCAACCCACAGCCTCTATGGGTTAAATAATAGACGCAATGCTGTCCGCAGGTGATTGACAGCTCGTGTTGCAGACGTCTGTTATGGTACAAAATACGTCGGGAATGTTTTTTCAAAAATGAGTTTATGGTTTGCGGATAATATTGAAATTCTGGGGGAATTCCAAAAGCATCAAAAAAAGTACTCGTTCCATCTTTTTCCAGCGTGAGAGCTAGCCAATGCTCTCCAGGTAGGTTGCGAGGATGTGTGTTGACGATGTAGAAGATTGGTGGGGTAGGTTGCAGCGAATTTATTTCATCCGAAGCGTAAACGCCTCCAAATAAACGCCCTTGTAGACGTTTCATGAGTTTCTCCAGCTCTCTCCCGTTCATCAGTAATAATCCACTAAGACTTGTCGTTTTGAATTAATTTCCAAGATGGAATCGTAGCAGGCGTACACAATAAGGGTGGTTGTGTGTGGGAGTGGGACTCTGAATCTCATCTCTAACCTCAAACTCCCGTTGAAGACGGGTGCGAGAGCTCCCGAATCATCGTTGGGGTTTAAGTTAAAAACATAGAGCGCGTATCCGCCTGAAAAGTCCTCGCGGTTCATCCAAAGAGGTAAATCTTTCAAATGTCTTCCTGTCGCTGTAAACAAGTTATGAAGCTCTCGAACCGCGTTTCCCGCATTAAATTGGGGTTGGAAGGCTTTGGCTGGAATCTGTCTCCCTTCTTGACATAGCGCTAAATATTCCAAATGATGATGAGCAAAATTAAATGGATTCAAATCTTTTCTGCCCACAAAGGCGTTGTGGTTGACAAGCCCTAACACCACATAACGAGGTGTATGGCCGAGGAAAAGGTTGTCTTGTTGACATGTTCTGGAATGTTGGGGGATAGAATAAGTTTTCACATTAATTCTTGATAACGGGCATAAAGCATTTTCTTTGTTGAGCGCCGCAGCATGACCGATAGAGATGGCCGGTGAGACGGCGACTCTTTTCACAAAGAGGGATGCGCCCATGATTTTCAGATGATAGTTCATATCGGGAGGACTCATAAAACAAAATTGGTCGTTGGCTTTGATGAGTTTCACTCGTAGATCCACGTTATTGAGAAGATGTCTCTCACAAAAGAATATGTCGGTGTGTAGAGGTCCTATCACGGTGAATGGTCGGGAACCCGTCACAAATTCCGATCGGCGTATCAAACCTTTGTTAACAGCATCCCCCGTTAAGGCTGTTGAATCCATATGTCCTGGTGTATCTTTGTAAAACAGAGCCGCTATACTAGCCAGTATACTAGTAGGCTAGTGAGGTATTGACTGTCTGTTTGCTTAGATTGGCTTGGCTTGACGCGCTGGCGGCTTTGCTACCTGTGATTGCTTTGCGATGTTATTCACCAAAGAGTCCATGAGTATCTTGTTAAAAGGTTAGGTTTATTTATCAATCGTCAATATTAAAATCAATCTAAAACACCATAAAGTTGCACACGCTCCGCCCAAGCGGTCAAAAACCTGTATGCCCTTTAAAAAGACAACTGAAAAGCATAATGTTAAAAAATGTTATTCCAGGCAAAGGCAATAAATTTTATTTACATGTTTGATGTAAACACCAAAACAAATCATCATCACTCAGACACAATGCACTGATCACATTGGCCTTGTGTCAATAAAAGAGCTTTGCAAAATTCAATTTCATCATATTTTATTGAAAATCACATTTACATCTTACCACAAAGAGTCGGATCTTTCATTTTTTTTTCTTTTTTTAATCTTCAAGGATCGCTGCAATTCTCGCCAGCACAATTGTGTCTCTCAGCTCCCTGTTTAGTGACAAATTTTTTAGAACAAACGCTGCAACTGAATGGCTTGTCTCCACTGTGTGTTCTTGTGTGGTTTCGTAAATGCGACTTTTGAGAGAAACTCTTGGCACAAACTGAGCAGGAAAAAGGTTTTTCTCCAGTGTGTGTTCTTGTGTGATCTGTTAAAATTGACTTTACATTAAAGCTTTTGCCACAAACTGAGCAGGAAAAGGGTTTTTCACCACTGTGTGTTCTTGTGTGTTCTGTTAAATATGTCTTTTTCGAGAAGCATTTTCCACAAACTGAGCAGGAAAAAGGTTTTTCACCACTGTGTGTTCTTGTGTGTTCTGTTAAATATGTCTTTTTCGAGAAGCTTTTGCCACAAACTGAGCAGGAAAAAGGTTTTTCTCCAGTGTGTGTTCTTGTGTGGATTGTTAAATGCGACTTACGCAGGAAGCTTTTGCCACAAAACGAGCAAGAAAAAGGTTTTTCACCACTGTGTGTTCTTGTGTGGCGTGTTAAATTAGACTTGTCAGAGAAACTCTTGCCACAAACTGAGCATGAAAAAGGTTTTTCTCCACTGTGCTTTCTTGTGTGATATGTTAAACCTGCCTTTTGAAAGAAGCATTTTCCACAAACAGAGCAAGAAAATGGTTTTTCACCACTGTGTGTTCTTGTGTGGCTTGTTAAATTAGACTTGTCAGAGTAACTCTTGCCACAAACTGAGCATGAAAAAGGTTTTTCTCCACTGTGTGTTCTTGTGTGGATTGTTAAATGAAACTTTCGAGAGAAGCGTTTGCCACAAACCGAGCAAGAAAATGGTTTTTCTCCACTGTGTGTTCTTGTGCCCAGTTTTAAAGACAGCTTTGAAGTTAATGAGTCAGTGTGACATGCCCTTTCACCTTTAGCTTGCCCATTATCATCATCATCGTCATGAGCGTCTGATAATGTGTCCTCATTATGTGCTGGCCCCCAGTGGTCTTCATCACCTTCTGTTGTCACGTGATGACTTGAGCTGCTGCTTGGAGGCTCCGCCCCTCTCTTGTCCTCACTCTGATCCTTGTTTTCATCGTCAGTCTTTATATGGACAACGTTCACTGGTGACTTGTTGATCTCCTCCTCCTCATCCTCCTCCTCCTTTTTGATGTGAGTCCAGTCTGGCTCCTCTATCACAGAAAGGAGATCGTTTTCACTGACGTCTGCAGGACACAAAAAGACAAATTTGGTTTGGCCAAGTCAAACCTCAGGCGGCGACTTTGTCTTATATTGTTTCTACCCTGCTGCCTTGACTTGTGCCTGCCGAACATGAATCAATGCGTGCGAACCCGATTTGGACCGGACCATGGGGGCATTTCAGAAAATTACGTCCTACGATGTAAACCTCCCTTTAGCACAGACATGTCCAAAGTCCGGCCCGGGGGCCAAATGCGGCCCGGGGTCAAACTTCATCTGGCCCGCAGTCTCTGTAATAAAATTAATACATTCTGGCCCACACATATACAGTGCTTAGTTCGCTCTCTTCTTAATTGCTGTTCCTAATTTACCCACTAGAGGCAGTACCACTCTGCGACATCACCCCGGGTGACCTTTACCCCCAATTTCTAAAATGGCGACAATAAACAAAAAAAGGAAAGTTGACTGAGAGCAATATCAGTGCGCAAACAAAGTACGCATTAGATATGAAGTCTTTGGCTGAAGAGTTGTTTCGAGAGATTCGAGGGTTTGGGTCGACGTATTTGTGTGAAAAGACATTCTCGGTTATGAACTTAAATCAGAGTCGCGTGAGGACACGGCTCACAGACTCTCACCTCGCGCATCAATACCACTGCCTTTGAGCCAGACCTGGCCGTTGTGCTGCAGTCCAGATCTCAGTATCACCCGTCACATTAATGCAGGCAAGTCATTTGTCATTTAAATAACTGACTTAATTTTGTTTTGTTCAGTCACAAATTTAGACAAGTTGTCGGTTTTCATTCCAGAATAAAATGTTCCTTCAACATTTATATTTGATGATATGTCATGTATATCAAATTAGCCCTTGCACTTGTGGATAATCATTTCTGTAATTCAAAAATTCTGTGAACATTGAACTCCCATGATGAATAATTCATGTTCAAATATTATTTGCACTCAATACTATAATTAGTTCTGTTTAAGAAAAAAAGTTAAGCAAATATTCAATTGCATGTGATGTTCATGTTTCAAATGAACCAAAATACATGTTTGATGGTTTAAATGAAAATAAAAAAGCAAATGTGAAACACAGAATCACTTGCTGAAATGTGTTTGAATATATTGTTGTTTATGTAGTGAATGTCAGCCGAGGTCGGCCCTCCCACATTTTACAACATCAAATCCGGACCCCTTTGCAAAAAGTTTGGACATCCCTGCTTTAGCGGCACAACTGTGATAAACGAGCATTTAAAAAGGAAGCACGTTACGGCTGATGCCCGATTTCATTCCTGACATAGTCACAGACGTTTCTGGAAGCGAGCTGAAGTTAGCACACACAGGCTATTGTGTGCGTCTGATGGAACACCTGTTGTGGGACCCTAACTTATTAATGGGGGCCACTGGGGGCCATCGCAACATAATGTCATTGATAAAATAGGAATCCTTCAAGTGAAATATGTTTACAAGTATTTCATTTTGCATTTAGAGATAGTTTCATCGTGGGTACTTTTTGCTTTCATGATAATCTGGATCCCAAAACAAATTAAAGGGGCCCTGGAATCAGAGTCGCTATTTATTGTATGATTTACGTTTGTTTGTTTTTTTTTACCCAAAATGACATTTATCCTGCGAGTAAGTTCCGACATTACCCTTTTTATTTGTATAAAATTTCAGTTTTGAAATAAATTTTAAAACAAAATTACGTTTGAAGAGTAAAAGTTCTTACACATAAGCATTAAGCAACAACACTTTCACTCTGACTTTCATGTTGACATATTTGAATAATGACTGTATATTTTAAAGTTATCCAATATGTATTCAAATTCGACGAAGATACACCAAAATATTATGAGTTCACTGAATTATTTTGTAACCGCAATGATGTATAACAGCCAGAGGGTGTCAGTAATGAGTAACAAAGTAACACAACAACTCCCACTGTTCCGTCATCATTGTCTTTTGCATACATTATCAAGAACTATGAGTTGCAGTCGAGATGCAAACCACCTGGGCCACAGGAACTTTATTACCCGGAACTAAATGTTCCTGGCCTTGTTGGTGGAAAAGGGGGTTGTGACGTTCTCCCTTTTTAAGCCCATAGTAAGCCAAAGATGCAGATGCATTCCTTACAGCATCTGCTTGTTCACTGATGAGATCCGTGCAACCCTGGGTGGATGCATTAAATGTATTTTAAATGTTTGGATGGGGTGAATCTACGCACATGTGCACAAAACTGTGCAGATCCACCGGTGGTTCATTGACTCTCACCCGACGAAGCCAGTACAAACTTAATAAACGAATAAGACCATTACGTTCTTGATTTATTTTAAAAACTTAATATTTTGTGTTTTATCCACTAACATTGATCAACCGCCATTGATGTATTCGCCGCAGTGTGCACATTTTTTAGAGTCAGGCAGAATTCCTTCCGGGAGAAATTGCTTGAACAAGATATAAATACCAGAAAATGTAAAATGTTAAATCAGTTCAAATTTTATTAAAAAAATACATGGAGTTCACCCCCCCCTATTGGTTGTTCTTT
This sequence comes from Idiotropiscis lumnitzeri, assembly GCF_059441095.1. Taxonomy (NCBI): domain Eukaryota; kingdom Metazoa; phylum Chordata; class Actinopteri; order Syngnathiformes; family Syngnathidae; genus Idiotropiscis; species Idiotropiscis lumnitzeri. The sequence goes on from NC_142392.1 coordinate 18,585,379, forward strand.
GGCATATATTTTCTGCACTGATTTCATTTGGCAAAAACAAATGTTCAGCAGACCTGCAAGTAAAAGGCAATATTTAAAAATAAAGCGGAAATAACCTTGGACGCATTTCCCCAAACAACTTAATGTTGTGATGCATATTTTTAACGATAGAAAGTCGTTCTTTACAAAGCAAATGAGAGTAAGACGTGTACAAACCTGCTTTGAGTGGCACAACACGAGGCTGGTTGCAAACTTCGTCCAGCAGTTGAAGATGTTGCTCGTTCTCTTCTTTTATTCCACAAAGTTTCTCTTTGTACTTGGGTGTCGTTCTTTCACACATTTTCAAATGATAATTCCCCAAAATCCGAACTTGATCGCTGCTTGGCGATGAGTCATGTGCCTCTTTTTGTTAGCGGCTAGCTAGCTAACAAGCTAAGCTAACTACGCCGAAAAGCATCAACGCGCGAAGATGAGGTTTTCGGGACATAAAGACTTAATGAATTATGTCGTAGTCCTTTAGAGTAGCACTGGACATCCTTTGAGAAAATTACAGTCAGTTCCACACGAAATCAGAAGAATTTAGCGGTGGGTGTTTTTGTTCCGGTGTGGACGGGTCGGTGGATGTGGTCGAGGTCCTTCGGAAGATGCGCGCTTGCTTATGACGTCATGCTTTAAGCGCGTATTTTCCAAATATATTTCTTTGCCTCAGTGGGTTTTTTACACCTGGCTGTTCTCTTTTAATATATATTCTATGTAATATTTTAATTCGGTTGATAAAAAAATGTAACAAAATAATTAAAATAACGCCACATAAGCGAGTCAGCTCCGAGAAGCCGCTGCTGCAAGAGCAGTGGGACGTTTAAGTTTCTCCTACCGAACTTGCAACAATGCTGTGGTTCACTCGGGCTGCAAGATTGTATGAATATAATGTCTGCATATACTAGCAGTGCTTCTCAATTATTTCACGCCCGCCCCTACCAAGAAGAAAAAAGATTCGCGCCCCCCCACCACCATTTTTTTCTGTCTTTGTATATTGATGTTAGATTGTCAATAAAATATCCCTTAACTAAGCTAAATTGCTAAGAAATATAATTTTGAGAATTATTATTGTGAGGATCTCGAAACTCAGTACTCTGTTGTGCAAATATTGATGATGACAAATATTTACTCATACGTTTTTTGTAAAATCTTTATTCACAAAAGCAAACCAAACACAGTTATTAATACCAAAATCCATGCGATACATCTAATTTGAAGTACTTAGCACCTGCCATGTCACTCAAGATTTCTTCACGCTTGGGAATCTGATAATGTTCTCTTATATGAAAAAAATCAGTGCCTACCTTCTGCCAGGGAGTTGTGGGAAGGTCAGCTACTAATACGTACATAATTTAGAAAACACAAAAAGAAGAGCCAGGGGGATTTTAAACAAAAAATCTTTGTAAATAACATAAAGCAACAGCTTTAGTATGTTTACGATACGTTTTTTTTAAAATAATTTTATGGTTACTATACGTTTTTTTTAATGGTTACTGTAATGTTCCGTCTTCTATCTTAAGAAGTCACGCAGGCAACGTGATGCTGCAAGCTTGTGTCTCTTTATTGACTGACTTGCATTCTCGTCTATGTGCAGACACACTTGTTCGTCTGGTAACCAAAACACACATCGGGCAATACTGCCAACTAGTGGCCAATGATATAACTGCTATCATTACATCTCCCTTTCAAACGTTAAACAATGCCTTTGCTTTTTTTTCATTATTATTATTTTTTATTAATATTATAATAATTTTGTTTTGTTATCAATTATTTTCACTTCTTATCAATATCTATCCATTTTTTACGACAACAAGCATCTCTACAACAATTTTAGCAACAATCACACAACATTAAACATTTTCAATCAGCCTGTCCGGTTGTCGTCTAACTCTTGTTGATCTTCGAAGAGGTTCAGTAATCCCAGAAATTGCTGGTGGTTGAGGTCTGTGCTCCTTCGATGTATCCGCCTGCTTTGCAGCCTCAGCCTTATCAGAAGATTTCTTACAGTCCTCGGGAACCTTCAGAAGACTCCTCCTGTTCCTCCTCACTCTTTGTCCATCCTTTGTTTCCACAATGTAAGATCTCGGTCCGGCTTCTATAAGGACAGTCACTTTTCTGTCCCAACAATTAGGTCCCTCGATCCTTGCAGTGTCTTTCTTAGAAAGAGGTTCCAGATGTTTTGGAGCTCTGTCATTTGCAATTTTCTGTTTGAGTTTGAGCATTCTCTTCTTTTCAGTCCAAATGTTGTTGTCATGTCCTTGTGGTATTTGTGGTGCGAAGCTTACGGCACATGAGTAGGTCAGCAGGCGAAGCTCCCCACTCCAGAGGTGCAGCTCTGTCACTCAATAGGGCAAGGTAAGGATCAGATGCATCATCCTTGGCCTTCCTTAGCAGTCTCTTGATGATTTGCATTCCCTTCTCAGCCTGGCCATTTGCCTGTCGGTATAAAGGGCTTGAAGTGATGATGTGAGCCTCAGCCTCCTCCGCCGTAACGCAGTCCTTGATGTCACTGTTATGGTGCGGCGCTCGGGATAATGCATCAGCAAGCACTATGTATTTTCTAGGCGTGTATATTAGCTCAAAATCATAGCGCTGCAATGTCATCATCATGCGTTGAATTCTGGGCGTCATGTCATTGAGATTTTTCTTCCTAATTGAAATCAGTGGCTTATGATCAGTCTCTGCTATGAACGTGGGCAGTCCATAAACATACGTGTGAAATTTGCCAAATCCAAACACTAGACCCAGTGACTCCTTTTCGATCTGAGCAGAGCGTTTTTCAGTCTCTGACATTGACCTGGATGCATAGGCTACAGGTTGCCATGTGTCTCTCGCCTTTTGCAGCAGTACGGCACCTAGCCCATCTTTCGACGCATCCGTGGAAATTTTGGTTGGTTTTGATGGATCAAAGTAGGCAAGGACTGGCTCAGTTGTCACAGTTCTCTTTAGATCTTGCCATTCTTCGTCATGTTTTGTTGTCCACTCAAAGACTACGTTGTGATGCAGCAGCAAACTTAGGGACTTTGTCCTTGAAGAGAGGTTTGGAATGAACTTGCCCAGGAAGTTTATCATCCCCCATTGCTCGCAGAAGTCCTTTTTTTTCGGTTGGAGCTGGCATGTCCAGTATTGCTTGCACTTTGGTTCTGCCTGGCACCACTCCATCTGCTGTGAGCTTGTCTCCCAAGAATGTCAATTCTGTAACTCCAAACAGACATTTCTCTCGTTTTAGTTTAAGTCCATTAATTTTAACTCTTTGTAGCAGTTCCTCAAGTCTCTCATTGTGTTCTTGTTCCGTGTTTCCCCAAACAACCAAATCATCAATGTACACACGGGTTCCTTCCAGACCTTCTATGATTGACTCCATAGCTCTGTGAAAGAACTCAGGCGCAGACTTTATGCCAAATGGCAGTCTCAGAAAACAGAAACGCCCAAATGGTGTGTTGAAGGTGGTGTACCTGCAGCTTTCGGTGTCCAGCTTCAGCTGCCAAAATCCATGCGATGCATCTCATTTGCTAAAGTACTTAGCACCTGCCATGTCACTCTGGATTTCTTCATGCTTGGGAATTTGATAATGTTCTCTTATCATGTTTTCATTCAGATCCTTGGGGTCGAGGCAAACACGTAACTCTGGGGAGTTCCTCTTTTTAACACACGTGATGGAATTTTCTTTCACTTTCTCTCTGACTCTTATTGGTGTCATTCTGCTCAGTTCCTTTTTTAATCTCTCTTTGAGAGGGGCTGGGACTCTTCTCGGGGCATGTACTACAGGTTCAGCATCTTCCTTGAGATGTATTTTATAAGTGTAAGGTAGCGTCCCTTGTCCTTTGAAGACAGAAAAGTATTTGTTCACTATACTCTTACTACCTTCACTCTGCAACACTTTGTTGTTCTTATTGACATCCTTGCTGTTGATTTGGTAAATTCTTTTTACCAATCCAAGATCTTCAGATGTCCTGTCTCCAAGGATTGACTCCAGTCCACTTGGCACAATTTTGAACGTTAACTTGTGTTGTCTTCCCTTTGCTGTCACTTTTAGCCTACAACATCCCTTTGTTTTTATTGGCTGATTGTTGTAGGTTTACAATTTCACGGGCTTGTCTGTGACTCTTTTCGGTTTCTCTTCAAGTGATTTCAAGTCTTTTTCGTTAATTATGTTTGCTTTTGATCCTGTGTCAATTTTAAAAGTAACAAGTGTCCCATTGACAAGCAGTGGTGCAATCCATTTATCTTCTTTTACTGCATTAACAGCTTGCTCTGGGTCTCCTCTAGTTTGTTGTTGCACATCGCTTTCGTCATATGACACGATTTTGATGAAAAAAGTGTCACTAAGGTCATCACTATCATCTGTGTCTTCCTGCACGGTGTGCACTTTCTTCTTGGTGTAGCACATCTTAGCATAGTGATTTTGCTTTTTACACTTAGCACAGGTTCTCCCAAATGCAGGACATTGTTTTGGCTCGTGCATTTCTCCACACTTTTTACAGCTGAATGGAGCTTGATCATTTTCATTGTTTTTGGTCTTTTTCTTGAATCGCAGTTTACCTTTCCTCGTCACTGCCTTCACGGACTCTGTTTTTTTCATAAGATGCCGCTGCTTGGAAAGTTAGCACGTGCTGCTTTGCTAGCTCGTTAGCTTGGCAAGTCTTTATTGCACTTTCCAATGTTAGGTCCGCCTCCCTCAACAGCCTCTCTTAGTTTCTTTTCGTTAGTCCCGAACACAATCTGATCCCTTATCATTGAGTTCTTCAGATCACCAAAGTTACAAGACTTGGCTTGAATTTTGAGATCGGTGAGGAAATTGTCAAAGGACCAACCGGGCTGTTAGAGTCTTGAACGAAACACGTATCTCTCATAAGTTCCGTTTTTCTTAGCTAGACAGTGTTCATCAAATTTTTGTAGGACCTTTTCAAACTTGTCTTTATCTTCGGGTTCATTGAATACCTCGATGGCCTCGGCTCCGGCATTGGTTCGCAAAAGGGCTATTTTTCTTTCGTCCGTTCTGTTTCCGACTCCCACGGCAGCAAGGGAGAGCTGGAATTGTTGCTTGAAAGCCGTACATAATTTCAACAGGAGGTGCTACTGTCAGACCCAAAGTGTATCCTCAACCTGAGCTTCATTCTGTCTTAACTGGGGCCGGTCTGTCATCACTACCAGCAGGTGTACAACGTGAAACTATTCCAACAATACAGAGTGACCAAGCTTCACCAACAACCGATAGTACATCTGATCGTTTGCTTACAGCACTGGAGAAGCAAAATGAAATTACATCTTCACTTTTCAAACAACAATCACTTTTGCTGTTACCCAAACGAGATTTGCAAGTTTTTGATGGAGATCCATTACAATACCTAAGTTTCATAAGAGCCTTTGAACACAACATCGAAGAAAGAACTCCAAATCACAAGGACTGTTTGTACTACCTCGAGCAATATACCAGAGGCCAGTCCCTGGATCTGGTCCGAAGCTGTCAACATCTGCCACCTTCTCGTGGATTCATTAAAGCGAAGGCTTTGCTACAAGAACATTTTGGAGATCCGTTTAAAGTAGCTTCTGCATACATGGACAAGGTACTTTCATGGCCTTTGCTAAAGGGAGAAAATCTCAAGGCGATGCAGGCCTACAGTTTATTGCTTCGTGAATGCTGTAATTCAACGGGAGATTCTGTCGGTGACCTAAACGTGCCCACCAATATGCAAATTATGGTTAAAAAACTGGCTTACAAGCTTAGAGATAAGTGGAGAAGTGTGGTCTGCCATCTGCAAGAAACGTACCATCGCAGAGCCACATTTCATGACATTGTGGAGTTTGTGGAGAAGCAAGTTAAGATTGCAAGTGATCCTCTCTTTGGAGATATACAAGATTTGCCTGCAACAGTAAAAAGAGTTTAGAGCTGTGACTTTTCGGACTGGTACGAAAGCTAAAGGGAGTAGCTTTGCCACTTCATGTGGAAAAGAAAATGGAGCCTGTAAATAAAATGGAGAAGAACTTACCTGTAAAGGCATGCTTGTTTTGTGGAGCTGGACATTCTTTGGATGTTTGCCTTCTATTGGATAAAAAGACGCAAGTTGAAAAGATGTCTTTTTTGAAGGAAAAAGGAATGTGCTTTGGTTGTTTGTGCATTGGGCACAGAAGCAGAGAATGCAAAGGACGTTTGGTGTGTCGAGTATGCAATAAGAAGCACCCTACCTTGTTGCATATTTATTCCCAAACGAAGCAAATAAGTTCAACACTGGCCGATGTTGATTTAGAAAGTGTCAGAGACGGTGCTGTGGTGTCAATTCAATCCACAGTGGCTTGACTGGGACCGGTAAACAGGACTATGTGTTATCAATACTACCTGTCCAGGTGAAATCCAAAAGAGGTAACAAAACTTTGTCTTCTGTTGGGTACAGAGGCGCGCAGAACTGTGTTGAGAGGGCTTTTGTACTAGATCTCCTGTGAGGAATAAATCGGCTCCTGTGTGAAGTTGCCGGCTTCCTGGTCATCTTTCTCTCAAAACGAGCGCGCATAATTGTTGGATGAATGTCGGTCATGTTTGGTTAATCATTAATGGAATCAGATAATTAATTCGAATAATTTGGTAAAAGTTATGCTACAGCCTTAGAGTTAAATTCCAACGGCACCAAGAGAACAAAAATAATATACTTGCTTAGGAGGAAAGGTGAACAAATTCAAAATCTTTGACTTAAACTTGTGAAACATTAATGTCTATTCAAGACATGAGAGAGGCAATTAACCTTGAACGCATTTCCCCAAACAACTTAATGTTGTGATGCATATTTTTAACGATAGAAAGTCGTTCTTTACAAAGCAAATGAGAGTAAGACGTGTACACACCTGCTTTGTGTAGCACAACACGAGGCTGCTTGTAACCTTCGCCCAGCAGTTGAAGATGTTGCTCGTTCTCTTCTTTTATTCCACAAAGTTCCTCTTTGTACTTGGGTGTCGTTCTTGCACACATTTTTAAACGCCAATCTCAACAAAGCCGCACTTGGTCTTTGTTTGGCGATAACTCGTGTGCTTCTCTTTGTTCGACGAGACGAATTAAAGATGGCGTCAATTTTTAAAGTAGCGCTGAATGGATTTCCTGCGTGAAAACTGCAGTCTGTTCCGCACGAAATCCGAAGAACAGGACACACCCCGCTGTGATATGATTGGCTGCTGGCCATGTGGAGCACTGTCACCGCTCACCGACAGATGTCGCCATTTGCGATGCAAATCATTGTTATCTTTTTCTAAACATTGGAAAAACGTACGATTTGAAAAAAGAAAAAACAAAAGATTTAAACCGTATGCATTTGACCAAACATTTTAGTTCCCAAATATGAACTTGAGAGATGTATTGAATTTTACTTTTGTTGCTGGTTTTGTTAAAACATCTGCCACCATGTCGTCGGTTGGACAGTATTCCAAATGTATTTCCCTATTATTATCAGTTGACATGATAAAGTGAAACTTTATGTCAACATATTTGCCTTTTTACAGGGTTTTTCGCCAGCGACGTTATTGCGAATTTTAAATTAAAATACGTCACTGTTTTATTATCTAAATATTAGAGTGTTAAAAATGATTTCAGTGTTGATATAAGCACTGAAATATTTCATTATTCGTCTCAGTATTCATTAAACTACGCCTATTCACTATTATTTCAAGATTCATTCAACTGTTTTAGTAATAATTTAGTATTCAATGTTTAATCGTTTCTTTTTAAATATTCGTGTCAATATTTTGTTCAATCTTAATGTTATGGAAAACTATTTAGCAAGTAAGGTTTTTGTTATTTATTGTGGCCACCTGCTTTTGAAGAAAGTGCCTTTCGCTTCTTGTACAACACAACTTTGACTGATAAGTATGCTCAATGCAGAAAAAATATCTCTGTTTTAAGATTCCACTGTCAAATAAATCTTCATCTTCCTGTGTGCTTCAGTATCTTCCCACACACTTCTCCCACTGAGATCACTCTGCAGACTGACCCAAAAGACAATTTATTTTGCAGACTATCTCATTGATCTTCCCTTACTGCTAAAAATTCCACAACAATCTGGGGCCAGACGTGGGATAGCTGAATATCCGCCGGTGAAATTCAGGACGCTGGCGGGTGACCTCCGGGGTTCAATTCAGACAGCAGCAGCAACGAACTGCGTGATGCGGATCATCTCCTCCGTGGTGACAAATAAACGCTGATTCCAGTCACCATCAAGCTGCCAACTCCTGACATTCCAAAACCTTTGAGAGAAACTGAGACTACTTGCGTTTCTCTTTCTGGTTCTTTTTATAGTTCAACTTGTTCAGTTTTTCACCTTTTCACACAGCGTAATGAAGGCCAGTTGAGCAAGTGGAACAAGTGATTTTATTGATGATTGTGGAAGAAACCGATTTCATAAGCACAGTTTCTTCTCACACCTTTTCCATTAAGTACGATTAAAAAGACAACTGAAAAGCATAACGTTAACAAATGTTGTTCCAGGAAAAGGTAATTAATTTCATTGATAATGTTTGATATCAAAACAAAACAACTCATCATCACTCAGAGACAATGGTTATTCTGGCACTGATCACATTGGCTTAATGTCAATAAAAAAAACTTTTCAAAATTAAATTTATCATATTTTATTGAAAATCACATTTACATCTTTCCACAAAGAGTCAATTCCTTCCGTTTTTTTTTTCTTTTTTTTTTAAGCTTCAAGGATTGCTGCAATTCTCACCAGCACAATTGTGACTCTCAGCACCCTGTTTAGTGAAGAATTTTTTAGCACAAACACTGCAACTGAATGGCTTTTCTCCACTGTGTGTTCTTGTGTGGTTCGTTAAAAGCGACTTACGATAGAAACTCTTTCCACAAACTGAGCAGGAAAAAGGCTTTTCTCCACTGTGTGTTCTTAAGTGGATTGTTAAATTAGACTTTTGAGAGAAGCTTTTGCCACAAACTGAGCAAGAAAAAGGTTTTTCTCCACTGTGTTTTCTTGTGTGGATTGTTAAATTAGACTTTTGAGAGAAGATTTTGCCACAAACTGAGCAAGAAAAAGGTTTTTCTCCACTATGGATGGTTGTGTGTTTTATTAAATGCGACTTACGATAGAAATTCTTTCCACAAATTGAGCAGGAAAAAGGTTTTTCACCACTGTGTGTTCTTGTATGTTCTGTTAATCGTGACTTTTGAGAGAAACTTTTCCTACAAATTGAGCAGAAAAAAGGTTTTTCTCCACTGTGTGTTCTTGAGTGTTCTGTTAAACTTGAGTTTATGGAGAAGTGTTTTCCACAAACTGAGCAGGAAAAAGGTTTTTCTCCACTGTGTATTGTTGTGTGTTCTGTTAAATGTGACTTTTGAGAGAAACTTTTTCCGCAAACTGAGCAGGAAAAATGTTTTTCTCCACTGTGTATTGTTGTGTGTTTTATTAAATATGACTTTAAAGAAAAGCTTTTGCCACAAACTGAGCAGGAAAAAGGCTTCTCTCCACTGTGTGTTCTTGTGTGTTCTGTTAAATGTGACTTTTGAGAGAAACTTTTTCCGCAAACTGAGCAGGAAAAATGTTTTTCTCCACTGTGTATTGTTGTGTGTTTTATTAAATATGACTTTAAAGAAAAGCTTTTGCCACAAACTGAGCAGGAAAAAGGCTTCTCTCCACTGTGTGTTCTTGTGTGTTCTGTTAAATGTGACTTTTGAGAGAAACTTTTTCCGCAAACTGAGCAGGAAAAATGTTTTTCTCCACTGTGTATTGTTGTGTGTTTTATTAAATATGACTTTAAAGAAAAGCTTTTGCCACAAACCGAGCATGAAAAAGGCTTCTCTCCACTGTGTATTCTTGTGTGTTCTGTTAAATGTGCCTTTTGAGAGAATCCTTTGCCACAAACCGAGCATGAAAAAGGCTTCTCTCCACTGTGTGTTCTTGTGTGCCTTGTAAATTGTGCCTTTTGTGAGAAGCTTTTGCGACAAAATGAGCATGAAAATGTTTTTTCTCCACTGTGTGTTCTTGTGTGCGGTTTTAAAGACAACTTTGAAGTTAATGAGTCAGTGTGACGTGCCCTTTCACCTATGGCTTGCCCATCATCGTCATCATCATCATCATCGTCATGAGCGTCTGATAATGTGTCCTCATTTTGTGCTTGTGATGGCCCCCAGTGGTCTTCATCACCTTCTGTTGTCACGTGATGACTTGAGCTGCCGCTTGGAGGTTCCGCCCCTCTGTTGTCCTCACTCTCATCCTTGTTTTCATCTTCAGTCTTTATAGGGACTAAGTTCAGTGGTGACTTGTTAATCTCCTCCTCCTCTTCCTTTTTGATGCGAGTCAAGTCTGGCTCCTCTTTCACAGAACGGAGATCGTTTTCACTGACGTCTGTAGGACACAAATAGACAAATTTGGTTTGGTCAAGTCAAACCTCAAGCGGTGACTTTGTCTAATATTGTTTCTACCGTACTACCTTGCCTTGTGCCTGCCGCACACGGAGCAATGCGTGCAACCCCAACTTGGACCCGACCATGGGGACACTTCACAAAATTCCGTCCTACGATGTAAACCTCCCTTTCGCAGCACAACGGTGATAAACGAGCATTTAAAAAGGAAGCACATTGCGGCTGATGCCCAATTTCATTCCGGACAGAGTCACAGACGTTTCTGGAAGCGAGCTGAAGTTAGCACACACAGGCTATTGTGTGCGTCTGATGGAACACCTGTTGTGGGACCCTAACATATTGATGGGGGCCATCACAACTTTATGTCATTAATAGAATAGGATTCCTTCAAGTGAAATATCTTTACAAGTTTTTCATTTTGCATTCAGAGATACAGTGGAACCTCGGTTCTCGAACGACTCTGAGGTCGAACTAATCGGAGTTCGAACAACAAAAAAGAGAAATTCTTGCTTCGCAGTTCGAACAAACCTCGGAGTTCAAACGCCGGTACGACGCGTGAGTGCGCACGCGAGGGTGGGATGCTGAACGGCGTACGGGTGTAGATCGCTCTCTCTCTCTCTCTCTTCGTGACCAACTGTTGTCGCGTGCGGACGTGCTGCGTTTTGCTCTCGCGTTTTATATAGGTGTACGAAGTGTTTTAGCCCCTAATCATGCCTCCAAAGAAAGTCAGTGCAAGCAGAAAAGGAATGGTTTCGGTGTTCGAACAATTCGCTTTTCGAACAGGGTTCTGGAACGGATTATGGTCGAGAACCGAGGTTCCACTGTAGTTTCATCGTGGGTACTTTTTGGTTCCATTATAATCTGGATACCTGAAAGAATTAAAGGGGCCCTGGTAGAACAGGGTGTTGTGACATTCTCCCTTTTTAAACCCATAGTAAGCCAAAGATGCAGATGCATTCCTGACAGCATGCGCTTGTTCACTGATGAGATCCGTGCAACCCTGGATGGATGCATTAAATGTATTTTAAATGTTTGGATGAGGTGAAACTATGCACATGTGCACAAAACTGTGCAGGGCCACCCGAGGTTCATTGACCGAGCCAGTAAAATTTTCATAAATAAGACCAACACGTACTTGATTTTTTAAAAAACGTAATCCTTTGTGTTATAGCCACGAAAATTCATCAACCGCCATTGATCATTTTGCCCCAGTGTGTACAGTTTTTAGAGTCAGATTGAATCATTCCAGAAGGAATTGCTTGAACAAGATTTGTCAAAGAAGTTTTCAAAAACGAGACACGCCTGCACAAATAAATCACCCAACCAAGATTGTCTTTGTCACTTGCGAGGAGCAGTCCGGCAAAGAGAAAAGCTTTCCCGCTCCTGTGCGGCGTTTTATTGAAGCACAGCAAAGCAAATTTGTATATGACAACCCATAAAGAATGGAAAAACATGAACACTTTGACTTTATCACACCCGTCCACACGCTTCCTGTTGTTCGAACGGTTTCAGCTTACAAGACATGTTTGGGTCACAATTCTGTTAAATGCGAGCTAAACGGTTTCCTGTCAAACACGGTTCAAGACGTGCATCTGTTTTTGTGACTTCCTGCTAAACTGCCAGCATAGACACAAGTCTGTTACCACTGAACTCACGTTTTCCTGTTTAAGAAGTCCATGTTTTTGTGACCTTCTATTAACCTGTGTGGTTGATGTGTGGGTCTGGCTCAGCTTCCCTCCGCACAGGTCGCTGGGCATGACAGAATTGGTGATGGTAAGAACCTCTCTGACACAGCCATTTTGGTTCGAAAGAGATTTTATTCTTGTCACATGCTGATGTCAAAAGAAGTCTCCCCAAAAAAGAGAAAAGGGAAAGGGTGTCCCCTCACTTTCCTTCTTATCGGGAATGGCCAAACTGGACATGAATGTCTAACTTTACCTTGTTGCATATGCATTCTCATTGTACTAGTCTTCGATTTTTCCCCCAAAGCTCCCTACGGCGAGAGCAGATGTGGTTTCTCTTTGAAGTGGCCTTCCGGTGCCATCTTGACTGCTTCTATCACCTTGAGTGCTCCACACCTAGAGCTGGTCAAGCCTTTTGTCCTCCTGGACACTATCTCATTCACATTGGAATTTCAAAACCAAAACTGGTCACTTCTTTAGTCTCCAATCCCCTCATAGTTAAAGAGAATTACTAAAATGTTCATAAGAGTGAATAAAAAAATACACTACATATTTCCCCCCCCTCGAGGCAATCTTGTCCTGATAAAGCAAAAACGACACCAGCATGTCACCAAAAATCCCATTCCAACCTTTTATATGAATCCATTGCCTAAAATTTGGGAAACCTAATTGACTAAAACCTAAATCATGTTCAAGGCATGCTACATAAGGGTAGTTTAACTAGGAAAACTAAGTGTATGGCCAAATTGCTCCCTGGTGTCACTCTAACACCTCCTGCAGGACCACACATAAATCCAGCAATAATTCCAAAAAATCCCAAATCAACCACCTCGGTCACGAAGGAGTTCCCCCCGCAATGTTAGATCTTTAAGCAAACCGGCAGTAACACTCACAATTTCCAGTGTAGTCCATGTGGAGGCATCAAAGCTTCGCTGAACCTTCGTCAAAACCCCCCGCCCCCTTCGAAAGAGTGGGGGAAAAGAGGGAGATCCTTGCTAACACTTTCTAGTGAACCTGCATCCACAAGGCAAGTAGGATGAAGGAACACCGTTACAGAACAGAATAAATCCACAGCGTAATAAATGCATGATGGGACAAGACACAAACACACAAAACAAAAACACGAGTCCAATGATATGCAAAAACATAGTTGAGGCCACGCTCCAGCGTGAGAATCCCATGGCATCGTCTCCCTCGAGAGATGCCAAGCCCTCGTCACCGACGAGCTCTTGCAAACAGTATTGTTTCAGATTATCACGTCCACATCCTATGACCCTCATAGGAGTCCTCCTCGTCGCTTGCTCCAAGTGAGATTGCAGTCTACATCCAACTCCATCTACACTTCAACTGAAACACAACAAGCAGACACACTCCACACAAAAATTGAGCACCAGAGATGCCAAAGAAACCATTTTCCACAAGAATGAGTCCATTCCAGGATGTGGAGGGCACCAAGCCATTATCTCCGGAATGCCCCCTTTTGCCCGCAAGCGGCATTAACTCGGTCAAATGGGGAAGGCGCAGACATAGCAAAAACAAATTGGAGAAGCTGTGGAGCAGCACAACATCAGTCAGACCCCGGGTCCACAAGCCCTCTGGCAGAGACGCAAACAGAGCTTTCGCTTCAGAGTGACCCATTCACTGTCTACCATACTGTCGAGAAATTCGGAAAATGTTTCATAACAGAGGAATTCGGATTGGGTGCTGAAACACCACACCCTGCTAGTGACATGGAGTATTCAACATCTGAAATTAACTCTGCCAACCGTCTTCACCAATGGGCCTAAATCTTGAGTATGATGATGCGCACCGATAGTTAATGTGATTTGTGGCTCAGCGAACAGAGACAATTCATACCGTTTCCTCTGCTCTGGGGCAAGGTACACATGCGAGGCAGCACCGGTAGACATCACAAAAACATAATCCTAATGCAAGATGCACTTCTGACCCTCGAAATTGGGTGAATGCATCCCGACAAACCAAATAATCATAACTCAGTGTTCAATGCAAAGGACCAATTGGTGGTTTGAAAGGGTGGAGGCGGCTACACCACGCAGACCAGAGCAGGAACAGGACGTACCACCCGCGGGAGGATGGAGACCCTGGTCTCAGAGCTGCCCAGTCTACCGGAACGGAGGACAACATATGCTTCCCCCGGCGGAAGCGCACAGTCATATTCAGTCCCTTCTGGAAATTCAGTCCCACTCGAATTCCAGTGTTTGTTTCACAGGTGCGGGTTCGGTCCATGGCAGTGACTCGGCCAATCTCAAGAGTCCTACAAGGGTGACAGTGTTTTTGCTCACTGGGATATGCAGAAGGAACTTGCAAAGCGTGGAATATCTTGTTCCACCATCAAAAACTGTTGTCCATCAATCGTCACCTGAATGCCAAGACCTGCCGGTCCTTGAATGCTGAGGCTCCGCGGGCACCCCATCGTGGAATGTGGTCCCAATCGGGTTGAGGCATCAACTGTGCGTTTGGAAGCCATAGAAGCGTTGTCAGAGGAGGGGGTAGCGATGGCGCCCCGTGCTAGTGGAGCTCTTTGTGACTGGCATGGCGCTGGACCACAGGATGGCACATTTCAGGAAGTGGCTCGGTTTGGACCGCTCATCACCCAGTGACACCACAACCCACAGCAAGAGCACGTCCCACTCACAACCCATGTCTATAACCACCCCTACTTCTGTTACGTGACCTTGTTGACTGGCCGGTGCGGACAACAATCCTGCTGTGGCGCTGCGTCACCAGAACCTGGCCCAGGAGCAGCGGAAACGGAAAGAGCAGACGCAATGGGAGCTGCATGCGAGGGCTGCTGCATTAGCTGCTTCCCCCCTGCTTTATTTGATTTTTTTCCCCCAAAATCATTTTTCCTTTCCCGGTGAATTAGCACTCTTGGCCCCCTGAACCCGCAACTGTAACAATTCTTTTTCTACATCCAATACAATATTTTCTTTCATCGATGCAAAAACGGGGGTTCTACTCATTCTGATTAGCAGTTTCTCATTGACGGACTGTTTCGCTTGATGTCAGTAACTGGGAGGCGCACGCCCTCGAGGACGGCCACCCGGCACAGCTGAGTGGTGGTGACACTATTGGACGGGTCACTGGCGGAAGCTTCAATCCATTCGCGTCTCGCCCCGTCTCCCAGAGAGCTCACGAACTTAATCCCTCATCATA
Organism: Idiotropiscis lumnitzeri; assembly: GCF_059441095.1. NCBI lineage: Eukaryota > Metazoa > Chordata > Actinopteri > Syngnathiformes > Syngnathidae > Idiotropiscis > Idiotropiscis lumnitzeri. The sequence goes on from NC_142392.1 coordinate 18,600,610, forward strand.
TTTTACAAATGCCAATGCCAATTGGTTTTGTCTTCTGTTTATGATTCATATTCAATCCCCATGAACACGTCAATTATAATTTAGCTATTTTTTAACTAACTAATATAACCCCGTTTTCCTCAACCCATGAGTCAGTATTCTTTGAAGTGGATTATGCGCAGACTAAAAAATTCTAATTTAATTTAAATCAATTTACTGTATCTCAAAAGTCCGCTCATAACATGATAATTCATCATATTCCTGTCATTTCCATCTCAAAATGTCGTTCCATTAATTGAATTACCGTAGTACATCGGTCGCAAAACTGAAGTATGGAACATTAGATGGGGTTTTTTTTCGTTTTGCATGACCTTTAACCTTGCATGTTCTGTTTCAACAAAATTGTATCTCTTACCAGTTTCCCTGTTTCATGAGTTCCTGCCGAGCCAAAAAGGAGGGGTTCAGAGAGGAATTTCACCCTCAGGGGCAATCCCAAACTTTTGTTTGCAGGACATTGTAACACACTGGGCTGGTTTATTGTTCTTCTTATTGCAATTTTACTGCATTCAGTCTTCCTCAAGACTGAATACGTTCTAGTGTTTGCCAAATAGTTAATCCTAGTTTCTCACTTTCGCTTTTCACAGTCAAGATATGAACTTTTTAACTGCACAATCACTTCATTGAGGTCTAATTATCAATTGTTTAACATAGTCAGACTTTGGCCGTCAAAGAGACCTGTTCCTTAACCATATGTTCACGTTTTCATCACTCAGGGCTTTTCCGTGTTGACAAATCACATTCCACGGAACATGCATTCATCCTTTTATGATCTTAGATTTCTCTATTTAAATTACCCCTTCTTGCAATGAAGATTAATTTCACCCCAATGATTATGTAGCCAATTATCTTTCTCATTCTAATTTTGCTTTAGTTATTATCCAAATTTTTTAAATTTTTTATGCTGCATCTTTCAATGCACACGAGGACGCACACGCGTTAGTTGAACTGATAAAACGGAATATTAATGCAATAACATTTGGGTTTTAGAAGGGGCAATTCGGCACTGGTTTATAACCATCACCCCTTATCTCCTGCGTGGGGGCTGCCTGACTTCCTGGTCCCACAGTAGATGGTAGCCAGGTTTTTGATTTTGTGTGGCCTTTACCAGAACACGAGTAATCACAGGGTACGTATCTGAACAGCGGAGTCGAACCGGCCCAGACTTAATTCATTACTCTTGCTACGTACCAGCGAAACCGTCGGGCCCTCCACACAACGGTACGCCTCGATCCTTACTGTGTTCCATGCCACAAAGTGCCCAATACGATACGTGGACGCGCGCTTCTCTTCATTATTTCTATTTTCAGCTCATAATTTTCCTGCTAAAATTTACACCCTGGCCAGGGTCTGTGCTCAAACTGAGCTTATTCACGACGATGTTGTCTACACTTCTTATTTCTCATTTCTTTAACCACTAGACCTTTCTTTTCTTTATCTTCTGCACATTTCTCCCACACTAGTCCCCATTTACTTAGTTCCTATCATCATTTTTTAAATTATTTTTTTTTTTTTTATACTTTTTCGAATGTTCTTTCAAAGTGCGGTTACTTTGGCATTTTTGAATGTCTTAATCATTATAGAGGCCTCTTGTTTAAACGATAATTGAAACTAACACAGGGACATTTTCCATGACCAACCAGCCAGCAGACCCACACGCACAAACTCTCTTTAACGACCCCAAAAGCCCCGACCGCTTGGACACAGGCGCACAACACCCATTGTGAGTAAAAGCATCTCACCTAAAGTTCAGCCGGCCGGCTGTTGAGCGCCTGCGCCCCAGCACCCTGAGACCCGCAATGGAGCAAAATGCCAAAAATGTGGCATATTTTGTTGTTGATGTGTGGGTCTGGCTGAGCTTCCCTCCGGACAGGTCGCCGAGCATGGCAGAATTGGTGATGGAAAAAAATTCTCTGACACAGTCATTTTGGTTAGAAAGAGATTTTATTCTCGTCACATGCTGATGTCAAAAGAAGTCTCCCCAAAATGCAAAAAGGGAAAGGTGTCCCCTCTCTCCGGCCTTCCCTTCTAATGGCCACACCGGACATGAATATTGAAGGTTTGTATTACGATTGCTGGCATTATTTTAAACACTTACGGGACAGAAGGTCAATTATTTAATTTAGCAGGTTCATATTTACTGAATATGTTAAACATTGATTAAACAAAAATAATTTATCAAATGAATGTAGAAGTACAGTGCATCGATAAGATTGACTGGGATTGTAGTCATTGTGTTTACTGATGCATTCATATGCTAAATTTGTATGACTAAGTTTAAATGTAAGACCTCAAAATTGCACACATAGTATTTTCATGATCCACTCTCATTCAGAAGAAACAGATTCAGTCTGCTCAGGTCAAACTGATGACAAACCAGATAGCACTTCATGGACAAATACGACAAAACACATTCTCCACATAGGCCATCGAAGATACAAACATCTCAAGTTGGGCAGGGGAGGACGTCACCGGGACGCAATCAAGAACACCAAAAACACATAATTTGATCTGGGAAAACATACACCACACAATCTGTACACTGACGAGATTACAGGGGAATGTGAGCAGGAGAGACGGAGAGACTGCCGCCTGCCTGAGAAGGTCAGCCTTGGACGTGGACCGGGGAGGGAGCAAGGACGATCGATTCAACCTACATGACCCTTGACATAGAAAACCTCCTATAAAATGTGAGGCTGGGCTGAGATCAGCGCGCCATTTTTTGATTGTTCTCGTCTGATTATAGTTTCTCGTCAGATTAAAAAAAAGCCGCCCAGATATCTGTCTTTGTACGATTCCCTGAACTCCAGAAATCGAAGAAACTAAAATATCGCAACCCTAATCAGCTGTTGTTGAGTCTTTATTTGGCCCTTTTCTTCTTGAGTACAAAAAACGAACACACATTGGAGTAAGTTTGGCTTTGAAGATTCATTTACTAAATGTTTCTCATTTTCTCAGTGGCTCAACTCCAACAGTGGATATAAACATACACTACATCTGTCAGCATAGTTTTGAAACCTGACATGACAAACTTAATTTCTTTAGCAACATATAAAAACTGGAATATGTAAAATGTTAAATAATCAGATCAAATTTTAAACTGGAAAAAAAACACGGATTTTACCCCCCACTAATGGTTATTCTTTGGCATTTATTTTCTGCACTGATTTCATTTGGCATAAACAAATGTTCAGCAAACTGGCAAGTAAAAGGCAACATTTAAAAATAAAATGGCAATAACCGTGAACGATTTCCCCAAACAACTTAATGTTGTGATGCATATTTCTAATGAAAGAAAGTCGTTCTCTACAAAGCAAATGAGAGTAAGACGTCTACAAACCTGCTTTGAGTGGCACAACACGAGGCTGCTTGCAAACTTCGCCCAGCAGTTGAAGATGTTGCTCGTTCTCTTCTTTTATTTCACCAAGTTCCTCTTTGTACTTGGGTGTCGTTCTTGCACACATTTTCAAATGATAATTCCAAAAAATCCGCACTTGGTCTTTGCTTGGCGATAACTCGTGTGCTTCTCTTTCTTCGACGAGATGAAAGAAAGATGGCATGGTCCCACTGAAAGGATTTCCTGTTCGTCACGAAAGCGGAAGAACAGGACACACCCCGCTGTGATTTGATTGGCTGCTGGCTGTGTGGAGCACTGTCACCAACTCACCGACAGATGTCACCATTTGCGATGCAAATCATTGTTATCTTCTTCTAAACATTGGAAAAACGTAAGATGCACACGAAGACCCATTTTAGTTCCCAAATATGAACTTGCGAGATGTATTGAATTTTACTTTTGTTGCTGGTTTTGTTTTCACATCTGACACCATGTTGTTGGTTGGACAGTATTCCAAATGTATTTCTCTATTATTAACAGTTGACATGATAAAGTGAAACTTTATGTCAACATATTTGCCTTTTTACAGGGTTTTTCGCCAGCGACGTGGTTGTGAATTTTAAATTAAAATACATCACTGTTTTATTCTCTAAATGTTAGAGTCTTAAAAAATGGTTTCAGTGCTTATAACTTAACTAACTTAAATATTTCATTATTCGTTTCAGTATTCATTAAACTACGGTGATTCATTATTTATTTCAAGATTCATTTAACTGTTTTAGTAATAATTTAGTATTCAATGTTTAATCGTGACTGTATTTACTTTTTCAATATTTGTGTCACTATTTTGTTCAATCTTAATATTATGGACAATTATTTTGCAAGTAAGGTTTTTGTTATTTATTGTGGCCACCTGCTTTTGAAGAAAGTGTCTTTCGCTTCTTGTACTCGAGGATTCTTTGCAAAGCCAAAACAACACGACCTTGACTGATAAGTAGGCTCAACGCAGAAAAAGTATCTTTTTGTTTTAAGATTACACAGTTCCTGTCAAATAAATCTTCATCTTCCTGTGTGCATCAGTATCTTCCCACGCACTTCTCTCACTGAGATTACTCTGCAGACTGACTCAAAAGACAATTTATTTTCCAGACTATCTCATTGATCTTCCCTTACTGCTGAAAATTCCATAACAATCTGGGGTCAGACGTGGGATAGCTGAATATCCGCCGGTGAAATTCAGGGACGCTGGCAGGTGACCTCCAGGGTTCAATTAGGACAGCAGCAGCAACGAACAGCGTGATGCGAATCATCTCCTCCGTGGTGACAAACGCTGACTCCAGTCGCCATCAAGTTGCCAACTCCTGACATACTAAAGCCATTGAGAGTAACTGAGACTATTTGCGTTTCTCTTTCTTGTTCTTTTTATAGTTCAACTTCTAGTTCAGTTTTTCACCTTTTCACGGCGTAATGAAGTCCAGTTGAGCAAGTGGAACAAGTGATTTTATTGATGATTGTGGAAGGAACCGATTTCATAAGCACAGTTTCTTCTCACACCTTTTCCATTAGGATTAAAAAGACAACTGAAAAGCATAACGTTAACAAATGTTGTTCCAGGCAAAGGCAATTAATTTCATTTCAATGTTTGATGTAAACACAAAAAAAATCATCATCACTCAGACACAATGCACTGATCACATTGGCCTTGTGTCAATAAAAGAGCTTTGAAAATTCAATATATCATATTTTCTAAATCACATTTACATCTTACCACGAGGAGTCGGTTCCTTGAGTTTTTTTTTTTGTCTTTTTTTAAGCTTCAAGGATCGCTGCTATTCTCGTAGGGCCGGGCAATAAACCGAAAATTTACAGTGATCGAAATTTAATAAAATCATTTTGCCCATGTCGGTTAATTCGGTGTTTAAAAAAAAAAAACACCATACGAGAGAACGTCTAAGAGGTGGACGCGATAGCCTAGCACAGTGTTTTTCAACCACTGTGCCGCGGCACACCAGTGTGCCGTGAGATATTGTCAGGTGTGCCGTGGGAAATTATTCAATTTGCGTACATGTGCGGTCTAGCGCCTGCAGAGTTAAGTAGTAACATGTAGTACTCTTCCAAACCAGTAGGTGGCGGCAGCAGCAGCAGGTAGTGAATTGCCTTGTGCTTGGAGACAAGCGAGAAGTGGATAGCAGAATAAAAAAAGTGGATAACAGAACGACGGTGAAAGTAATGGATATGTTTTTGAAGAGAAAAAAATGATGACTCTGAACTGGACCCTGGACAAAACCCAGACCTAGATGAAGGCCCTAGTATGAGTGGAGGTTAAAAAAAAAAAAAAAGCAAAGACGACCTGCAAAGTTTCTGCCGTGAGGCAATACAGCGAAAGCTATCTTTCATCTGGATTTACTTTTACCGGAGATGCAACGACACCGACTCCGTTGTGCTTGGTATGTGGTGAAAAGCTCTCCAACGGCGCTCTGGTCCCAAGCACGCTTAAACGCCATCTCCAAACGAAACGCCCTTGACTTCAAAACAAAAATGTGGCGTATTTTGTTCGCCTGAGTGAACACACGGAGAAACAAGCAACTTTCATGAGAAAAATCGCAAAGGTAAGCGAGAGGGCCCTTAAAGCTAGCTACCACGTCGCTGAACTTGTGGCTAAATAAAAAAAAAGTCTCACTCGTGGCAGAGGAATTAATACTTTGATTCCTGCCAATATATCAGCTCTGTGTTCATCCAAACAGGCACAGGTTTCACACTGAGAATGTGAAAGATTTTACGATATTTTATTCTTTGTTGATTTGATTCATATTCAAGACTTTTAATAGGTCATTTTTCAATGTTAAAAAACACTTTTGTTCACATTTTCAGCTGGTAGTGTGCCGCGGGATTTTTTCAATGAAAAAAATGTGCCTTGGCTCAAAAAAGGTTGAAAAACACTGGCCTAGCACATAGCTAAAGATGTAGCTCCTCGAGCGACAGTGGAGCGCACAAGATTTAAACGCCTCATAAAAGTAGTCGACAAGAGGTACGAAAATATTTGTTGCAAACCGTACTTCCCGATATGGACAACATCGGGACGGGAGCGGAGACATGTCAAGCGTTTTGCATCCACATCCGACTTGTGGTCGAGACGCGACATGGACCCCTGTTTGACCCCGACTGTGCATGACATTGACGACAAGTGGCGACCGCGCACGGAGTACTCGAGACGGCGCATTTTCCTGATGAAGTACACTTGTTTATTTGGCATTGGCATTTCATTGACATTTTTTTTCATTTTATTTAGCATTTTGTTGACAGGCGACTAGCGCCTTTGCACATGGCATTACAGGATCTTGGCAAAATCTATTTGCAGAGAAGATTTTGCTAGAAGTACCCTTTTTCTCCTGTTCTTTGTGACATTGTTCAAGTCATGCAAAGTAAGATATTTGGAAGGCTTCTACACATGATTTTTGTACTTTTATTTTCCATTGAAAGTAATGTGTACCACTTGGTCAATAAAGAAAACAGTTATTATGTATTTCCTGCATTTATTTTGATTTTGGTCCACGGGCGGAAATTTATTGTGATTCATCGTTATCGAGGTAAAATTGCACATTTTATTGCGATATTGATTTTAGGTCATATTGCCCAGCCCTATATTCTCTCCATCACAATTGTGTCTCTCAGCATTTCGTTTAGTGGCAAATTTTTTAGCACAAACGCTGCAACTGAATGGCTTATCTCCACTGTGTGTTTTTGTGTGGCTTGTTAACGTTGACTTGACAGAGAAGCATTTTCCACAAACTGAGCAGGAAAAAGGTTTTTCTCCACTGTGAGTTCTTGTGTGTCTTGTTAAATGTGACTTATGGGAGAAGATTTTACCACAAAATGAGCAAGAAAGAGGTTCTTCAGTGTGTGTTCTTGCATGCTCTGTTAATCGGAACTTTAGAGAAAAGCTGTTGCCACAAACTGAGCAGGAAAAAGGTTTTTCTCCAGTGTGTGTTCTTGTGTGGTTTGTTAAATGCGACTTTTGAGAGAAACTCTTGCCACAAACCGAGCAGGAAAAAGGTTTTTCTCCAGTGTGTGTTCTTGTGTGGTTTGTTAAATGCGACTTTTGAGAGAAACTCTTGCCACAAACCGAGCAGGAAAAAGGTTTTTCTCCACTGTGCATTCTTGTGTGGATTGTTAAATCAAACTTTCGAGAGGAGCATTTCCCACAAACTGAACAAGAAAAAGGTTTTTCACCACTGTGTGTTTTTCTGTGCCCTTTTAAAGACAGCTTTGAAGTGAATGAGTCAGTGTGACATGCCCTTTTACTTTTAGCTTGCCCATTATCATCATCGTCGTCATGAGCGTCTGATAATGTGTCCTCATGATGTGCTTGTGATGGCCCCCAGTGGTCTTCATCACCTGTTGCCACGTGACGACTTGAACTGCTGCTTGTAGGCTCCGCCCCTCTGTTGTCCTCACTCTCATCCTTGTTTTCATCGTCAGTCTTTATATGGACAACGTTCAGTGGTGACTTGTTGATCTCCTCCTCCTCCTCCTCCTTTTTGATGTGAGTCCAATCTGGCTCCTCTTTCACAAAACGGAGATTGTTTTCAAAGACGTCTGCATGACACAAAAAGACAAACACACATTTGGTTTGGTCAAGTCAAATCTCAGGGGGCGACTTCGACTTATATTGTTTTTACCGTGCTACCTTGACTTGTGCCTGCCGCACACGGAGCAATGTGTGCGACCCCGATTTGGACCGGACCATGGGGGCATTTCACAAAATTACGTCCTACGATGTAAACCTCCCTTTAGCAGCACAACAGTGATAAACGAGCATTTAAAAAGGAAGCACGTTGCGGCTGATGCCCGATTTCATTCCTGACATAGTCACAGTCGTATCTGGAAGCGAGCTGAAGTTAGCACACACAGGCTATAGTGTGCGTCTGATGGAACACCTGTTGCTGGACCCTAACTTATTGATGGGGGCCATCGCAGCATAATGTCATTGATAAAATAGGAATCCTTCAAGCGAAATATGTTTTCAAGTATTTCATTTTGCATTTATAGATAGTTTCATCGTGGGTACTTTTTGCTTCCATTATAATCTGGATCCCTAAAAGAATTAAAGGGGCCCTGGAATCAGAGTCGCTATTTATTGCATGATTTACGTTTGTTTTTGTTTTTTTTACCCAAAATGACATTTATCCTGCTCCTACATTTCGACATTCCCGTTTTTCCTTTTTTTAAATAAAATTTCTGTTTCTAAATCAAATTTAAAACAAAATTATGTTTGAAGAGACAAAATCCCTTCACATAAGCATTAAGCAACAACACTTTCACTCTGACTTTCATGTTGACATATTTGAATAATGACTGTTTATATTAAAGTTATCCAATACATATTCAAATTAGACTAAGATACACCATAATATTATAAGAGTTCCCTGAATTATTTTGTAACTGCAATGATGCTTAACAGCCATAGGGTGTCAGGAATGAATAACAAAGTAACAACACCTCCCATTGTTCCGTCATCATTGTCATTTGCATAAATTATCAAGAACTATGAGTTGCGGGGGAGATGCAAACCACCTGGGCCACAGGAACTTTATTACCAGGAACTAAATGTTCCTGGCCTTGTTGGTAGAAAAGGGGGTTGTGGCGTACTCCCTTTTTAAGCCCATTGTAAGCCAAAGATGCAGATGCATCCCTTGCAGCATGCGCTTGTTCACTGATGAGATCCGTGCAACTCTGGATGGATGCATTAAATGTATTTTAAATGATTGGATGGGGTGAAACTACGCACATGTGCACAAAACAGTGCAGAGCCACCGGAGGTTCATTGACTCTCACCCGACGAAGCCAGTACAAAGTTAATAAATAAATAAATAAAACCATTACGTACTTTATTTTTTTTTTAAACTTAATATTTTGTGTTTTATCCACTAAAATTGATCAACCGCCATTAATGTTTTCGCCGCAGTGTGCACATATTTTAGATTCAAACATAATTCCTTCCGTAAGGAATTGCTTGAACAAGATATAAAAAACAGAAAATGTAAAATGTTAAATAATCAGTTCAAATTTTATACTGGGAAAAACATGGAGTTTACCCCTCACTATTGGTTATTCTTTGGCATTTATTTTCTGCACTGATTTCATTTGGCAAAAATAAATGTTCAGCAGACATGCAAGTAAAAGGCAATATTTAAAAATAAAGCGGCAATAACCATGGACGCATTTCCCCAAACAACTTAATGTTGTGATGCATATTTCTAACGATAGAAAGTCGTTCTATACAAAGCAAATGAGGGTAAAACACCTGCGTGAAGTTGGCCCCCCATTTGTTGCAAAAATAGGTGGAAATAGTTTGTTTCGTTTGTGCTGCGTTTGTGCCCGTTTGTGCTGTTAAAATTTTCGTTTGTGCTGCTTCGGTTCGAAAGATATTACACTTTGTTTTATTTCGAGTGTGACGTCACCCAGCCCCCCATTTTCATCCGATTGACTTGGGAATGGTGCCATTCGTTTGTGCTGCGTTTGTGCCCGTTTGTGCTGTTAAAATTTTCGTTTGTGCTGCTCCGGTTCGAAAGCTATTACACGTTTTAATTTCGAGTGGTGACGTCACCCAGCCCCCCATTTTCATCCGATTGACTTGGGAATGGTGCCATTCGTTTGTGCTACGTTTGTGCCCGTTTGTGCTGTTAAAATTTTCGTTTGTGCTGCTCCGGTTCGAAAGATATTACACGTTTTAATTCACGCGGTGACGTCACAAACAGGAACGCGCCAGCGTCAGTTTGTTTTGTTTTGCTGTCGAACAAGGAGCTCGGTATCGCGCTACCGCGTTCAGTCAATCACTTGAATCACTCGTATTTGTTATTAATTCCAGGTTATAAACTAGTTCCTGGAATGAACCGATGTTTTGTATGTTTTTGCGCATTTTACATTCTTCATGATCCTGGAAAGCAACTGTTGCCGGACGAACTTCAGGTAAACATGTCAAACTCACTGTTGTAGCTTTTTTGCTAGCATACAGTAATCTTAAAACCTTCCTGTTTTCACTGCTGTAAATTACTTTAAATTCGGTCTTATTTCTTTTAATAGTGTTGTTCTACTGCTCATTCATTTATTTCATCAGTAGTCATTAAAGCTATGTGATTATTTCTTAAAATTATAGTAGACGTGAGGCTGAAACATATCCGTTGAACTTTTTGAAATAAAAACAACTTAAAGACACCCCTCGATGAAGCATTCCCTCATTTGAGAACAACTGAATTAATATAAAAACAGTCCGTGTGTAATTGATGAGAGCCTGCAGAGAAACCTTGGGTGAAACGATAGCTTTATGTGTAAAGAAAACAGCAACAAACAAAACCCCAAACTATTTACATTTCAACAATTAAGCAATCACTGCTTTGTGAAGCTCTTTGTCTTTTCTGATGCTGCTTTCACTCTACTTTCCAGGTCATTGTGCATCTCCCAGTCAAAAGCAGCCCTCCTGCAATATGCCACATAATGTCCTAGAGAATCCTCTTCGAGATGATATGACTGCTCTAAAAGTAAACTGTCAGCATCAGACTTCTGGGAATTTCCAGCAGGGCAACTTCTGTTCAACTCATACCTAGGTCGGTGTCAATCCACTAAGCCTCTCCATTTCTCAACTTCAGTAGTATGAATACTGTAGCAACATCAGACTCATCACAGAGGTCAACATAATTTTTTAATATATTTTTTCCTCAGTATGAGAAGTAGTAGAGGCATCGTCAGGTCTTAAGACATGACCTACATCAGCTTTTTTGTTTTGCAGCAGAATTCCACGTTTCCCTCAATGAAGGCATGATGATGAGCAACGAAACGGTCAACACGATTGAGAAGGCTTTCATGCTTGAAAAGCCCATTTTTTATGTTGTTGAACTCTGCTTCAACAGCTGCCAAACTTGCAGTGATACTGGTACTTCGGAAGAGAGGGACCATTACTCCTGACCAGAGTGGTAAGTAACTTCCCTGTCTTATGATGTGGGTAATAATCTCAGGGAGGAAGTGGATGTTATCCCTGTCCCCCTCAGCCATGGCAAGTGACCTGATCTCCTCACATATTTCTGTCACCCACTGTCAAGCGTTAGTCTGGATCTGCTGCTGATGCTCCTCGACGGGTTCCTGTGCCTGAACCTCTGTGTCTGGCATGCTGATACAGTCTTCTTGTGCTATTTGTGTTTTCAGGTATTTCTTGCACTTTTCTGATGGGAGAGGGGTTCCAGAACTGTCATTACCTTCAGATTCATTAAGTGCCACAATAGTGATGGCACGTAGAAGTTCTGTTGAATGTTCCACACATTGTTCGACAGCAAAACAAAACAAACTGACGCTGGCGCGTTCCTGTTTGTGACGTCACCGCGTGAATTAAAACGTGTAATATCTTTCGAACCGGAGCAGCACAAACGAAAATTTTAACAGCACAAACGGGCACAAACGTAGCACAAACGAATGGCACCATTCCCAAGTCAATCGGATGAAAATGGGGGGCTGGGTGACGTCACCACTCGAAATTAAAACGTGTAATATCTTTCGAACCGGAGCAGCACAAACGAAAATTTTAACAGCACAAACGGGCACAAACGTAGCACAAACGAATGGCACCATTCCCAAGTCAATCGGATGAAAATGGGGGGCTGGGTGACGTCACACTCGAAATAAAACAAAGTGTAATATCTTTCGAACCGAAGCAGCACAAACGAAAATTTTAACAGCACAAACGGGCACAAACGCAGCACAAACGAAACAAACTATTTCCACTTATTTTTGCAACAAATGGGGGGCCAACTTCACGCAGGTCTTTTGGTGCTCTCGAAAGAAGGTCACAGTCTTTTTGTTTCAGAGGTGTGTCTCAGCACCCCCCCTCGATGTTGCAGACGTTGATCTAATCTTCAGGCATCTGCCTCTCCTTGAGGTGTGGAGCAATTTTTTTTTGCAGTGCTAGTGTAGTAAGGTATGGGATAAAATATATGTATTCAACCTAACAATAAATACAAATTAGCAGGGAATTAGAACACAAGTTAAACACTGAAACATGCAGGGGATGCCTGAGGAACAGCAGGGCGGCGACAATCTTATTAAAATTTAAATTTTTAAGCAAAGGGATTATGGTTTTGGGATAAGTTTTAAGTGAAGTATTCTATGAACATGTTGAAAGAAAATCTTTGGAAAGGGGAATATCTAGCCATTGGAGATTGGTTTACCAAATATAAAGTTGGACTAAATAGTTTTGTAGATGATTTATTAACTGATGTGTATTAAATGTGACAAAGGTGGAAGACAGATGTTTTTTTTTGACTGTACGACGCGAACGCTGACATGACAATTTTAGAGGATATGACATCATTCCATAAATACCAGACTGCTAACATTCGCATCTATGAGCTGTTTGATGTCACAGGTGCAGTTTCGTCAGCTACGTCCTTGAGAGGAGAAACAACTTCACGGGGAGTGAATGGGAAAATCCAGAGACCCACAGTTGTAAATTTTGGCATACGCTGGCTAAATTAAGGCAAAATTATGGATCTGCCAGCACAAATCTCAGTGAAATCAAGGCGGACGCGCCAAGGGAGGGGTCTCTGTGTGGAATTGGAAAGTATCGTTTGGTGAATGAAAGTGTGAAAGAAAAAGTGTTTGGATGCATATGTGGTTTGAGTGAATGTTTAAGGGACGGGCCTCAGGGACAGAAAATTGTTTGAGGTCACCGGCAAGCCCTTACAGTACTTAGGATGCGATGGGTGGACAGGTCTGATCAACCTGAATCCCTATTGCACTCCCGAGTATTGATTTTCAAATTGTTTTTGGAGAAAGATTGGAGTAATTAAATTCAAGCATCAAGTGAATGGTTGATTGACGTTATTACACAAAATTTATGCAAAACTGAAAGTTTTGGAAGGAAGATAATTTACCCCTTCTCATTCTCACTGGCAAGTGCCACTCGTCCAGTTCTGTCCACAGGTTTGAGGTGACATGTGACCGGTGTGACCAGAAGGCCGGAGAACGCTTCAAATAGCGCCTCACCACGCCCATCCCGGAGGTTCTCCTCAACAAGGAGGGAGGTACAAAATATTCTAATTTAGGGTCCACGGAACAGATTAAAATATAGTTGTTGCTTTAGCCTGTTCATGTGCTCCACAGGAGTTATTATTATTATTCACATTGAATGCGCGACTAGATAACACACGCCCAGTCAAGGATAGGGCAAACATTTCTTGGATTGTTCAGACTTTTCCATATAATACAGCACCACAGCAGTGATACTTGAAATTAATGTCGAATTAGTGGCACTGTCTTTATGGAAAATTACTCACTTCACGCAAGGGTAGGTTGTTGTAGAGGAGATATTTCAGACACAAATGACCCTGAATGTTATTCTGATATTTTCCATTGTATCGTATTTCATTGTATTTAGGACTAAGACATTGTAAAACACTGTTTGGAAGAACTTATAGAATACCTCAAATTTAAGAACAAATGGGAAATAGATGTTGAAGCAACTTTAGTTGACCATATGTGAAAAGTGTTAGGAAAACAAAAGACAGGCGCAAATTTAGAGTGACAAAGCTCTTTCCGTCTCCCAGCAGGGCAGTAATCTAGTAAAGCCAGGATACTGGGTGCTTGTAAGAAGTTTGAAGATAAGACATTCGTAATTACCCAAGGGGGAAGGAGGGGTTAGTAACAGCTCTCACAGCTGTAAAGATAGCAGAAAGGTCAACATTGGTTTATTCGACACGTTGTAAAGAGGTCACACGTTGTAAAGAGGTCACGTTGGTTGAAATCTCCTACAAAGGAGACACCAGACTAAGAGGTTTATACAGAGTTACAAGCGGGACAAAATTTATTTAAGAGGAACTGTCCTCACTTGAGGCCGAGGCCAGACCTGCTGACCAGCATGATGGTCACCAGCTAAGTGGGGACACCTCAGGTGAGATTGGCCGTGCCGTGCATCAGATATTTCTGGCCCGTTGGGGTCGATGTTGCTGTGTCTTTCAGGTGGGGAAGGGGGAGACAGGTCTGGTCTATGTGGCCAGGGCGAGACGTGAATAGAGTGAGACTTCCGGCAGTGACCCATCCAATAATGTCGACATTACACAGCTGTTCCAGTTGGCCGTCCACAAGGGCGTGCCCCTCCCAGTGGCAGAAATCAGGCGAAATAGTCCATCAATGAGAAATGCTACTCGGGCTAAGTAGAACACATTTTGTACATAATTTTGCACGACATCAGAAAAGGAAAATATGGGATTGGATTAAGGAGCGTGACTAAAATTGTTGTACTTGCAGGTTTAGAAGGCCAAGAGAGATAAGAAAAAAGGAGGCAGCTGCTCCTTCCACTTCTGCTGCTTCTGGGCAAGGTTCGGGTGACGCAGCGCCACAGCAGACTGGCTGCTGTCCATAGCAGGCCAGTCAACGAGGTTGGGATTGCAGTAACAGAGGTACGGGTGGTTATGGACAGGGATTGTGAGTGGGGTGTGCTCTGGCTGCGGGGTGTGGGGTCACTGGGTGATGAGCTGTCCATGCCGAGCCACTTTCTGGAATGTGCCATCCTCCGGTGCCATATCTGTCACAAAGAGCTCCACCAGCGCAGGGGGCGCCACCGTTACCCACTCCCAACGCACTTGACACAAACCCGCTCGTACCCCATTCCGTGACAGGGGGCCGCGGAGCTTCAGCATTCGAGGACTAGCAGGTCCTAGCATTCCGGGGACGGTGGATGGACAAGTTTTCGATGGTGCTGGATATTGGGGCGAGTTATGAGCTCCTTCCGCAACCCCCACTGAGCCATGTGGACTCTCAAGAGTGCCTGAGTCACTGCCATTGACTGAACGAACACTGGAATTCGAGTGGCATTCCCGGATGGGACTGAACTTGACTCTGCACATCCGTCGGAGGGAGCATATGTCGTGCTCTCTTCCTTCCCAGTGGCTAAACTGAACTGAATCATTTGAGGGCAGCTCTGAAACCTGGTTCCCATCCTCCCGCGGTGGGTATGCCCTGTTCTTGCTCTGGTCTGAGTGGTTTAGCAACCGCCACCCTTTCAATTCACCAATTGACATATCACATTGTACATGTGATCACAAACATGATTTGGTTTATCAAAAATGCACTCATCCAAATTTAGACATGAGTGCATCTTGCGTTATAATTATATATTTGTTATGTCTACTGGCGTTGCCTCGCACGCGTGCCTTGTCCCTGAGCAGCGGAAATGGTATGAATTGTTTACTTTCGCCGAGCCACAAATCGCATTGAATATTGATGAGCGTCATCATACTAGAGGTCTGGACCCCATAGTTGTTGCACAATCGGGAGATCATATATCAGCACCGACTACAAATTCTTTGGTTTTGGGAACATTACTAAATTTCAAAATTTCCAGGGAGGGGTCGCTCGGAAATGGTAGTTCTGTGTGTGTCTCTGCTAGAGGTGTTGTGGACCCAGGGCCCGACTGAGTTGGGGCTCGGCTCCACAGCTCCGCGATGTTTTTACTGTCTCTACCCCCTCCCCCAGTTGACAGAATCAGTGTGGGCACAGCCTGTAGGTGGATTGAGCCAATCATGAGACAATAGGAGGTGAAGACTGCAGCGGTCTTGGAGCTGTCTATGTCTTGTAGAGCACCTTTTCTTCCCATAAAAAAAAAAATAAATAAATAAAAATAAAAAATAGAGGTTTAATTCGGTATCTGCGTTATTATAGTTTTGGGATTTTTTATTTTAAGCATAAATGGTTACTATTTCATTTGTGTTGCTTTAAAATTTGTCAATTAACAGTCAAAATTGGAGCGTTAGCTCGAGGCTTAATTTGTTATCTCGGAACACAGTTAGATGTTTGAACTCAGTGAACTCAGCATCACTGGAGTCGGACATCGCTCCGTACATCAACCTCCGGGTGCTTTCCCGGAGGTGGACTCGATCTCGCTGATAAGGACAGTTTAGAGTTCTGGCTAGAACCTGACACGCCATCCAATTGGGAACTACGGGACAGAAGTGGTACCATAACTCACAGTTGCGCCCGGCCCCTGTATTTGTGCTCGCCATGGTTGAGCTTAGAGGTTGACCGCCCGGACGGGCAGGTCAAGAGAGGGAATGTGTAGATGGCATGAATTGGATCAAAGTCAGACACTTTCGAGTCTGAACAAAGACGATGACGATGCAAATGTTTAACTTATTGACTATTTTACCTGCTGGCGTGTGCTTTGTGTGGACGATGTTTGCGTTTGAACATAGGATGCGGGATGACAGAAGTGATGGAGCGAAAGGAGCATGTAATGGAATGGTATGGTATGGAGCAGAGCGAGATGATGGTAAGACGCTGACACAGACACAACAACTACTGCTAAATCTGAAATGTAAACAACCGACACAGGTGAACACTTGGGTACAATTTTAATTGGACACACCCATGGAATGATGTGGGAATAAAAAAGAAAGAGCCTATTTTTGACACCCAAGTTGCAAAACAAAAGTTCACCTGCCTAAAAGTTAAATGGGACTGGTCCTGGGATTGGAAATCTCCAGGAGTCATGGTGTAATGAAAATGTGGCTTTGCCAGTAGGAATCCCTCTCGCTCGTGATGATGTTTGGCTGTGGTGTGGAGAGAAAGTGCTGTACGATAGGCTTCCCACCAATGCCTCAGGTAAGTGCGCCCTGGTAACGCTGATCATGCCAGTTAGTGTGACAGCCTTAGATCTGGCCAAAATGGAGTGGGAAGGTGTTGGACAATGGGGAAGAATCCCCTTCCTTAACAGGAAGAGAAGGGACATGCAAGAATGGTTGAATGCAGGAGATCCCACGTATATAGATGCAATTGGAGTTCCAAGAGGGATCCCTGACGAGTATAAATTGGTGGATCAAATTGCGGCAGGATGGGAGAGTATTTTCCTGTTTGTTACGGTAAACAAAAATGTGGACCGGATTAATTATGTTGATGATAATGTCCAACGATTGGCGAACTTCACCACCTCGGCACTCCAGGCAGTGCATGAGCAATTGGCTGCCACGTCTCTTATGGCATTCCAGAACAGAATAAGCTTAGATATGGTGTTAGCCTAAAGAGGAGGAGTGTGTGGTATTTTTGGGGATCAGTGTTGTACTCTGATTCCCAACAAAACATCTCCTGACGGTCGCCTTACCAAGGCATTGGAGGGTCTGCGCACGTTAAGTGACAAAATGAAGGAGCACTCAGGTGTGGACACCAGTTGGTACTCTGACTGGTTAAACATCTTTGGCAAATATAAAAGCTTGATTGCATCAGTACTGATTTCTATCGCTGTGTTTGCCGCTATTATGGTGTTATGTGGATGTTGCTGTATTCCATGTATCAGATCATTAACTGTTAAGACAATAGAACGCACGTTGGGGCCACTCCCTCCGGGTGGTCAGTACATGATGATCCCTCAAAAGGACCCCCAGGAGGCGGAGGTAGCCGTGGCACTCCGGGAGTCCAGGATGTGAGTATGGAAAGATGGCCTCGGGGACCTGAGGCCATAAGGAGGGAAGGAAATTTTCTACTGATTCTTATTCTTTTACTAATTGTTTGATGTGTTTTAGTTTTATGGCAAGTGATGTCGAGCTCGTGTGCAGCAATGAAATAAGGTGTTCAAGTGATGACCTCAGATGTCTGAGGTCATGAGAGGGATTAAAGGATAATGTAAATGGCAGTCAATTTAAAACTGAACAAAGGTTATACTGCTCGGAGCCACTTTTGTGATCCTGGCATGGAAGTCCATTGTTTCAGAGGGGTCTCGTTCACACCTCCTGTGGTGCAGCTGTGATCTAATCTTCCTGCATTCCTCTGAGTGTCTGGTCATTAGCATGGTCTAAACTTCAGTTACACTTAAAGGATTTCATACTTTTGACTATTAAAGGAATATAAGAGTTTGAGCTTAACATAGTTCATTAGATGTTGGTGCATCCAATGTATGAAAATGTGATATTGTAAAATGCTGAGAGTGTGACTGGTGGCGCGAAACTGGTTGCGGGGGTTGTGCAAGAATGGAATGTTTTAGAAACAGAAGGTGCTGAGCGAGACGAGATGACTCCGGGAAGGAGCGGCCATCGGGGGAATCGCACGCAGGAGGAGCCACGGGATTCGGCGGGAGGAGAAAGACCAATGAGAGCGAGCTAAAGTTAACTGCAATACACATAGCCAATAGAATCATGCCAGGATGCCTTTGTCTGTGCCATTTTGCATGTTGTATAGTATGAATCAGTACTGGGCAACTCGGGGGTAGAACACATTCGCTGGTGGTATGAGAGGTGTAGAGCTGTATTGAGAGGGACCCAAACTCAAGTTGTAGATTTGTGTGTTAGGAATAAATCCACTCGTGTGTGAAAATGCCGGCTTCCTGATACCTTTCTATTGCAGAACGAGCGCGCATATTGTTGGATGTGTGAGAGTTGGGTAAGGTCGCAAATTGGAGTCAGATTACTTATTTGAGTTTACATTGGGTTAAAGTTAAATTCTAACATTGATATAAAGATAAATTCCAACAATGCTCTTCGGTGTAGTTAGCTTAGCTTGTTAGCTTAGCTGCTTGTTAGCTAGCTAGCTGCTAACGAAAAGAAAGAGGCACATGACTCATCGCCAAGCAGAGATCAAGTGCGGATTTGTTGAGATTGACGTTTGAAAATGTGTGAAAGAACGACACCCAAGTACAAATAGGAACTTTGTGGAATAAAAGAAGAGAACGAGCAACATCTTCAACTGCTGGGCGAAGGTTGCAACCAGCCTCGTGTTGTGCCACTCAAAGCAGGTTTGTACACGTCTTACTCTCATTTGCTTTGTATAGAACGACTTTCTGTAGTTAAAAATATGCATCACACCATTAAGTTGTTTGGGGAAATCGTTCAAGGTTATTTCCGGTTTATTTTTGAATATTGCCTTTTACTTGCTATTTTGCTGAACATTTGTTTTTGCCAAATGAAATCAGTGCAGAACATGGATGCCAAAGAATAACCGATAGTGGGGGGTAAACTCCGTGTTTTTTTCCTAGTTTAAAATTTTAACTGATTATTTAACATTTCACATTTTCCAGTTTTTATATGTGTTTAAAGAAGTTTGTCATGTCATCATGTTTCAAAAATATGCTTACAGGTTTATAAAAAGTCACAAAAACATGGACCTCTTAAACAGGAAAACGTGAGTTCAGTGGTAACAGAGTTGTGTCTATGCTGGCAGTTTCGCCGGAAGCCACAAAAACAGATGCACGTCTTGAACCGTGTTTGACAGGAAACCGTTTCGCTCGCATTTAACAGAAGTGTGACCCAAACATGTCCTGTAAGCTGAAACCGTTCGAACAACAGGAAGAGTGTGGACGGGTGTGATGAAGTCAAAGTGTTCATGTTTTTCCATTATTTATGAGTTTTCATATTCAAATTGCTTTGCTGTGCTTCAATAAAAGGCCGCACAGGAGCGGGAACGCTTTTCTCTTTGGCGGACTGCTCCTCGCAAGTGACAAAGACAATCTTGGCTGGGTGATTCATTTATGAAGGCTTGTCTTGTTTTTTACAATAACTCTGACATATCTTGTTCAAGCAATTCCTTATGGAATGATTCAACCTGACTAAAAACTGCACACTGCGGCAAAAAGATCAATGGCGGTTGATGAATTTTAGTGGATAAAACACAAGGGATTACGTTTTTTTTTAAAAATCAAGTACGTATTGGTCTTATTTATTTATGAGCTTTGTACTGGCTCGGTCAAAGAACCTCGGGTGGCCCTGCACTGTTTTGTGCACGTGTGCATAGTTTCACCTCATCCAAACATTTAAAATACATTGGATGCATCCATCCAGGGTTGCTCGGATCTCATCAGTGAACAAGCGCATGCGGCAAGGAATGCATCTGCATCTTTGTCTTACAATGGGCTTAAAAAGCGAGAACATCACAACCCCCTTTTCTACCAACAAGCCCAGGAACATTTAGTTCTATCTCTAAATGCAAAAAGACATACTTGTAAACATATTTCACTTGAAGGATTCCTATTCTATCAATGACATTATGTTGCGATGGCCCCCAGTGGTCTGCATCAATATGTTAAGGTACCACAACAGGTGTTCCATCAGATGCACACAATAGCCTGTGTGTGCTAACTTCAGTTCGCTTCCAGAAACGTCTGTGACAATGTCAGGAATGAAATAGGGCATCGGCCGCAACGTGCTTCCTTTTTAAATGCTCGTTTATCACAGCTGTGCTGCGAGGAAAGGGAGGTTTACATCGGAGGACGTAATTTTGTGAAATGCCCCCATGGTCCGGTCCAAATCGGGGTTGCACGCATTGCTTCGTATGCGGCAGGCACAAGCCAAGGTAGCACGGTAGAAACAATATAAGACAAAGTCGACGCACGAGCTTTGACTTGACCAAACCAAATGTGTGTTTGTCTTTGTGTCCTGCAGACGTCAGTGAAAACGATCTCCTTTCTGTGAAAGAGGAGCCAGACTGGACTCACATCAAAAAGGAGGAGGAGGAGATCAACAAGTCACCACTGAATGTTGTCCCTATAAAGACTGAAGATGAAAACAAGGATGAGAGTGAGGACAACAGAGGGGCGGAGCCTACAAGCAGCAGTTCAAGTCATCACGTGACAACAGAAGGTGACGGCGACCACTGGGCGCCATCACAAGCACATAATGAGGACACATTATCACGCTCTCCTGATGATGATGATGATGATGATGATGGGCAAGCCAAACGTGAAAGGGCATGTCACACTGACAGATGGATATGTTCTCACTGTGGGAAATCATTAACTTCAAAATTCTCTTTAAAACTGCACATAAGGACACATCGTGGAGAAAACCCTTTTTCCTGCTCAGTTTGTGGCATGAGTTGCTCTCAAAAGTCGCATTTAACAAGACACACAAGAACACACAGTGGTGAAAAACGTTTTTCCTGCTCAGTTTGTGGCAAAAGCTTTTCTGTAAAGTCAAGTTTAACAAGGCACACAAGAACACACGCTGGAGAAAACCCTTTTTCCTGCTCAGTTTGTGGCATGAAATTCGATAAAAAGTCAAATTTAAAAAGGCACACAAGAACACACACTGGAGAAAACCCTTTTTCCTGCTCAGTTTGTGGCAAGAGTCTCTCTCATAAAGCGCGTTTAACAGAACACACAAGAACACACACTGGAGAAAAACCCTTTTCCTGCTCAGTTTGCGGAAAAAGTTTCTCTCGAAAGTCTACTTTAGTAAGGCACTCCAGAACACACCGTGGTGAAAAACCTTTTGCTTGCTCGGTTTGTGGCAAAAGCTTCTTTTTTAAGTCAAATTTAACAAGTCACGCAAGAACACACAGTGGTGAAAAACCTTTTTCCTGCTCAGTTTGTGGCAGAAGCTTCTTTGAAAAGTCAACTTTAACAAAACATAGAAGAACACACAGTGGTGAAAAACCTTTTTCCTGCTCAGTTTGTGGCAAAAGCTTCTTTTTTAAGTCAAATTTAACAAGTCACGCAAGAACACACACTGGAGAAAACCCTTTTTCCTGCTCAGTTTGTGGCAAGAGTTTCTCTCTAAAGGCAAATTTAACAAGCCACACAATAACACACAGTGGTGAAAACCTTTTTCCTGCTCAATTTGCGGAAAAAGTTTCTCTCGAAAGTCACAATTAACAGTGCACTCAAGAGCACACACTGGTGAAAACCCTTTTTCCTGCTCAGTTTGTGCCAAGAGTTTCTCTCAAAAGTCGCATTTACGAAGCCACACAAGAACGCACAGTGGAGACAAGCCATTCAGTTGCAGCATTTGTGCTAAAAAATTCTCCACTAAACATAGTGCTGAGAGACACAATTGTGCTGGTGAGAATAGCAGCGATCCTTGAAGCTTAAAAAAAATAAAACAAAAAACTGAAGGAACTGACTCTTTGTGGTAAGATGTAAATGTGATTTTGAATAAAATATAAATTAAATTTTGCAAAGCTCTTTTAATGACACTAAGCCAATGTGATCAGTGCCAGAAGAACCATTGTGTCTGAGTGATGATGAGTTTTTTTGTGTTTACATCAAACATTATAAATAAAATTGCTTTTGCCTGGAACAACATTTGTGAACATTATGCTTTTCAGTTGTCTTTTTGTCAGGTTTAAATGCCCTGACGCCTTTTGGGAGAGCTTACTGAAATAACTTACTAAAGGTAACGGCCAAAATAAAAAGATGGCTGAGAGGCCAGGAGGAACCAGACATGGCGTTCATTTTCACCGGCCGGCGGGGGAAAGAGTGGGAGAAAGCGGAAGCGAGCAGGCAGTTCCGCGTGACTCCTTCCTCTCTCTTCCTCCCTGCTCTGCTCTGCTTTTATTAGCTTGACTCAAGAATCACCAGGAGACAAGAAATTAAAATACAATGAAAGTCTGTTTAGTCTAAACTAATCACTAGAAGACTCCAACAGGCAGGAAATCACAACTCACGGTGTAAAGGTTACTTTAACTAAACACATTGTTCGAATAATATTTAGAGGTTATTATACATTTGCCATGACACAGCTTTATTTCAATTTATGGTGCGCATGACATGTTGCAAATTAGTGGAGTGGACTATGCTTGAGTGTTTACAGTTTGAGTGGAGATACAGGAGGAAACCTTTACTGCAGGGAGGTGTCTGCAATTGGCAGGGCGGCGGGACTTCTTCAGAAGTGAGGATGAAGTAAACAACTGTGACGACCGGCTCTACTAGGGAAGGAGGGAAGTAACATAAACCGAGCTGTTAAATGGTGTGGAGAGAGTTTACAATTTATTTTTAGTAAAGAAAAGAGGTAGGGTTTAAACAAATGATCTCAACCAACAGGTATTAACCCAAGTTGACAAATGTGTATGAATAACAAAAGCAAGTGTCTCCAAAATTCACAAAAGTCCAAACAAGAGACACAACAAGCGCAAGCGAGGCAAACTGAACTCTAAAGTCCCAGCCGCCCTGAGCAGCAGAACCGAGGTCCTTTTATTGGTCCCAGCTGCCCAGGTGGAGCTCGTTGGTTGGGACGTCCATGAGTAACGAGCAGGAAAGCAGTCCAGCAATGGGGAATGAGCAGGAAAGCAGTCCAGCGCTGAGGCACAAGTCCATTGACTTTACAAATGAAAGGGTGGAAGAGTTACTGCAATACACAGAGGGCGTGGCCTTGTAGGTGGGCCCTAGCCCAGGGCCGTAACACCTTGTTTTTCAAACAAAAAACATTGTCTCCAAAAAAAAGTTTTCGTTGAAAAGTCTGTATGTGGGAATAATTTCACATCCTACTTCCCCCTCTTGACACATTACTACACTCATGTGTCACTCTTGCTACTCCTTTCAACCAATGCTTTACACAGCGCATACAAGATGGGAAACCTCAAACTTTGACTTTCTCACACTCACCTACGCTCTTGCTGCTTATTCTAACAATTTTTCTCTTACGAGTTATCTGTTTTGTGACCTTGGTTCTCAAACGCTTCTACTCCTTATCAGTCCGGAATGTGCACCTGGTTTTGTGTCTTACAAGCCTGAATCAGTACAAAACATTCTGCTGCTTGTCCTGAACATGCAGATTTTAATATCCCTTGAAACAAAATTTAAATTTGCAATCCTAAAAAAAAAAATGTCTCTCCAGTCGTATGAAAAGTGTCCATAAGGTCAGGTCGCGGCTTGGTGGCAATTTGGATGCGGCCTCCACAGACCGACATCAATCATATCAATCATCATACTATGGATATCAATCTGTTGAGACATGGGAGTTCCCATGACTCAATTTAGCAATTAAATATCAAATTGGCAATGCTAATACATTGTAATCAAGGATTTTGTTTCACTCTGTTCTGTTTCTCATACAGAGTGGACGATTAAAGCATTGAATTGCTTACTTCACATTTATTAACCTCTTAACTTTTTCAGTACAGTACGTTACTTCAGTCTGTTGACATAGGGAAAACGTCACTTCCTCTTTCTCCCGTCCGTCACTGTAATCGGCCCCTAAGCAACATAACATAACTAACAATAATATTGTTACATCTTTTCTTTTTTCAATTTGAAGCACTTCCTTGCAATGTAAACGTTGCACACACATTTTCATGCAGATTATGTATTCATACTAGAAAATTATGCCTAACATAACTTTGTCAACATAAAGCGTCACTTTCAGTGCATTATTTGTAAATTAACCCAAAATATATTAACAAATTCCAATCCTTCAAATAAATATAACATCTGCTTTCTATTATGTTGGCTCCAAAACATTATGTAAAACATCTTGTCAGTATTATCCAACCCCCCAACCAGCAAACAAATTATACCTTGACAGTTACAGTTTTGTTTTTTTTTCTAACATAAATATCCCAAATCTTCTGTCTTCACTGCGTGTAGTCCTCCAAATATCTAGGCTTAAACACCTGACGACCTGGTCTGGTGACAACTTTGGTTTGGTCCCTGGTGCCACACTGCTGGGTTGCATCCACTGTGAGATAAGCTGAGGATTAATAACCTCAACTAACGTTATGTAATCATTTTGTGTATTCCTAATCATCTTTTATACATTTGTATTATTTGTATCAGTAATAATTGTACACACACACACACACACACAATAGAGCTCTGTTTTAGTGTTGAAGTCTTCTGCCTCAGGCTGAAGTTTTAAACTGACCATTGATTGATTGCTTCCTGCCTGCCTGCTAGAATTTCAGCAGACAGACCTCCTTTGTCTGCCAAGTTTGTTAATAAAAAGATCTAGCAAGGGGAAGGAAGAGCAGAGGTTGCAAAGACTTGAGCGAAACAAGACGCTCGTGTCGATCTGCCTTCCTCTCCCTTCGCAAAGGATAAAAAGACAAAACTCTAGCTGGTATTCTCTGGTTCTCTGTAACGTTCAGTCTAAAAAAGACGTCAGGGCATTTTAAACCTGACATTTATTTGGTGCCGATCCCCGGGAGCCACACCCGGACGGGCGCTCGTCGCTGGACATTTTGGACGCCACCGAATCTGACGTCAGCGCTTTCCCATTGAAAGAAAGCGGGTCTCCGAGTTCCTGGTGCGGCCGCCTGCCCGGATGTCGGTTCCCTAGCGGACAAGGCTGATCCAGAGGAGACCAGGTATTGTTTTTCAAATTATTTTGTACCACCATTTTAAATTTTAAAATATTAAAATAATTGGGTAGGGGTGATTTATGTGAGGGATGAAAGCGCGCGCAGAGGCCAGGCCTCGACCGTTTAGTCAGTACGGTAATAAAACTGCATCGTGCTAGTCCAAGGAGTTATATAAAAATAATCGGTAGCGAATTAGGCCATAACTCATTGGTAGCGAATTGACCATAACTCGTTGAAACTGAGCTGTGACTTGTTGAAACTGAGCAAATTTTAGACACGGATAGCACGGTGAACAAATTGATTTGTTCCTCGGCGTCGATGGTAGCGAATTGGGCCATAAATTGAGCAAATTTTAGAGAAAAACCCGCCTGGAGAAGGGAAATGGTTTCCGCAAATTAAACGTCTCTCGGTACGTTGAAAACCTCGAGGTCTACTCACAATTTCACATTAAAATTTAGGGAATAATAAGGTATTATTTTTGGTGGTTTTTATTATTTTTATTTGAATTTCTTTGGCAAGCAGACTGCTCATTTTGACTGAGAGATGTATGCGTGAAGTTTGGCGCTGGAGAAGCTGTGTGTGTGGAACAAAGGAAAAAAGTCTGAGGTTGAGAGAAAGGGGGGTGGGAGTGATTGAGTGTGGAAGCGTGTGGAAGCGTGTGTACGTGCATGTGCGAGTGTGTGTGCGTGGTTTAACAGAAGTAACGGACCAGACGATAGCATAAAATGGGTCAAAATGTGACCAAAGAGTTGAAAGCAAACCCAGATGTGAAGTTTATGAACGGGTATGACCCGGACTGTTGCCAATTTCTGGAGGAATGGGTGAAGAAATATGACTTTAAGCCACGTCTGAAAGATCCAGCGAATTTTGAAGCAGTGAGAAGTGCGTTGATGGAAAAAAGAAAAAGGAAGATAAGAAAGGCGAAGAACACTAAATCAGTGGACAGGCAACTGAGGGCTATCATGAAGTGGGTAGAGCAGAGTAAGAAGAGAGTGGAAGATATTAAAACAAAAGAGGAGAAGAAAGTTTATCAGATGAAAGTAAAGAAAGATGACGAGACCGGAGTCAGAGGCAAGAGAGGAAGTGCACTGTTCAACGAGCGAACTCAAACTGTTGCGCAAGCAGGAAGACAGGCGGCCACAGCCCTAGAGGCGGAGCCAAGTGAGGATGAGGTGCCGCCCCTGGAGAGCGAGGAGAAAAATGACACTCCCCGCTCTTCACACACGGCCCCTCCTGCCTCATTTGATTCCACACGGTGGCCCCCCGCGGCTGGAACAAGGGAGCAAATGAAAAAGAGAGCTCAAGCAAAGCCGATGGAAAAATCACTCAATAACCCTGAAAGAGCACAAGTCTTTCAAGCCACGAACCTCTACCCACCGCTGCCCAGTGTAGAGACCTACCCGATGGTGGCCGTTGCCAACCCAGCTTTTGGGACTGATGATGCAAATGGCCACCCACATGAACCTACCATCATGGTCTACAGGCCCTGGACCCAAGATGAATGCAAGGCGGCCTGCCAATCAATTCCTCCAATCGAAGCGGATGTGGAGAAATGGATTGAGAGTATGCACGACCTGATGAATAGCTACCACCTGAATGGAAAGGAATTTGAAACATGCATGAGAATGATCCTAGGATATAGATATGGCAGAATCAGAGGTGCCTTCAACCCTTATGATGCCATAGGCCAGCCCCTCCAGCCTGGAGCTCCCGAGCTCGCAAACGCAATCCGCGCCATGTTTGATGAATCAAGAAAAATCTTCAAGAAGCAACCAGACAACACAAAGATCAGACAATGCCGCCAAGAAGACATGGAATCTGTCCGCCGGTATGTGGAAAGGTTATCAGGAGTCTACAGGCTCTATTGCGGCCTACAGGAAGACAATGCAGACAACAGCCCGTACCAAATCCTCTTGAAGTCGGCCTACCTAGATGGCATCCATGAATCCACCAGAGACTTCATCTGCAAACACCACGTTGGATGGCGAACTGCGAACCTCGATACGCTCATCGAATATGCCTCCCATGCCGAGGAAATCCAGAAGAAAGAGAAGGAGCGAAACACATCGACCACTTTGGCTGCTGTAATGAAGGGCCTTTCCACAGCGGCCTCCGCCCCCATCTACTATCAAGGTCAAGGGGACAGAGGACGAGGACGAAGGCGCGGCAAATATTATGGTGCTAGGGGACAAGGTCGAGGACGATTTTCCAACAGAGATGACGGCTGCTACAATTGTGGCAAACTAGGACATTTTGCCAGAGACTGCCGTCAACCACCCAGGAAGACCACACCAGAAGAAGGCTATACCGGTAACATGTGACTAGTAAGTTACCAGCCACAAGGCGAAGAACAACCTGAGCAAAGGCTGCTCAGCAATAGCGAAGATGAAGAAGAAGTAACCTCAGAATCACCACTGGTCGTTTTAGATTTATCTGTCTTGTTTGGAATGGCTTCTTCAGTGGACCCACCAATGAGAACACTACAATTAGGCCCAAAGAAAACAACAAAACAATTTATAGTTGACTCTGGAGCAGAAAGTTCAGTAATCAAAGCCCTACCTGCAGGGACCAAACTGTCAAACAAAGCTGTCATGGTCATAGGAGTAGGAGGAAAGGCAGCGCAACGGTTTTATACCGAACCCCTCACAATAGAAGATGAAGATGGAAGTTTATATCGAGGCAAGAGGTTAGTCGTAGTTCCAGAATGTCCGTCCAACCTTTTGGGAAGAGACTTAATCAAAACCCTCCAGCTCGTTCTCACAGTAGAAGGAGAAAAAATGACAGTGATGAAACGAGGACAGGAAGTTAAACAAATGATGATCTTGGAAGGAAAAGGAGGCCCTTCCACCTTCTACAGCTTGGACCTAATAACCACAGGACCACAATCGATTACTGAAGACCTCCAAGAAATGCCCAATAAACTACTCCAAGGGAAAGACTGGAAACCACAAACGCAATTCCCACTCCATTGCACAATTGAATACTTAAGAACACCACCACCTGGAGACTTCCTGAATGCCTGGAAGAAGCTAAAACCAATGAAGATGTACCTGGATAAACTCTACTGGAGCAATGAATCCCAATGGATGGCTGCAACAGCAACAACACCTCGAGAACTAAAGGACACCAACATAATTCACACCCGTCCAGACCCACCACTGCACATCTCCTTGGCAAAGCCGAATAACATCAGCTGGAAAATGGTGGGAGACCACATGCGCACGATTGTGAATGAGGACTGGAAACCGCATTCCCTGTGGGAACCTCTACCAGGAGGAGTATCCAGAAAACAAATATGCGGCTTAGGTATGGTGTACCGGAAAACACTAAACTGGGTGACTCAAGTCACACCTGAAACCCACCTTAGTGCATGATGTCATGAAAAAGAAGACAGCGAAACCACTGTCTTCTATGAAGCAACAGATTTTCCAAACATTCCAACCTCCTTCTGGGCAAGTTCGAAAACGGATGTGGGAAAAATGACCACTGCTACTGAAGTCATTATTGAACCAAAAAGCAATTATCGACCAATTATCAGGCAGTATCCTCTAAAACCAGATGCCAAAGAAGGCATAGCGCCAGTAATTGAAAATATGCTCAGAGCTGGCATTTTGATAGAAGCCCCAACGGTACGATGTAACACACCAATTTTCCCAGTAAAAAAAGCGGACTCGACCAGTTGGAGAATGGTCCACGATCTCAGAGCCGTAAATGCTGCAGTAAACCAAAGAGCACCGTGTGTCCCAGACCCACACACTTTGATGAATGAGATCAAGCCCGGACAAAATTTTTTTACCGTGATTGACCTCAGCAATGCATTTTTCTCAATACCTTTACACCTTACAGCAAGGAACTGGTTTGGATTCACCTTCGAGGGGAAAAAATACACGTACACGAGACTCCCTCAAGGATATGCTGAAAGCCCAACAATCTTCTCCCAAGAACTATCCAATTGCCTCAGTACCCTTGAACTTAAAGAAACGTCACAACTATTGATTTATGTGGACGACATCCTGCTAGCAAGTCCAACGAAAGAAGAAAACCAAGAAGAAGCCACAAAACTGTGTCAACATTTGGCCAAAACGGGCAACAAAGCTTCATTGAACAAACTGCAATGGGCGCAGGAAGAAGTGGTGTTTTTGGGCCACCTGGTGACAGGACAAGGAAGGAGACTAACTGCTGACCGGAAATCAGCTATCCTGAATGCGCCAAGACCAACTACAAAAAGACAAATGATGGCGTTCTTAGGACTAGCCAATTACTGCAGGTTATGGATCCAAGATTATGCTGAAACAACGCAACCCCTACTGGACTTAATCTATACTGAAGATTTACCACTTTCAGCTACATTGACGTGGTCCGCAGCAGCTGAAGGAAGTTTCACCAAAATAAAAGAGCTGATTGCATCATCGGAAGTGATTGGATACCCCAACTATAAGAAACCCTTTACCCAAACGGTGGACTGCAAAAACGGATTCATGACGTCTGTCCTGCTGCAGCAACATGGGACATATTTGAAACCAGTAGCGTTCTACTCCAAGAAGTTGGACCCAGTAGCACAAGCTCTTCCCCATTGTGTACAATCAGTCTGTGCTGCAGCAATGGCTGTCCAATCATCAGCCGAAGTGGTGTTATTCCATCCTTTAACACTACTAGTTAGCCACTCAGTGGACATTCTACTCACTCAGACCAAGATGTCCTTTTTGTCACCAGCCAGACATCTATCATTAACTGCAGTCTTATTATCTCAACCCCACCTGACCATAAAAAGATGCAACGCATTAAATCCAGCAACTATGTTACCAACAGAAGGTGATGGGGAACCACACAGCTGTAAAGAGAAAACAGAAGAAATTTGTAAACCAAGACCGGACCTACAAGACACACCACTGAACGAAGGAGACGTGGTGTTTGTGGACGGGTCGGCAAGCAAAAACATGACAGGATCAAACATGACTGGTTATGCTGTAGTAACACAAGAGGAAATCCTCAGGGCAGAAAAATTACCGAGTAATTACTCCGCCCAAGCAGCTGAAATTGTTGCCCTAACAGAAGCGTGCAAGCTATTTAAAGGAAAACCAGTTACAATTTACACAGACAGCCAGTACGCCTTCTCAACCATTCACACTTTCGCCGCCCAATGGGAAAGAAGAGGTATGAAGACGTCAACTGGGAAAACAGTGCAACACGCCAAATTATTGAAAGAACTCTTGACAGCCATTATGCTGCCCTCCAAAGTTGCAATCTGCAAATGCAAAGCACACACATACAAAGAAGACTCAATTTCCAAAGGAAACGCTAAAGCGGATAAAGCAGCTAAAGAAGCAGCACAGCAAATTTCAGCAACATTCACCACTGAAGAACAGAAGGAACCAGAAACTGTTCCACGACAAGTATTGATCGACATGCAAAACATTGCACCAGAGAAAGAAAAACAACAATGGACAGCTCAAGACATTGTTAAGACAGAAGACGGACTCTATCACAAAGATGACAAACCTGTCATCCCCCGAAATCTTTTTCAAATCATAGCTAAATTGAGTCATGGGAATTCCCATGTCTCAACAGGGGGGATGATATCCATAACACAGCAAACATTTACAATACCACTAGGACTACAAACCTATTTTAAAACTTTTTGCAGGTCATGTCTAGTGTGTAGTAAACATAATGTTCAAGGGAACATAAGACCAAAAAGGGGAAAATGCCCGGCTGGGACTTACCCATTTGAAGTTGTACATATGGATTTCATAGAATTGTCTAGGAGTGGCCCTTATAAATACTGTCTTGTGTTGGTTGACTCACTGACCAAATGGGTGGAGGTTGTGCCGACAAGGCATCCTAACGCACTAACAGTTGCTAAAGCTATTTGCAAGCACATAATTCCAGATCATGGCATCCCTAGGGTGCTATGGAGTGACAACGGCAGCCATTTTGTGAATGAAGTAGTTAATAAAATGGCCGCACACTTAGGCATTACACTTAAACATCACTGTGCATATCATCCACAGAGTGCAGGTTTAGTTGAAAGAACAAACGCCACAGTGAAATTAAGGTTAAAAAAGACAATGGAAGAAACAGGAAAACCGTGGCCAGAATGTTTATCTTTAGTTAAGACATACATGAGAATCACACCATCCAATACTGGAATTACGCCATTTGAAGCAGTACATGGTAGACCATTCATACTCCCATTATGGGAAAGCCAACCTTGGTCAGACACTGAAAAAACGGCAGACCCATTGACGGAATGGCTTTGTGAGCTGTTCAAAGAGAAAAATGTGTGTAGAACAAATGATCTGCCCTCTATCCCTTTATCTCCCTTGCAGGAGTCAGTGACCCCCGGTGACCTGGTGCTGGTGAAGGTGGTGAAGCGCAAGACTTGGTCAAGCCCACGCTGGGAAGGCCCCTTCACAGTCCTGCTCACCACACCCACGGCTCTGAAAATCGCTGAGAGAGACACGTGGATCCACCAGAGTCACTGCAAAAAGGTCATCGAACTCAAGTAATGGCGACCATTGCCTTACTCCTCCTGCTGGGGGAGCTACTGATTGGATCAGCCGGAACCAGTATCCTAGGCCAAATTTGGGGCAACGACCAACAGCGTGAGAAGTGCACCACAACAAGCAGCTCCGCCAAGGACATCCAGCCTTATACTTATTGTCTGCCACTCAGTGCGACCAAGGCCAAAATAATAATCCCTTTCGCAGGACTGAACACTTACTGCTATCGATGTCTGAAAAATAAAGGACGACCATCTGGTCCGATGAAAAAGGGAGAACATTACAGCTGGTATGAATGGTATGCAGGAGTTCCCCCACCAAATGAACTAGCCCCTGGAAGACCCAATGAAGAAGCATGGGCCTCAGTGTTCCTGTACACCTATTATCCGTTACATGTGAAGTCACACCCCCAATGGGCCATTACTCAGCAGGCCGTGGCCTACCAATCCATGTTCCCCAAAATGGTGAAGAATAACACTCACTTGATCATAGATGTCCAACCTACTTCCCTAGGTTGTACTTATTTTGTCCTCAGCCCAGTAATACTGGGCCCTGACCCCGTTTTCAAAGTCCAAGTTTGCATTCTGTCGCCCAAAACTAAACCTCAAGTAGTGGGCGGCAATCCGTACCTACCACTAGCGCAGAGACTAATCAAACCTCAAGTCGAAGAATTTGCAAAGGACAATGATGATGTTTTAGAATATTCATGGACTGACCACAGCCACGGAGAAGACATTCCACATCCACTTGCCGCCAACACTTGGTGGCGTTATGCTAACATGACAGCTAGAAGACAAAACGCATCGGGTTGCTATGTTTGTTCAATCCTCCCCCATGCAGTGAGTCAACCACACCTATATGCCACACCACTTACATATATAGATGCTTTGGGAACGATTAATGAAACCCTAAACTTACCAACCCAAGGTAGAAAACATGCTGAATTGTCAGCTTTGAAATATACAGAATTATTAGGAGTTAGAGTAACATTAGAAAATGACCATTTAGGACAATGCCATTCAGTCGAGACTAATACATCTTGCTTTCCTGTATGTGTAAACCTTACCGGCATTAATTCTTACCCGTCAGTTGACCTTACACATTGTAATGAAATTATAGATATTCCAGCCCCAGAGGATGTAAAAACTTTGGATGGGATCTGGTGGCTATGCGGATGGAAAGCATACATCAAACTTCCTAGAAACGCCTCCACTATTTGCACACCAGTCACAGTCTCAGACCACACGTACATTATAACCACACAACCAGCCACAGATACGAATGTTAGAAGCCTCAGAACAAAAAGATTCGTGACTTTCCAGCCTCATGATCCAGTATGGGGAAGTAATGTCCCCTGGGAACATAGGTACTGGACAACTGGGGATCATTTAGCACATTCTTTGTTCCCGTCTATTGGTGTCTCTAAAGTCGCCCTTAGAGTAGAAACTATTGATTATAGATTCCAAGTATTTGTGAATGCATCCATTGACATTAATGACGCACAAAACAGAGAAATTTCAGCCTTAAGAATGATGGCTTTACAAACTAGAATGGCTGTAGATTTAGCCCTTGCACCGCAAGGTGGTGTATGTGCTTTGATCGGAGAACATTGCTGCACATACATTCCAAATGAAAATGAGACAATTATTGATGCTATGGCCACTATGAAGAATTTAAGAGACACAATGGCCCAAGACGAAATTACCACACCCGGATGGTTGGACTGGTTGTTTTCCGGCAACTGGACGCAGGTCTTATTAAAAATCCTGCTGCCATTCGTTGGGATAATTGTGATTTTCATTCTGTTATGTGTAGTCTGTTCATGTTGTATTGTTCCTATGACAAAAAGGATGGTTAATCGCATGTTTGTTGCTCAAATGTACCATTATAACCTGATTGATGTTGAGAATGACGAATTCAAACTGGACAATGAAGAACTCGAACTGGACACTGAAACCTAAATAACACATGGACCCTTTTTTGCCCCTGCCTATACGTGCACACATACACCATACACGAAGATCCGGGAGATAAAGACGGCTGTCTTCTCCTACAACGAGGCAAGGGCCTCCACCAGGTCACCCCAGGGACAAGCTCTGCGTGGAGACAGTTTTGTTATTTTTCACTAGGCACATTGAAATGTTTTTTATATATTTGTTTTATTCCCTGATGGTCATCAAATTATAAGAATCTCGTTCCATGCCGGAAGGGAGGAGGGGAATTTTGTCCTTATTGAAGGTTTTCGCCCCTCTACGGATGACCATGCTGTTGTAGGATTTCATTATGATGATTCATCTTAAAGCCGCAAGGTCGTGATGTATCTGATGTTTAGAAATTCACAACAGGGAGGAAATGTGAGATAAGCTGAGGATTAATAACCTCAACTAACGTTATGTAATCATTTTGTGTATTCCTAATCATCTTTTATACATTTGTATTATTTGTATCAGTAATAATTGTACACACACACACACACACACAATAGAGCTCTGTTTTAGTGTTGAAGTCTTCTGCCTCAGGCTGAAGTTTTAAACTGACCATTGATTGATTGCTTCCTGCCTGCCTGCTAGAATTTCAGCAGACAGACCTCCTTTGTCTGCCAAGTTTGTTAATAAAAAGATCTAGCAAGGGGAAGGAAGAGCAGAGGTTGCAAAGACTTGAGCGAAACAAGACGCTCGTGTCGATCTGCCTTCCTCTCCCTTCGCAAAGGATAAAAAGACAAAACTCTAGCTGGTATTCTCTGGTTCTCTGTAACGTTCAGTCTAAAAAAGACGTCAGGGCATTTTAAACCTGACATCCACACAGTCTGAAGTCCCCTGAGTCCCACTCCTCGTTGACGTGACAGATCCTGTATCATGGTCTCGTCTAAGATGTCGTCGATTCCTCCTCACAACTCCTCCAGAGTCCAGCTTCACCTCATAAGATCTGTGATCCACCGGTCCTACTACTCGTGCAGGTCTCCAGACGCCACGAAGATCGAAAGGCTGGACCCTCACCTTGTCTCCATTTTTCAGGGCATCCAAATTTTTAGCGGTGCGGTTGTAATATTTTCCTTGACGGTGTTGGTTGTGTCTAATTCCTTGCACATTGTTATGCAGCTCCGGTTCTAGCAGAGTATCTCTTGTAGGGAGCAGTGTCCTCGTCCTCCTGTTTAGCAGTCTCTGCGCAGGGCTAGTTGCAAGACCGTGGCTCGGTGTGTTGCGATGGTCCAATATTGCCAGATAAGGGTCCCGTCTAGCCATTGCAGCTTTCTTCATGAGACATTTGGCTGTTTTTACTGCAGACTCTGCCTTTCCATTGCTCTGGGCGTAACCAGGTGATGATGTTCTGTGTGTGAATTCCCATGCCTGGCTAAATCGTCTAAACTCTTGGGAGGTATATTGTGGGCCATTATCTGATACCACAATATCCGGAATCCCTTGTCGTGCGAAATTTGCTTTGAGTTTTCGTATAACGGTGGCGCTTGTAGTGTCTGGAAGATAATCTACTTCCCAGAAGTTGGAATAATAATCCACAGTTATTAAGTAGTCCTTGCCATGGAATGAGAACAAGTCCGTTCCTACTTTTGCCCAGGGCCTGTATTCCATCTCATGCGAGTGTAGCATCTCCTTCTGCTGTCTGGAGTCCACTGACCTGCATACATCACATTTTAATATAAAGTTCTTTATTTGTTGATTCATTCCCGGCCAGTATACACAGTCTCTCGCACGTCTGAGACATCCTTCAATCCCGAGATGAGAAGAGTGGATGCGACAAGTCATAACCCTCCAGAGTGCATCAGGAATCACTGCTCTCTCTCCTTTGAAAACAATTCCATCCTGATGACTTAACTCATCCTGAAATGAGTAGAAATGTTGGAGATCCGCTGGGATGTCTTTTTTGTTCTTTGGCCACCCTTTTTGGATCAGATTTATCAGCTGTTGTAATTTTTTATCTTCTTTTGTCGCTAATCGAATTGAGGTGAGTCTTTCAGTCGAGATGGGCAGGTGCGCAATCATATTAACAGTTTCCACCCCAGACTCCATGTCCACTTCCTGACAGTCCGGTAAATATGCTCTGCTCAAAGTATCGGCTACCAACATGTCCCGGCCTGGTTTATAAGTCACATATATATTGTACTTCTGTAGCCTGAGCAACATTCGTTGAAGCCTCTTTGGTGCACTGAGCAAAGGTTTTTTTGTGGATGTTTTCCAAGGGCTTGTGATCACTTTGGACGGCCACCTCTCTTCCATAGGTGTACTGGTGAAATTTCTCCATTCCAAATACAATTGCGAGGCATTCTTTCTCTATTTGAGCGTAGCCCCTCTCAGTTGGTGTCATGGCTCTGCTACCATATGCCACTGGCTTTCCATCCTGCATGAGGGCAGCTCCCAGTCCTGTCTCGGAAGCATCACACTGCAGCGTCAGAGCTTCTCGCTGGTCGTAGTCTTTCAGGACTGGAGCGTTGGCTATCTTTTCTTTCAGTCGCTCAAATGCCCCTTCCTGGACTTCTGTCCATTCCCACATGTTTTCTTTATGTGTCAGTTGTCTCAAAACTTCACAGTCATCTGACAAGTGTTCATAGAATTTTGATAGGTAATTTACCATACCCACTAGTCGCTGTACTCCTTTCACATCAGAAGGTCTCGGCATCTCCCTGATGGCTCGCACTTTCTCTGGGTCTACACACAGTCCCTCAGCTGTCAGTAGGTGTCCTATATAAGGTACTTTTGTTTGTCGCAGCTTGAATTTGTCCTTGTTTAGTTTTATGTTTTTCTCTGTGCACCTCAGTAAGAAGCGTCTCAGTTTCACATCATGGTCTCGGATAGCTTCCTCCTGGGTTGTCCCTTCTCCTGTAATTAATATATCATCAGCAATGATGTACGTTCCAGGTAGGTTTTCCAGTGCATGTGTGAGTTTCCTTTGAAAGATCTCTGGCGCTGGGCTTATGCCCATTGGCATCCTGAGCCACCTAAAGCGTCCAACTGGGGTTGAGAAGGTTGTGAGATAACTTGACTCCTCCTCAAGTTTAATGTGCCAAAATCCATGTTTTACATCACAAACGGTGAATACTTTTGCATTTGCAAGTTCGGGTAAGATGTCATCTATTGTTGGGAGTGGAAAATGGCTCAGTTTAAGTGCTCGATTCAACGGTTTGGGGTCAATGCAGATCCTCAACTTCCCACTCGGTTTTCTCAATGACACCATGCTACTAATCCAGTCTGTACTTCGTTCCACGGGTGCAATGATTTCTCTTTTCACCAGTTCCTTTAGTTCCTCCTTGAGGGGTACCATCATTGAAACTGGCACTCTGCGCTTTGGCAATTTTACTGGTGGTATACTATTATCTATTTCAATCTTGTATTCTCCTTCCATACAGCCATCACCAGAAAAAACAGTAGAAAATTCTGTCTCTATCATTTCCATCGTCAATATTTTGTTGCAAAGTTCATCTTTTGCGACAGACATCACTTCTTTTGTTACTATGCTGTCCACTGTCATGATGTTCTCATATTGAACCTTTATCAGCTTCATGTCTTCACTTGCCTTTCTGCCCAAAATTGGAACACCTCCTTCCATGTCCACAACTTGAAACAGCACTCGGTAGAGTTTGTTATTCCTCGGGTCCCTTATTTTGACTCGACACAGGCCCAATGGACTCATTTTTGTTTTATTGTACATTACCAGTACCTTGTCAGAATGTTCCAGCTTTACATCTGGGTTTAGGTGATGCACAGGAATGACATTACAGCTCGCTCCACAGTCTATTTGAAATTTAACTTGTGTAGTGTCAATTAGCATACCAGCAAAGAGTTGTTTTTCTGGAGTATGTCTGTCTCCAATTTGGTTCAGGTTCTCTTTTGTCTCAACGATGTGGGTTATCATCATAATATCTTCATATTCTTCTTTATCTTGCTCTTGAATTGCATTCACAGCTCTATCATTTTTACCATGTGCATTTTTTTGTCTTACACATAGCAGCAAAATGATTATCCTTCCCACATTTTTTACACTTTTTTCCAAAAGCAGGGCACTTCTTCTTATTCCACTCATGCTTCTTGCCACAAAACTTACAGCAAACATCACCTCTGCTTGCTTTTTCTTGTTTGAGTAGATGCACTTCCTCCTCTGACTGCCCTTGCAGTGTTTTACAATTTTCTCGTGACAACTCTGTTGCTCGACAAATCTTCATGCATTTTTCTAATGTCAGATTGTCTTCTCTCAGCAGTCTTTCCCTCAGCGCATTGTCGTTTGTGCCACACACGATTCTATCTTTTTCCCTCAGCGCATTGTCGTTTGTGCCACACACGATTCTATCTTTTATCAATGAGTCTCTCAGCTGCTCAAAATTGCAGGTGCTGGCCAAAACTCTCAATTCAGTAACGTACTTGTCCACATTTTCGCCCGGTGTCTGATCTCTCATGAAGAATCTGTATCTCTCCACAGTCTCGTTTAACTTAGGGTTACAATGTTCGTCGAATTTTCTCATCATCTCCCTCACGGTAGTTCTTGCCGACACATCATCCATCAACAACGTGTTCAACAGTTCTCTACCTTCTTCGCCTATGAGGTAATGAAACAGCTTGCATTTCGTGGATTCCTCCGAGTCCGGCATTGTCAGGTCCACATACAATGTGAATTCCTCTTTCCACGCTTTCCACGTCTTCGTCAAATTGTTTGAATCCAAAGCCAGAATCAGCGGCGGTCGCAGTCCTTCCATCGTAGCGACTGTCCGTAGTTAGCTTCCGTGCTAACAAGCTAGCGATCCTTTCAACACTCTCTTCCCGTCGCCAGTTATGACTCACGCGCTGCCACCATGTTTCACTCTGTCCTTTTTCTCATACAGAGTGGACGGTAAAAGCATTGACTTGCTTACTTCACTTTTATTAACTTCTTAACTTTTGCAGTACAGTACGTTACTTCAGTCTGTTGACATAGGGAAAACGTCACTTCCTCCTTCTCTCGTCCGTCACTGTAATCGGCCCCTAAGCAACATAACATAACTAACAATAATATTGTTACAGTAACCATTCAAAAAACGTATAGTCACCATAAAATTATTTTTTTTAAAAACGTATCGTAAACATACTAAAGCTGTTGCTTTATGTTATTTACAAAGAATTTTTGTTTAAAATCCCCCTGGCTCTTCTTTTTGTCTTTTCTATATTATGTACGTATTAATAACTGTGTTTGGTTTGCTGATGTTAATAAAGTTTTTTATTTAAACCGTATGAAGTAATATTTATCATCTCATCAATATTTGCAGAACAGAGTACTGAGTTTCGAGATCCTCACAATAATACTTCTCAAAATCATATTTCTTAGGAATTTAGCTTCGTTAAGGGATATTTTATTGACAAGCTAACATCACTATACAAAGACAAAAAAAATTTGGTGGTGGGGGGGAGCGAATCTTTTTCATCTTGGTAGGGGTGGGCGTGAAATAATTGAGAAGCACTGCTAGTATATGCAGAAATTATATTCATACAATCTTGCAGCCCGAGTGAACCA
Organism: Idiotropiscis lumnitzeri; assembly: GCF_059441095.1. Classification (NCBI taxonomy): domain Eukaryota; kingdom Metazoa; phylum Chordata; class Actinopteri; order Syngnathiformes; family Syngnathidae; genus Idiotropiscis; species Idiotropiscis lumnitzeri. Next base: position 18,640,015 of record NC_142392.1, read on the forward strand.
CAGCATTGTTGCAAGTTCGGTCGGAGAAATGGAAACGTCCCACTGCTGTAGCAGCAGCGGCTTCTCGGGGCATAGGCAGAGGTGACGTAAGAGCTGACTGGCCAATGTGGCGTTAATTTAGTTATTTTGCAAAAAAAAAATATCGACCCAATTAAAATATTATATAAAATATATATTAAAATAGAACAGCCAGGGGTAAAACAAACACAGAGTCAAAGAAATATATTTGAAAAATACGTGCTTAAAGCATGACGTCATTACCTAGCGCGCAGCTTCCGAAGGACCTCGACCAGATCCACCGACCCGTCCACACCGGAACAAAAACAGCCACCGCTAAATTCTTCTGATTTCGTGTGGAACTGACTGTAATTTTCTCATAGGATGTCCAGTGCTACTCTGAAGGACTACGACATAATTCATTAAGTCTTTGTGTCCCGATAACCTCATCTTCGCGCGTTGATGCTTTTCGGCGTAGTTAGCTTAGCTTGTTAGCTAGCTAGCCGCTAATGAAAAGAGGCACATGACTCATCGCCAAGCAGAGATCAAGTGTGGATTTTTTGGTATTATCATTTGAAAATGTGTGCAAAAACGACACCCAAGTACGAAGAGGAACTTTGTGGAATAAAAGAAGAGAACGAGCAACATCTTCAACTGCTGGGCGAAGGTTGCAAGCAGCCTGGTTTTGTGCCACTCAAAGCAGGTTTGTACACGTCTTACTCTCATTTGCTTTGTATAGAACGACTTTCTATCGTTAGAAATATGCATCACAACATTAAGTTGTTTGGGGAAATCGTTCACGTTTATTGCCATTTTATTTTTAAATGTTGCCTTTTACTTGTCGGTTTGCTGAACATTTGTTTATGCCAAATGAAATCAGTGCAGAAAATAAATGTCAAAGAATAACCAATAGTGGGGGTAAACTCCATGTTTTTCCCAGTATAAAATTTTAGCTCGTTTAACATTTTACATTTTCTGGGTTTTATATCTTGTTCAAGCAATTCCTTACGGAAGGAATTCTGCCTGACTCTAAAAAATGTGCACACTGCGGCGAAAACATCAATGGCGGTTGATCAATTTTAGTGAATAAAACACAAAATTTCTTTTTTTTTTTTTTTTAAATCAAGTACGTATTGGTTTTATTTATTTATTTATTTATTAACTTTGTACTGGCTTCGTCGGGTGAGAGTCAATGAACCTCGGGTGGCCCTGCACTGTTTTGTGCACATGTGCGTAGTTTCACCTCATCCAAACATTTAAAATACATTGAATGCATCCATCCAAGGTTGCACGGATCTCATCAGTGAACAAGCGCATGCTGCAAGGGATGCATCTGCATCTTTGGCTTACTATGGGCTTAAAAAGGGAGTACGCCACAACCCCCTTTTCTACCAACAAGGCCAGGAACATTTAGTTCCTGGTCATAAAGTTCCTGTGGCTCTGGTGGTTTGCATCTCCCCCACAACTCATAGTTCTTGATAATTTATGCAAATGACAATGATGACGGAACAATGGGAGGTGTTGTTACTTTGTTATTCATTACTGACACCCTATGGCTGTTAAGCATCATTGCAGTTACAAAATAATTCAGGGAACTCTTATAATATTATGGTGTATCTTAGTCTAATTTGAATATGTATTGGATAACTTTAATATAAACAGTCATTATTCAAATATGTCAACATGACAGTCAGAGTGAAAGTGTTGTTGCTTAATGCTTATGTGTAGGGATTTTGTCTCTTCAAACATAATTTTGTTTTAAATTTGATCTAGAAACAGAAATTTTATTTAAAAAGAGGAAAAACGGGAATGTCGAAATGTAGGAGCAGGATAAATGTCATTTTGGGTAAAAAAAAAACAAACAAACGTAAATCATGCAATAAATAGCCACTCTGATTCCAGGGCCCCTTTAATTCTTTTAGGGATCCAGATTATAATGGAAGCAAAAAGTACCCACGATGAAACTATCCATAAATGCAAAATGAAATACTTGAAAACATATTTCGCTTGAAGGATTCCTATTTTATCAATGACATTATGTTGCGATGGCCCCCAGTGGCCCCCCATTAATATCTTAGGGTCCCACAACAGGTGTTCCATCAGACGCACACGATAGTGTGTGCTAACTTCAGCTCGCTTCCAGAAACGTCTGTGACTATGTCAGGAATGAAATCGGGCATCAGCCGCAACGTGCTTCCTTTTTAAATGCTCGTTTATCACTGTTGTGCGGCTAAAAGGAGGTTTACATCGTAGGACGTAATTTTGTGAAATGCCCCCATGGTCCGATCCAAATCGGGGTCGCACGCATTGCTCCGTATGCGGCAGGCACAAGTCAAGGTAGCACGGTAGGAACAATATAAGACAAAGTTGCCGCCTGAACTTTGATTTGACCAAACCAAATTTGTCTTTTTGTGTCCTGCAGACGTCAGACAAAATGATCTCCGTTCTGTGAAAGAGGAGCCAGACTTGACTCACATCAAAAAGGAGGAGGAGGAGGAGGAGATCAACAAGTCACCAGTGAACTTTGTCTCTATAAAGACTAAAGAGGAAAACAAGGATGAGAGTGAGGACAACAGAGGGGTGCTTCCTTTTTAAATGCTCGTTTATCACAGCTGTGCTGCTAGGAAAGGGAGGTTTACATCGTCAAACGTAATTTTGTGAAATGTCCCCATGGTCCGGTCCAAGTTGGGGTCGCAACGCATTGCTCCGTGTGCGGCAGGCACAAGTCAAGGTAGCACGGTAAAAACAATATAAGTCGAAGTCGCCCCCTGAGATTTGACTTGACCAAACCAAACGTGTATTTGTCTTTTTGTGTCATGCAGACGTCTGTGAAAACGATCTCCGTTCTGTGAAAGAGGAGCCAGACTGGACTCACATCAAAAAGGAGGAGGAGGAGGAGGAGATCAACAAGTCACCAGTGAACGTTGTCCATATAAAGACGGACGATGAAAACTAGGATGAGAGTGAGGACAACAGAGGGGCGGAGCCTACAAGCAGCAGTTCAAGTCGTCACGTGGCAACAGAAGGTGATGAAGACCACTGCGGGCCATCACAAGCACATGATGAGGACACATTATCAGACGCCCATGACAATGATGATGATAATGGGCAAGCTAAAGGTGAAAGGGCATGTCACACTGACTCATTCACTTCAAAGCTGTCTTTAAAAGGGCACAGAAAAACACACAGTGGTGAAAAACCTTTTTCTTGTTCAGTTTGTGGGAAATGCTCCTCTCGAAAGTTTGATTTAACAATCCACACAAGAATGCACAGTGGAGAAAAACCTTTTTCCTGGTCGGTTTGTGGCAAGAGTTTCTCTCAAAAGTCGTATTTAACAACCCACACAAGAACACACACTGGAGAGAAACCTTTTTCCTGCTCGGTTTGTGGCAAGAGTTTCTCTCAAAAGTCGCATTTAACAAACCACACAAGAACACACACTGGAGAAAAACCTTTTTCCTGCTCAGTTTGTGGAAAATGCTTCCCTCAAAAGGGAACTTTAACAGAACACACAAGAACACACAGTGGTGAAAAACCTTTTTCCTGCTCAGTTTGTGGCAAAAGCATTTCTCAAAAGTTCCGATTAACAGAGTGTAGAAAAGGCTGCTCAGACTGTGACAGCGGCTCCTTTAAGAGGGCGGAGTTTAGTGCTCCAACTCACGTGCGTGGGCGTGCGTGTATATAAGAAGGAGGAAGAGGGGAGAATCGTGTCAGTCTGTCTATCGAGCTAAGTTTGAGTTGTAGTCCACATTTATCCTGCTTTGAGTTGTGCGTGAGACAAGTAAGTTACAGCATTAATACCACTGTTTGTTTGTCTGTACAATCCACGTTTCACTGCTAATTAGTAACATGCAATGTTCAATGTTTATTATTTTCCTTTTAGAACCACACGAATTGAAGCGTCAAGAAATGTGTGCTTTGACTGCAACTTATTAAAAGACCTGAACCACAAGACCATACCCTCATTATTGGAGTTCTAACCGGACTCTCAACAGCGATTTGCATACTCCTTCCAGCACTAGTCAGTTACATATTTTTCAATGGTCCTTCGAGCCGGATGGCAAATCGCTGTTTGAAGATGCAGGACTCAGAATTAGCAGCACCTGGCGGCAAACCCAAACGATTGAAATTGGTGCCTTCCTGTATGTCTGATTATGACTTAAGTGGGCCAAGTGCGCTGAGTAAATTCCAAAGACCAGCTGCTCCTACTAGAGCATTACCAGAGGAGCACGTAGCTACGGAGCGCTCAACGAGTAGATCCCCATCACCACCGGCTAGCCAGGGCTTTGACACGGGAAATTTGAGGGATGTTGAGCACGAGCAGGGGTCTCAGCATTTCATGTTGCAAACCACCAGGGGGCAGGATGTCAACACACTCAGTGAGTTTAATGCCGCCCTTAAAGAGATGCGCCAAGAAAATGCTGAACTCCGCAAACAGTTTCAGAGCCTGATGACCGCCTTACAGTCCAATCCTCCTCCTCCTAACCTCCCACCTCCAGGCACATACCGCAGTGGGTTTGACGGAGGCAATCAACGCCCGACCAGAAGCCAACTGGACAATCCAGCCCACTCACAGCTTCAAGATCAGGCACGCGGGTCGTCCGGAAACCTGATACAGGACTTCTCACAAGTCAAAGTTTCACAGCCACCCGCAGATCAAGGATATAGTCCATACTACGCAGCCACACCCCCGCAAAGTGCGTCTCGTGCTGACATGTATGGCCAAAGGCATCCCGCTCACTCATTCAGAGCTAGTGACCCCCAGCATGAAGATTCATACGCTGGCAGAGATTCAGCCTTCCCCCGAGTGCCCTACTCTCATGTTCCACAGAGAGAGACCACATACAGAGGACCAAAGCCCACCATTCCCAGCCTCACATCACCAGACCCCAGAGGGTTCGCACGTATGAAGTTAGCCTTAGAGAATTTATTACCGCATGACGCCACTGAGAGATACAAGTACCAGATTCTCACTGATCATCTTAAGTGTGAAGAAGCCTCACTGGTGGCTGACTCTTATTGTAATTCCAGGCTACCCTACACAGATACGATGCTGGCTCTCACCAAGATGTATGGACAGCCCCACAAGCTTGCTGTGCAACGGATTGCAGCGCTAATGGATGGTCCAAACATACGTAGCGGTGATGCTAAGAGCTTTCGTTTATTCGCTCTCAACGTGCGCTCACTAGTGGGCATGTTAGAACAGCTGGGTCGACAAGGTCAGGTTGAATTAACCTGTGGCTCTCATGTCTCGAGGCTTTTAAGTAAACTCCCCCACGACCTCAATGCCAGCTTTAAAAGATTCATCCATCCACTTAGAGTTTCCATTCCGACCCTTTTCGAATTTGCTGATTGGCTGGAATATGAGTTCGAAGTCCAGGAAGACAGCATTACGCCCCCCAAGAGAGACGAGTCATCCAACAAGAGGCATGATGACAAGCGCGCTACTAAATCTTCAAGTAAGTCTGCTACTATCCTCCTGAACACTGAGAAAGGTTTGGGATCAAGCTGTGCAGCAGACCCACCTGCCTCTGGACAGTCAGCTGACAAGGCAAATACAATGGAAAGGAGAAAGGCCTACTGCCCATATTGTGATAATGACAAGCACTTCCTAAACAGCTGCTCTAATTTTAAGGACTTGACTAGGGAACAAAAGGTGACGTGGATTAAAGTCAATAAGAAGTGCTGGCGTTGTGGACGCAATCATCAAGCGGCAAAGTGCACGCTCAAAGCCCCCTGAAAGGACTGTGGCAGGAAACATCTGCTTGTGCTGCATGACGTGAACGAGAGAGGAAAGGAGGAGGAACAAGCACCGCATTCACCGCCAACAGGAAGCTGCCTCGTAAGCACAACCGACAGAGTCCTGTATGCAGACCGCCCAGTCTACAACCGGAAGGTGTTGCTGAAGATCAGCAAAGTCTTCCTGAGGAACGGTGACAAATCCTTGGAGACATATGCAATTCTAGATGATGGCTCTGAGCGGACAATACTGCTCCAGCCTGCTGCCAAACAGTTGTGCCTGGAAGAAGCAGAGTACAAATGGCCTGATTGGGAAACTTAGAATATGTAATGGAAGTTGAGCTGTCTTCAATTTAGTCTGCAGGTGGCTGGACTGTTAAATCACTCAATCTAACTATACGAACTCTAGTAAGAGGAAACAATTTAACTATTCGTATCGGGCAACTGATTTATAAAATACTTGTGAGTTACATCTTAGAAGAGTAGCAGTCATATGGAATTACATTAAAATAGAAGGAAAATATACACGTGGCGACAGCTAACAGAGGGATTTAATGCAGCAGAGTTGGAAATTAGCCAGTGGTAAATGATAAATCACCAGATTTGATCAGATGATTAGGCGATACATTTCTATCAATACTTTCTCGGTTGACAGCGGCATGGGAAAAGGAAAATAAATAAATAAATAAATAAAAATAAAAAAGCAAAACAAAACAAACTGTTCATTTGAGGCATCATTAAAGAGGGGTATTGTAGGCTTCCCATAGTTAGCTAGACAGATTAATTCTTGAGGAAAAAGCATTCGTGGATTGATTAGGAATGAACAATTTGCAGCTCGAACAGTGAAGTTGAATGACCACAAACTTTTAGTCGGAGAAATCTTATAGGGAGTTACAAAACAGGAAGAAATTATATACACTTAACTACTGTAATTAAGATCATGTGACAACACCAAGGAATTACACACAGAAAACAATAAAATGAACTAGAAAAAGGGGAGGCATGAACGTAGTAAATTGACGTTGAGGAAATACAAATAATTAAATAAACGAGTAGGAAATCAAGACAAAACAAAATAGAGTTTGACAACCTGCAAGAGAGGTTCGAGATGACAACAAATGAGAAGATAAACACATGGATGTGGGAAGAAAAAAGAACAGTTGTAATCCAAGAGGTATTAAACAGAAGAACTTGAAGATACAGCACAACTTTAGGTATTAAAGTTTTGTTAACAATTGAAGCAAACAAAAGGGGGGATTTGAACCATGTTCTAGGATTATAGGTGTAATTTGGAAGGCTACGGGAAGAACTTTAAACATACAATTCGATGTTCATTTGAGGATTAATTTGAGGAGATTAGAGCCAATGAGGAGGCGGAGTTGTTTTCAAGGTAAATTAGGTCTTGCACTTGATATCCATCTAATCTATTGGACTACAATGAGTTGGAAAGGAGTTGGGGAAAGCAATAATACTGGTAATGGTGGATTGGAGCTGTTGATTGAAGAAAATTAGCTCTGATTCTGTGAAATGACTCATTTGCGTGTGATTAAAGGTTTTGTGAGAGGATGGAAATGTGTCAGTCACTAGTGCGGTGTGTGTGTGTGTGTGTGGGTGGCCACCATTGAAATACACTTAGACTATATATTGAGAATGGGAGTCAATCAACCACGCGGTGAATTGTTTAATTGATAAAAGGTAGCATGCTTGAAGAGGCATGTGTGAAGATATTCAAGGAAAAGTGCATTGAGAGTTGGAGATGATGTGAACAAGATAAGAGGATGAATTCCTCTCACCTGGAACTATATACTGCATAAGCTGTGCGGTTCAACAAATGGGATACACTGACTGATCGGTGACGGTTCTTGACCAAATCTGTGTGGACGAATAATTTGGAAGTGGTACATCTTATGGCACCATTTGACAACCAAATTAGTCAAATGGAGAAGGCCTATTGCGGTAATAGGGCTGGACACAACTGTACCAGCTGTGAATGACTTTGGACTGTATGAGAGGTGACACCGATGTCGACTATGAGACGGAAAAACTTGGACAGTGACCCTACATATGGCATTCGTGCCAGAGACTGAGACCAAAAGACAATTGTGACTTCATGAAATGTTTTGTTTTTTAACCTTTTTCTTTTCAGCTTGAATGCTCAGCCGTTGCTAAAGGAACAGACGCTGTGTTGGTTATATAATTTATGTTAATTTTGCAGGTTGCGGATCACCTTCTGAGAGGATGATATGCTATATTTGTTCATTGTTAACCCTAACCCTTTATTTTTCATGGTTGATTGATTTTGTTGATGATGACTTCGAGCTGATTTACAGGATGGACGCTGCGGATTCCAGTTCCGAGATTATGTGGTGTTTGATTTGTATGATGTGGTTTGTTGTCGTGAGTGGGTGTTTGTTTATTGAGGTGTGTTCTGTTAGAGCCGTTTCCATGTCAAGCAGGTTGCGGGAGCAGCTACTGGATGGAAAGTGAATTTGTTTGCGTGAGTTGTTTCCGGTTGTGTTTCAGCATTCAAGTAAGTGTCCATTCCAGAAGGAGAGATGGCTGGTCAACGAATTAATAATAATAATGACCTGCGTGAAGTTGGCCCCCCATTTGTTGCAAAAATAGGTGGAAATAGTTTGTTTCGTTTGTGCTGCGTTTGTGCCCGTTTGTGCTGTTAAAATTTTCGTTTGTGCTGCTTCGGTTCGAAAGATATTACACTTTGTTTTATTTCGAGTGTGACGTCACCCAGCCCCCCATTTTCATCCGATTGACTTGGGAATGGTGCCGTTCGTTTGTGCTACGTTTGTGCCCGTTTGTGCTGTTAAAATTTTCGTTTGTGCTGCTTCCGTTCCAGAGATATTACACTTTTTAATTTCGAGTGGTGACGTCACCCAGCCCCCCATTTTCATCCGATTGACTTGGGAATGGTGCCGTTCGTTTGTGCTACGTTTGTGCCCGTTTGTGCTGTTAAAATTTTCGTTTGTGCTGCTTCCGTTCCAGAGATATTACACTTTTTAATTTCGAGTGGTGACGTCACCCAGCCCCCCATTTTCATCCGATTGACTTGGGAATGGTGCCGTTCGTTTGTGCTACGTTTGTGCCCGTTTGTGCTGTTAAAATTTTCGTTTGTGCTGCTCCGGTTCGAAAGATATTACACGTTTTAATTCACGCGGTGACGTCACAAACAGGAACGCGCCAGCGTCAGTTTGTTTTGTTTTGCTGTCGAACAAGGAGCTCGGTATCGCGCTACCGCGTTCAGTCAATCACTTGAATCACTCGTATTTGTTATTAATTCCAGGTTATAAACTAGTTCCTGGAATGAACCGATGTTTTGTATGTTTTTGCGCATTTTACATTCTTCATGATCCTGGAAAGCAACTGTTGCCGGACGAACTTCAGGTAAACATGTCAAACTCACTGTTGTAGCTTTTTTGCTAGCATACAGTAATCTTAAAACCTTCCTGTTTTCACTGCTGTAAATTACTTTAAATTCGGTCTTATTTCTTTTAATAGTGTTGTTCTACTGCTCATTCATTTATTTCATCAGTAGTCATTACAGCTATGTGATTATTTCTTAAAATTATAGTAGACGTGAGGCTGAAACATATCCGTTGAACTTTTTGAAATAAAAACAACTTAAAGACACCCCTCGATGAAGCATTCCCTCATTTGAGAACAACTGAATTAATATAAAAACAGTCCGTGTGTAATTGATGAGAGCCTGCAGAGAAACCTTGGGTGAAACGATAGCTTTATGTGTAAAGAAAACAGCAACAAACAAAACCCCAAACTATTTACATTGCAACAATTAAGCAATCACTGCTTTGTGAAGAACAAAGCATGTGGGAAGATCTTTGTCTTTTCTGATGCTGCTTTCACTCCACTTTCCAGGTCATTGTACATCTCCCAGGCAAAAGCAGCCCTCCTGCAGTATGCCACATAATGTCCAAGAGAATCCTGGGTCAAACCTCTTTGAAATCCTATGACTGCTCTCAAAGTAAACATATTCTCTTGCAGCACCAAACTAGAGGGAATTTCAAGCAGGGCAACTTCTGTCCCACTCGTACCAAGGTCGGTGTCAATCCACAAACATTCTCCAAGACTGTAGCTGTGGGAAACATTCGCCGAACACAGAGCCTTTCCTGTACTGTTGTCTTGCTTTTTAAATGTAGATGGACACTGAGATGCATTTTGGATTGGTCGGAGGCAAGTAGAGTCAGGAAGGCTCAGTCCTTCTTCAGCAGCAGTCTGAAGATAAGTCATGCCACAAGTCTGCAGGACAGCAATGTTGGTACACACAAGCGGAACTTCCCTTATTACTTGAGTGCTTAGGCTGCAGTACGGTGAGGAACATTGTTTTTTCAAGTATACACTTGGAAGATTCCTCATAGCTCTCTCAATCACTGTCGAGATGTGGCATTGTGCATCTATTTGGAGAGCACCAGAGGTTAGGTGGACAGGCTTGAATATTTCTTTCAGGAGTTCTGCCCTCTTGGAATACACGTGTTGTGTCACACCTCGTGTTGCGATGGTTTTTACCAAGTGGAGGAATGGATTGTCACAGGTCTTGCTGCTTACAGCCTTTTCAAATGAAAAGCTGTCACAATAAGAGCAAGAAAGACTGAAACACGGCATCAAATGCACAAATGTTGAGCACAGCGACTTTCAATTTGGAAAGTTTAACAGGCTGTTGTTGGTTTCCATTTTTCAACAATTGCACCTTGACTTATTTACGTTCCACGGATGAATCCACATGCAGCCACTCAGGACAAGGAGAGAGATATGAACTCATCTTCCTTTTTTTGGGTGGAACTACTAAGCCTCTCCAGTTCTCAACTTCGGTAATATGAAGATTGATTGCAGCAGCATCAGATTCATCACCAAGGTCAGCATCATTTTTTACATTTTTTCCCCCACTCTGGGTAGTAGAGACATCGTCAGGTCGTAAGACAGTCGTAGCATCACCTACATCAGCCTTTTCTCTTTTTTGTTTTGCAGCAGAAATCCGCATGTTTCCCTCAATGAAGGCAAGATGACGAGCAACAAACCGGTCGACACGAATGGGAAGGCTTTCATGCTTGAAAAGCCCATTTTTTATGTTTTTGAACTCTGCTTCAACAGCTGCCGAACTTGCAGTGATGGTGGTGCTTCGGAAGAGAGGGACCATTACTCCTGTCCAGAGTGGTAAGTAACTTCCCAGTCTGATGATGTGGGGAATAATCTCAGGGAGGAAGTGGGTGTTATCCCTGTCTCCCTCAGCCATGGCAAGTGACCTGCTCTCCTCGCATAATTCTGTCACCCACTGTCGAGCATTAGTGTGGATCTGTTGATGCGCCTCGACGGGTTCCTGTGCCTGAACCTCTGTGTCTGGCATGGTGATACAGTCTTCTTGTGCAATTTGTGTTTTTAGGTATTTCTTGCACTTTTCTGATGGGAGAGGGGTTCCAGAACTGTCATTACCTTCGGACTCACTCAGTGCCACAGTAGTGATGGCACGTAGAAGTTCTGTTGAATGTTCCACACATTGTGACTTGAGTAGTTGTGCTAATGATCTCACATAAAAATCTTTAACACGATGTCTTTTATTTTTCAGGCAGTCCCATTGGCAGATCATTTTGATGCAGTGTGCAACATCTACCCTGACAAAGCATGGCGGCAGGTTTGCATGCTGATTCCCCAGCAAGACTTTAAAGCACTCATTAATGTAGCTCTTCAAATCGGGATGTGGGGTAAAAGCTTTGACCAGAGATCCAAGAATTGCGAGAGAGAAATCACTTACAGCTTCTTTTGGGACCGGTGCACCTGCATGGAACCATTCTTTTAGCCACCCTGTGATAGCGCCAACATCATGCTTCTCTGATAACATCTGCACCACTGGGACACTGCAGCTGTTATTTCCCGTCAGAACACCCTGATAAAGGAAGATGTGGCCGGACGAGCCATTCGGTCTCACCAGTTTCTTAACTACTGAGCCAGTAGCATCAAAGCATACAGTTGGATGAGGTTTTTTTTGACAATGTCTTGTACACATGCATTTGTGTTTGACTCCAGTAATGACAGAAGAATTTGTCAAGTCCAATGTCTTTGATGCTCCCACTGTGAGGTGTACTGTACTTTAACAGCTGCAACGACAAAATTGGATTTTTATCACCCAATGCCAAATCATTTCTCTCTTGTTTTGCCTTGCGCAGGGTGGCCAAATTTGGGAGGTGGCTTGGCTCAGGATCTCCGAAGTTCATTAGTGTTGTTGCTTGCGGTGCCCGCCATACATGTGGTTCCATCCTGCCCTCAACAAGTTCCTTGGCTATCTTCACATGCAACTGCCCAGACAGGAATCGCTTTGAGCTGCCAGTGTAATGAGAGTCATCAATGTTCTTGATGTAAACAGTTGAGCATCATTGGACCGTCGAGTTCAGGCTCTCTGTCGCAATTGATGTCAAGATGGCCATGACATTCCCTGCAGTGTCCTCTAATTTCAATATACAGTGGAACCTCGGTTCTCGACCATAATCCGTTCCTGAACCCTGTTCGAAAAGCGAATTGTTCGAACACCGAAACCATTCCTTTACTGCTTGCACTGACTTTCTTTGGAGGCATGATTAGGGGCTAAAACACTTCGTACACCTCTATAAAACGCGAGAGCAAAACGCAGCACGTCCGCACGCGACAACAGTTGATCACGAAGAGAGCAAGAGAGCGATCTACACCCGTACGCCGCTCAGCATCCCACCCTCGCGTACGCACTCACGCGTCATACCGGCGTTCGAACTCTGATGTTTGTTCGAACTGCGAAGCAAGAATTTCTCTATTTTTTTGTTCGGACTCCGATTTGTTCGAACTCAGAGTCGTTCGAGAACCGAGGTTCCACTGTAATTATTTGTGACTAATGGATAGACTCGACCGAGTTGTGTGCTGTGTGGGCAGCGTGGGTTCAGTTTCCACTCAGTGACGGTGTCTATGTCCGTCCTGTGACTAGCTGGCAACCAGCTTAGGGTGTTGTGCGCTTTTCGCCCGTAGTCAGCGGGGATAGGCTCCAGCACCCTCCCGCGACCCTGTACAGGATAATGACATGACATTAACGATAGCCTAATCATTCAATTGTTGCACCTTTTCTTGCCTGATGACGACCGTTTTATTGCGTGCTACTTTTCAAACTTGTAACTATGCACTTTTGTATTTATTCTTCCACCTTCCCCCTGTGTTTTCCATCAGGTAAGCTGTGACCTTTCCTGTCTTTGTCACTCCATACACTGGCAAGTACCGCGGGCAGTCCTAGCCTGGCGGAAAGGGGCAGTACTCGTAAACTGTGCTGCTTCTGGAGACCCCATGGCTGCGGGCCCACCATCTCCCTCTGCAAGCAACCGAAAGCTCACACTGGTGTAGTTTGCAACCAACAACGGGTCAGAGGGTCTACACCAACACATGAGCTGTCCACATACCAGGAGGTCGGGAGGAAGCAGAACAAATTGCCATTAAACAAGGGTTCCTCAACTACGGACATGTAAGTTCAACAACTCTGCTCTTAGTGTTCTGGTTTGCACAGGTGAAGGGTAAAAAACACAACTCGGTCGAGTCGAGTGTACCACTACACCTTCAGTGACCGCTATAATTAATCTGGAATCAAATATTAAGTATTTTGATAATCGGTTAATCATTGAGAGACACTACTTAAAATTCAAATTGCCCAAGTCCTGACTTCAGCCTCTCGAAAGTTAATTTTCTCTGATTTGTGACTCAGAATAAGACGGGCAAACACCGGCATTTACTTTGGAAAACAATGATAAACATTTCTGACTATTTTCTGACATGTCACTAGTCACAAAGTGAATAATTTACAATGCATGGAAAAAGCGGGACTATTTTACAGTTCATGCTGAGTTTCTAGAAAGTCAGCCTGGACCATTTGACTGACCTACGGTCAAAAGTCACGGCGCAAACTGTGAAATTAATGCCAATACCACATGATCGATGGCCAGCGTGTTAAAAACAATGGTAATATTATCGTGCATCACTGGTAAATAATACATTGTGAAATTTAAGACACGCTCCCAACAACCCGAGAGATATTTTTCAAATAATCAAAATACAGAAAATGAGAATGAGGTTTATTTGCGAAAATGCGGCTATCTTTTATGTTACCTGTTTTCCTTTTAAAAAAGAATTAAACACGCCAAGACAAACAAAAATGAATATGAACAAATTCCTGCCATCTTTTTTGTTAATATATCACAGTCATGTCTCCTACAAAAGAAACAAAAAACAAAGGAAGAGAATAAGCATATTATTGTTATTGTTTTAATAGTTTGCTGAAGTCTCGCTGCCAAAGATGTTAACAGTAGCTATTAGTCAGAATTTTGTCAGGATAATAAATCATCAAGTCAGATTTAAAAAAAAAAGAAAAGTAAATTAAGGATGAAAAAGACTGTCAAATCGGTGTCAAGTCATATCTGCAGCAAAACTTACTCGACTTTGCTAACATTACAAAAATTGCTACATTTCTTATCGGATTCGTAAAATATTTACCTTTTCAAAGAAGTAGATAAACACCATTCCATTCTGTATATCTGACATCGACTTACTGAAAACACAATATATCAGCGTAAGAGTATGCAAGCATAAATGGTATGAAACAAATTTTGGTGTTTTCCACTAAACATAAAGCACCACCCGAGAGCTATTAAGTCCGGTGTTTTACTGACAGTTCAGAAGAACGAGGCTTTTATTATTTCTTAAATGATGTTTACGCAGTCTTTATCACTTAATGTCTCATTTCTTAAATAATGTACACAATCCTTCTTACTAAATGCGAGAATGCGCTCTGAAAGGAGCTCTTAAGATTTTACATCAAAATATAAAGCAGCATAATTTATGTTATTATTCTAAATCATTCAACCTTAATTTATTTACCGAATAATGCTTCTGTTTTATGATGGACTCGTAGTCCGGCACGAGTGGATTTGCATATTGGCAGATTTTTTTTCTATCTCTCTTCAATATTATTTTCAGGTTTTGGGGCCGTTTGTGCTGGCGGCAGCCGTCTTTACTTTTGACCACCTGCGGGCACAATGACAATAAATTCTAAATAGCGATGGTACGCGATACAGTGAACGCTTAATGATACTTGTTAACTCTGGAAACTTTCTGTCTTTAACTATTTCATCCTGGCTGGCCGACTTTTGCGGTAATTTATTTGTTACCAAGTGCAATTTTATTACTCTGTGGGGCAAGCTTCAAAGCAGAGACTTCCCTAAACCTTTCTGTGCTCCTATTTTCGTAGGTGTATGCATCTTGCGATGATAAAAAAATCCTTGATTTTATGACGCGTCACTTTTTGACCCATTTTCTCCCTCGCAGCTAAATGAAGGCGATCTGCACCTCCAAAACTGGCTGGTTGAATGGGATCGTAGTACAATTTTTCAACCAACGCTTAACGCTCATGACGGTTTATGATTTAGTGACAAACGTCACATTGTTATTTGTCTAAACACACAGACGCAAAAGCATATTTTTAAAAACATCCATTTTTAATTGAATGAAATACAAAAATATGAAAAGGTTAAGTCTGGTTACACATGATAAGGATTCTCTAAGACGTAAAAAGTCTGTAGGTCAGGGTTAAAACAGATGGATTAACTTTTGATTCTAACAGGTCTTCAAACATCTTCAATTCGTGCGCGAGATCCACAGGTTGTTGATGACGGAGACGGTATCTTATCACATCGTTAAACAGCGTGAGTATGCTAAGTCACTTATCGCATTTTCCCAATTTTCCAAAATATTTTGAAACGTGTCGATCAATCCCGAGCGACTCAAAAATATGACATGTTGCACAAACAATTCCCAAGGCTCCTGAAAAATTGTTAAAGACATGGCACGCACTTTTTGCATAAACAATAAAAAATTTTCAATGAAAGGGTCTTTATCATCGGGGTTATATGTAATTGCTCTATTTATTATATCTGCCCACCCTTGGCTTCTATAGCCAAAAAGCGATAATTTTCTCAACACATTACCCATTTTTAGTCAAAGTTAATATTTTCTATAAGATATTCTTCGAAAATATCAAGTTGATCACGATATATCATACAACATACGCTCTCATCCACTTTAAGGCGGTCCGGTAAGTCCTTTACGAGTGCTAAGTCCACCATTAAGATCTCTGCAACTCGCTTGACTGTTTCTTTATCCGTTTTTACAGAACACAAATCCAACAAGTTGTGAATACAGGGTAAAAACTTTTTATCGCAAAGGATTGGCATGATGCGCTCATAGTGCAGTCTTAGATAATAATTATGCCCTAAGTATTTATAGCTATGCAAACAACCCCGTTTTTTGTGATACTTTATCTCAAAGCGTCTGACCATGTAAAGAATCGCCGCTTTAACAACTATTACGACATCCATATCAACCCATCCCTTAGGAGGATCAACCCATGACATATGTTGGACATCATCCTTGGAAATAGGTGCAGGTGCGGGGTCAGGGTCGTTGACGGTCTGAACCTTAGAGGGCTCAAGCGAACGGTTTGAGAACTCTTGTTCAGACCAACTAGGTACTCGTACCTCCTTGATTTGTGGAGATTCAGCCTGGTCGGACCAACTGGGCTGTTGTACCTTCTCGTTTTGTGAAGATTCTGCCGACGAGGTGGGGGTCATCGGAGGTGTCGACGGCGGCGTCGGCGAAACGGGACGACTCCACCCTGAATATGATGGCTCGCCAGTGTTGTACGAGGCTACAACAGGGGTTGGTAAGATTCCCGTACCGCCCACCCATAAAGAGTATGATGGTCCTGCCTGGTCCTCGTCTGTTTTTGTAGGGGTTCCATCCTGGTCTACATTTGTACAGGCGTCAACCTGTTCCATGTTTGCAGTTGTCAGGGTTTCTACACCAACAACGTTTTCAACCATAGTCATGTCATGGTTGCATGTAGGTTCATCCACACCGCTATCTGTAATACAAAGATACCATGATTAAATATTATATAGCGATATAGTTAAAGATTAATTGCAACGTTTACCTGAAGAGATTTCTGCAATGTTGTTAGAAACCTGATCAGGTGCAGCGATGGTTGTCACCCTTCTCGGTGTGATGTCCATGACCATGCGGCGTCTTGTTCTGAGCGTCTTCATTTTTAGAGTAGGTCTGGCTCTTCAGCCGGAAAAATTGGTTTGTCTGTGCAGAGCGTGACTTGGGCTTTGGCTGTATTGAGACTGGGGTCGGGATATGATAGTAGGGGATGTGCTTATTTTTGACAGAAGCGTGATTCTGGGGGGCGGGCGGTGTTGTTTATGCTTACAAACACGACCACAACTTGGTGGTCGTCTGTCTGTCCAACTATAGATAAGAAATACGTGAAAATATGTCGAAGCTTGTTGCAAAGATGACTTGGGGATGTCTACAGACAAGATGCTGTTCCTCCTTGAAAGGTAAAATAATTGGTAAAACAACCTTAATGATATCTTAGCTTAGCTGCTATTTCTTAACCTAAACGCATGTTGTTTCTTAGCTGTATTCTATTTTCTTAACCTAAATGTATATTGTTTCTTAACCTAACTACATACTATTTCTTAGCTGTACGCTGTTTCTTAGCTGCATGTTATTTATTATATATATATATATATATATATATATATATATATATATAATATTCTAATATCTAATATTTCTTTGCTTACCTGTATAAACTACAAACATGAGGGTTGCCTAGCTGTGTGCTATATTCTTAACCTAGCTGTATTCTATTTCTTAACCAGGCTGGTTGCTATTTTACTCAGCGTATGGACTACAAAAAAGGACTACAAACATGGGGGCTGCCGGCAGTAGGAAGGCTGTGACGTACAGGGAAATAGGAGGGTGCGAGGGGCGGGAGCGGTGGAGACATCACCCTTCATTTTTCTCGTCCGTAGCGGGATAAATGACGGCGTTTGACTGTCCAAATGTAGCCAACAAATACATGTCCAGACATGCAAACATGACTAGGCAGATTTTACAAAAAGCAAAGGGGTCTGACGACCGGATGTCGACAGTTGCCCGCCACTCACTATCTTTTGAAACACCTTGAGGCTGCTGCAGGCTTGGAGGGTGTCTATGGCCGGCGTCTTGCCCGGACAACCCCCCAAGCCTGCACAATACCATGTTTAAACTTATGTCGCTGGGAATATGTCCAGACATGTTTGCAAAAAGGGCAAATATCAACCGAATAAACATATTATTCAAAGGTAATAACAACGCCTGCTCTTCTCAACTCATATTATTTCACTCGTTTAATTTAATTTTATACATCTACATTATTTAATTAGATATAGCTCATTTCATTGGATGCTTTATATACTTCAGATATTAAAATATGGATGACCTATATCCACCGAATAAACATCTTATTCAAAGGTAAAAACAACGCCTGCTCTTCTCAACTCATATTATTTCACTTATTTCATTTGGTTTTATTTATTTAAATAGAACATTGCATTGGATGCTTTATATACTTCAGATATTAAAATATGAATGACATAAGTACAGTTTGGGAGGGGGACACACGCACGCAGGGAACACATTGTTTTTAACATAAGAAGCATACAGTTTGGGAGGGGGGCTTGGCCCACACGCACGTAGGGGACACATTGTTTTTACTACTGAGGGCAATCAGGGGAGGGGGGCTTGGCCCACACACACACACACACACGCCCGTGGGGAACACATTGATTTTGATAGAAACGTAATTCTGTAGGCGGGGTCCACTTCGACAAAAGCGTAATTCTGTAGGCGTGGTATTAAACCTTCAAGGGCAGGGAATATGTAAATATTTTTAAATAGGTGGCTGGAGATTGGATAGTTTGAACACAGGGGGCGGGGATAGCGGCCATTTTGGACAAAAGCGTAATTCTGTAGGCGGGGACAAGGAGACAAAAGCGTAATTCTGTAGGCGGGGTTATGACGTCATCAAAATTTGAAAAAGCGTAATTCTATTATCTCTTTTACATATTCCTGCTGGTGCTCCCCCCTTCATCCCTTAGTGCAAATACGTTGTATTGTTAGGGACTTCCCTAATAAAATAGAGGGCTCGGCGGAGTGTGCTCCAGAACGAAGTTGGAGATGTAACTGAGCACACCTCCGTTCGTTCTCCTCGCGAGTAAAAGATCAACTCTTGTCTTCCTTCCATTCATTTAGCCTTTGTTCAGTGAATGCTTAGGTGATTGAACCTGACAGTAATTATTAAATGCATCTGAGGGGATATTTGAAGAGTTTGAGTTTTGTTCAATGGACCATACATATACGAGCCAGCCAAACACAGCGAGAAAACCAGCGCTGACTCCAGTCGCCATCAAGTTGCCAACTCCTGACATTCCAGAACCTTTGAGAGAAACTGAGACTGCTTGCGTTTCTCTTTCTTGTTCTTTTTCGAGTTCAACTTCTAGATCTGTTTTTCACCTTTTCACACAGCGTAATGAAGGCCAGTTGAGCAAGTGGAACAAGTAATTTTATTGATAGTGGAAGGCACCGATTTCATAAGCACCGTTTCTTCTCACACCTTTTCCATTAGGTACGATTAAAAAGACAACTGAAAAGCATAACGTTAACAAATGTTGTTCCAGGCAAAGGCAATTAATTTTATTTACGTTTGATGTTAACACACAAAAAAACTCATCATCACTCAGACACAATGGTTCTTCTGGCACTGATCACATTGGCTTAATGTCAATAAAAAAGCTTTGCAAAATTCAATACATCATATTTTATTCAAAATCACATTTCCATCTTACCACAAAGAGTCAGTTCCTTCAGTTTTTTTTGTCTTTTTTTTTAAGCTTGAACGATCGCTGCAATTCTCACCAGCACAATTGTGTCTCTCAGCACTATGTTTAGTGGAGAATGTTTTAGCACAAACGCTGCAACTGAATGGCTTGTCTCCACTGTGCGTTCTTGTGTGGTTTGTTAAATGCGGCTTTTGAGAGAAACTCTTGCCACAAACTAAGCAGGAAAAACGTTTTTCACCACTGTGTGTTTTTCTATGTTTTGTTAAAGCAGAGTTGTCAGAGAAGCATTTTCCACAAACGGAGCATGAAAAAGGTTTTTCTCCACTGTGCGTTCTTGTGTGGCTTCGTAAATGCGACTTTCGAGAGAACCTTTTGGCACAAACTGAGCAGGAAAAAGGTTTTTCTCCACTGTGTGTTCTTGTGTGCCTTTTTAAATTTGACTTTTCAACGAAACTCATGCCACAAACTGAGCAGGAAAAAGGTTTTTCTCCAGTGTGTGTTCTTGTGTGCCTTTTTAAATTTGACTTTTCAACGAAACTCATGCCACAAACTGAGCAGGAAAAAGGTTTTTCTCCAGTGTGTGTTCTTGTGTGGATTCCTAAATATGACTTTTCAGAGAAGCTTTTACCGCAAACCGAGCAGGAAAAAGGTTTTTCTCCACCGTGTGTACTTGTGTGGATTCGTAAATACGACTTTTGAGAGAAACTCTTGCCACAAACTAAGCAGGAAAAACATTTTTCACCACTGTGTGTTTTTCTGTTTTGTTAAAGCCGAGTTGTCAGAGAAGCATTTTCCACAAACGGAGCATGAAAAAGGTTTTTCTCCACTGTGCGTTCTTGTGTGGCTTCGTAAATGCGACTTTCGAAAGAACCTCTTGGCACAAACTGAGCAGGAAAAAGGTTTTTCTCCACTGTGTGTTCTTGTGTGCCTTTTTAAATTTGACTTTTCAACGAAACTCATGCCACAAACTGAGCAGGAAAAAGGTTTTTCTCCAGTGTGTGTTCTTGTGTGGATTCGTAAATATGACTTTTCAGAGAAGCTTTTACCGCAAACCGAGCAGGAAAAAGGTTTTTCTCCACCGTGTGTACTTGTGTGGATTCGTAAATGCGACTTTTGAGAGAAACTCTTGCCACAAACTAAGCAGGAAAAACGTTTTTCACCACTGTGTGTTTTTCTATGTTTTGTTAAAGCCGAGTTGTCAGAGAAGCATTTTCCACAAACGGAGCATGAAAAAGGTTTTTCTCCAGTGTGCGTTCTTGTGTGATTTATTAAATCAGACTTTCGAGAGAAACATTTACCGCAAACCAAGCAGGAAAAAGGTTTTTCTCCACTGTGTGTCCTTGTGTGCCTTGTTAATCGTGACTTTAGAGAAAAGCTTTTACTGCAAACTGAGCAAGAAAAAGGTTTTTCACCACTGTGTGTTCTTGTGTGACTTGTTAAATGCGACTTTTGGGAGAAGCTTTTACCACAAACTGAGCAAGAAAAGGGGGTTTCTCCACTATGTGTTCTTGTGTGCGGTTTTAAAGACAGCTTTGAAGTTAATGAGTCAGTGTGACATGCCCTTTCACCTTTGGCTTGCCCATCATCATCATCATCAGGAGAGCGTGATAATGTGTCCTCATTATGTGCTTGTGATGGCGCCCAGTGGTCTTCGTCACCTTCTGTTGTCACGTGATAACTTGAACTGCTGCTTGGAGGCTCCGCCCCTCTGTTGTCCTCACTCTCATCCTTGTTTGCATCTTCACTCTTTATAGGGACAACGTTCAGTGGTGACTTGTTGACCCCCTCCTCCTCCTCCTTTTTGATGTGAGTCAAGTCTGGCTCCTCTTTTACAGAACGGAGATCGTTTTCACTGACGTCTGCAGGACACAAAAAGACAAATTTGGTTTGGTCAAGTCAAACCTCATGTGGCGACTTTGTCTTATATTGTTTCTACATGACTTGTGCCTGCCGCACACGGAGCAATGCGTGCGACACGGTGTTAAAGAAATTAAATTTGTCATGTCATCATGTTTCAAAACTATGCTTACGGGTTAATAGAAGGTCACAAAAACATGGACCTCTTAAACAGGAAAACGTGAGTTCAGTGGTAACAGAGTTGTGTCTATGCTGGCAGTTTAGCAGGAAGCCACAAAATCAAATGCACGTCTTGAACCGTGTTCGACGGGAAACCGTTTAGCAGAAGTGTGACCCAAAGATGTTTTGGAAGCTGAAACCGTTAGAACAAAAGGAAGCGTGTGGACGGGTGTGATAAAGTCAAAATATGTCCATTCTGTTTGAGTTTGCATATTCAAATCTGCTTCAATAAAAAGCCACATGAGAGAAGAAATCTTTGGCTTTCACTCTGGGAACTAAATGTTCCTGGGCTTGTTGGTAGAAAAGGGGGTTGTGATGTTCTCACTTTTTAAGCCCATAGTAAGCCAAAGATGCAGATGCATTCCTTGCAGCATGCGCTTGTTCAATGATGAGATCCGACCAACCCTGGATGGATGCATTTAATGCATTTTAAATGTTTGGATGAGGTGAAACTATGCACACGTGCACAAAACAGTGCAGGGCCACCCGAGGTTCATTGACTCTCACCCGACCAAGCCAGTACAAAGTTCATAAATAAGACCAATACGTACTTGATTTTTTTTTAAAAACTTAATATTTTGTGTTTTATCCACTAAAATTGATCAACCGCCATTGATGTTTTCGCCGCAGTGTGCACATTTTTTAGAGTCAGGCAGAATTCCTCCAGGAAGGAATTGCTTGAACAAGATATAAATACCAGAAAATGTAAAATGTTAAATAATCAGTTTAAATTTTATTTAAAAAAAAACATGGAATTCACCCCCCCCCCTTATTGGTTATTCTTTGGCATTTATTTTCTGAACTGATTTCATTTGGCAAAAACAAATGTTCAGCAGACCTGCAAGTAAAAGGCAATATTTAAAAATAAAGCGGCAATAACCTTGGACGCATTTCCCCAAACAACTTAATGTTGTGATGCATATATTTAACGATAGAAAGTCGTTCTTTACAAAGCAAATGAGAGTAAGACGGGTACAAACCTGCTTTGATTGGCACAACACGAGGCTGGTTGCAACCTTCGCCCAGCAGTGGAAGATGTTGCTCGGACTCTTCTTTTATTCCACAAAGTTCCTCTTTGTACTTGGGTGTCGTTCTTGCACACATTTTTCAAACGCCAATCTCAACAAATCCGCACTCGATCTCTGCTTGGCGATGAGTCATGTGCCTCTTTTCGTTAGCGGCTAGCTAGCTAACAAGCTAAGCTAACTACGACGAAAAGCATCAACGCGCGAAGATGAGGTTATCGGGACACAAAGACTTAATGAATTATGTCTTAGTCCTTTTGAGTAGCACTGGACATTCTGTCAGAAAATAACAGTCAGTTCCACACTAAATCAGAAGAATTTAGCGGTGGGATTTTTTGTTCCGGTGTGGACGGGTCGGTGGATGTGGTCGAGGTCCTTCGGAAGCTGCGCGCTTGCTAATGACGTCATGCTTTAAGCACGTCTTTTTCAAATATCTTTCTTTGCCTCTGTGTTTGTTTTACCCCTGTTCTATTTTAATATATATTTTATATAATATTTGAAATCGGTTGATAAAAAAAATTAACAAAATAACTAAATTAACGCCACATTGGCGAGTCAGCATCGACGTCACTTCCGCCGATGCCTCGAGAAGCCGCTGCTGCAACAGCACTGGGACGTTTCCGTTTCTCCTACCGAACTTGCAACTATGCTGTGGTTCAGTCGGGCTGCAAGATTGTATGAATATAATGTTTGCATATACTAGCAGTGCTTCTCAATTATTTCACGCCCGCCCCTACCAAGAAGAAAAAGATTCGCGCCCCTTCACCACCAATTTTTTTTCTGTCTTTGTAGATTGATATTAGATTGTCAATAAAATATCCATTAACTAACCTAAATTGATAAGAAATATAATTTTGAGAACTATTATAGTGAGGATCTCGAAACTCAGTACTCTGTTGTACAAATATTGATGAGATGACAAATATTTGTCACGTCATGTCATTATCCACACCGCTTATCCTGAACAGGGTCGCGGGAGAGTGCTGGAGCCGATCCCAGCTGACTACGGGCGAAAGGCGCACTACACCCTGAACTGGTCGCCAGCCAGTCACAGGGCAGACATAGACACCGTCACTGAGTGGGAACTGAACCCACGCTGCCTGCACACAACTCAGGAGAGTGTACCACTACACCATCAGTGGTGATATTAGGGCTGGGCGATATGACCTAAAATCAATATCGCGATAAATTGGGCAATTTGACCTCAATAACGATAAATGTGCGATAAATTCCCCCTGAGGACCAAAATCAAAATAAATGCAGGAAATGCATATTAACTGCTTTTTTTATTGACCAACTGGTACACATTAGTTTCAATGAAAAATAAAAGTACAAAAATCATTTGAATAAACATTCAAAATAGCTTGCTTTGCATGACTTGAACAATGTCACAAAGAACAGGAGAAAAAGGGTACCTCTCACAAAATCTTTTTCTGCAAATATATTGTGCTGAGATGCTGTAATGCCATTTGCATAGGCCTAAATTTGTGTAAAGGTATCTTGTAAACAATCTAAATAATGCCATGTGCAAAGGAGCTAGTCGCCTGTAAACAAAATGCTAAATAAAATGAAAAAAATGTCAATGGAATGCCAATGCCAAATAAACAAGTGTGCTTCATCAGGAAAATGTGCCGTCTCGAGTGGTGCGCGGTCGCTACTTGTCGTCTACGTCATGCACAGTCAGGCTCAAACAGGGATCCATGTTGCGACTCGACCACAAGTCGGATGTGGATGCAAAATGCTCGACATGTCTACGCTCCCGTCCCGATGTTGTCCATATAAGGAAGTGCTGTTTGCGACAAATATTTCCGTGCCTCTTGTTGGCTACGTTCATGAGGCGTTTAAATCCTGTGCGCTCCACTGTAGCTCGAGGAGCTCTATCTTAAGCTATATGCTAGGCTATCGCGTCCACCTCTGAGACATTCTCTCGTATGGTGTCGCCTCCGTTATGGGCTGTTGTCACTTGTCGAACCTTGCTTCTCACTTTGAACTTTTAGCACAAGCTCCAAGTCAACAGCATGGTTGTGTTGTGGGTGGTGAAAAAGAAAAGGTTGGGCGCGCTGTTTCGGGTGCTTACGACGCACTTTGTAGTTTATGTTCTTTTGCTCAAACATCGTCTTTTTGGAACCCAAAACATTTCCAAACGACAGATGTCGAATTTCTTTTCGGGACAAGCGAGTCAGGAACAATTTCAACGAACATTACGTCGTCTTCAGCCGTGTCAGCTGCTTCTAGATTTGAATCGACAGCTACGACCGCGTCGTCAGTTTTCTTTCTTGTTCAGCTGGGTGGAGTCACATGACTACAGCCGCTCAAGCCGTTTTACAGGGGCATGAACATAGCTGCAGACTAAAAGGACTTCTTTTTTTTTAAAACACCGAATTAACCGACATGGGCAAAATGATTTTATTAAATTTCGATCACTGTAAATTTTCGGTTTATTGCCCAGCCCTACGAGAATAGCAGCGATCCTTGAAGCTTAAAAAGACAAAAAAAAAAAACCTGAAGGAACTGACTCTTCGTGGTAAGATGTAAATGTGATTTAGAAAATATGATATATTGAATTTTCAAAGCTCTTTTATTGACACAAGGCCAATGTGATCAGTGCATTGTGTCTGAGTGATGATGATTTTTTTTGTGTTTACATCAAACATTTAAATGAAATTAATTGCCTTTGCCTGGAACAACATTTTTTAACGTTATGCTTTTCAGTTGTCTTTTAAATCGTACCTAATGGAAAAGGTGTGAGAAGAAACTGGGCTTATGAAATCGGTTCCTTCCACAATCATCAATAAAATCACTTGTTCCACTTGCTCAACTGGCCTTCATTACGCCGTGTGAAAAGGTGAAAAACTGAACTAGAAGTTGAACTATAAAAAGAACCAGAAAGAGAAACGCAAATAGTCTCAGTTTCTCTCAATGGCTTTAGTATGTCAGGAGTTGGCAACTTGATGGCGACTGGAGTCAGCGTTTATTTGTCACCACGGACGAGATGATTCGCATCACGCTGTTCGTTGCTGCTGCTGTCTTAATTGAACCCCGGAGGTTACCTGCCAGCATCCCTGAATTTCACCGGCGGATATTCAGCTATCCCATGTCTGACCCCAGATTGTTGTGGAATTTTCAGCAGTTAGGGAAGATCAATGAGATAGTCTGTTCTTTTGAGTCAGTCTGCAGAGTAATCTCAGTGGGAGAAGTGCGTGGGAAGATACTGATGCACACAGGAAGATGAAGATTTATTTGACAGGAACTGTGGAATCTTAAAACAAAAATATATTTTTTCTGCATTGAGCCCACTTATCAGTCAAGTTCGTGTTGTTTTGGCTTCACAAAGAATCCTCTCGTACAAGAAGCGAAAGGCACTTTCTTCAAAAGCAGGTGGCCACAATAAATAACAAAAACCTTACTTGCAAAATAATTTTCCATAATATTAAGATTGAACAAAATAGTGACACAAATATTTAAAAAGTAACGACAGTAACGATTAAACATTGAATACTAAATTATTACTAAAACAGTTCAATGAATCTTGAAATAAATAATGAATCACCGTAGTTTAATGAATACTGAAACGAATAATGAAATATTTAAGTTAGTTAAGTTATAAACATTGAAATCATTTTTTAAGACTCTAACATTTAGAGAATAAAACAGTGATGTATTTTAATTTAAAATTCGCAACCACGTCGCTGGCGAAAAACCCTGTAAAAAGGCAAATATGTTGACATAAAGTTTCACTTTATCATGTCAACTGTTAATAATAGAGAAATACATTTGGAATACTGTCCAACCAACAACATGGTGTCAGATGTGAAAACAAAACCAGCAACAAAAGTAAAATTCAATACATCTCTCAAGTTCATATTTGGGAACTAATATGTTTGTTCATGTGCATCTTAGGTTTTTCTCTATGTTTAGAAGAAGATAACAATGATTTGCATCGCAAATGGTGACATCTGTCGGTGAGTTGGTGACAGTGCTCCACAAAGCCAGCAGCCAATCAAATCCCAGCGGGGTGTGTCCTGTTCTTCCGCTTTCGTGCCGAACAGGAAATCCTTTCTGTGCGACTTTGAAAAACGACGCCATCTTTCATTCGTCTCGTCGAACAAAGAGAAGCTCACGAGTTATCGCCAAGCAAAGACCAAGTGCGGATTTGTTGAGATTGACGTTTGAAAATGTGTGAAAGAACGACACCCAAGTACAAAGTGGAACTTTGTGGAATAAAAGAATTGGAAAGTATCTTTTTGGTGAATGAAAGTGTGACAGAAAAAGTGTTTGTATGTCTAAGTGGTTTGAGTGAATGTTTAAGGGACGGGCCTCAGGAAAGAAACCTGATTGAGGGCACCGGCAAGCCCTAACACCACGTAGGATGCAATGGGCGGACAGGTCTGATCAAACTGAATCCCTATTGCACTCCCAAGTACTGATTTTCAAATTGTTATTGGAGACAGATTGGACTAATCAAATTCAAGCATCACGTGAATGATTGATTGACATCATTACACAAAATTTATGCAAAACTGAAATTTTCAGAAGGGAGGTAATTTACCCCTTCTCACTGGCAAGTGCCACTCCTCCAGTTCTCTCCACAGGTTCTAGGTGACATGTGACCTGTGTGACCAGAAGGTCGGAGAACGCTTCAAATAGCGCCGCATCACGCCCATCCCGGAGTTTCTCCTCAACAAGGAGGGAGATATAAGATATTCTAAGTTAGGTTCCATGAAAACAGATTAAGATATAGTTGTTGCTTTAGCCTGCTCATGTGCTCCGCAGTTTTGATATTCACATTGGGTGCACGAATAGATAACACACACCTAGTCCAGGATAGAGCAGAATTTTGTTGTATTGTTAAGACTTTTCCATAATATACGGCACCACAGCGGTGATACTTGAGGTTAATTTCAGTTAAGGGGGCGGTGGCGCTGTTTTTATGAAAATTACTCACTTAACGCAAGGGTAGGTTCTTCGTAGAGGGGATTACAGAGTTACATGCGGGACAAAATTTACTTGTCAGAAACTGTCCTTACTTGAGGCCGAGGCC
This sequence comes from Idiotropiscis lumnitzeri, assembly GCF_059441095.1. Lineage (NCBI taxonomy): Eukaryota > Metazoa > Chordata > Actinopteri > Syngnathiformes > Syngnathidae > Idiotropiscis > Idiotropiscis lumnitzeri. The sequence continues at coordinate 18,667,647 of NC_142392.1, forward strand.
AGACCTACAGACCAGCATGACGGTCACCGGCTGAATGGGGACACCTAAGGTGAGATTGGCCGGGCCGTGCATCAGATATTTCTGGCCCCGTTGGGGCCGATGTTGCTGTATCTTTCAGGTGGGGAGCGGAGGAGACAGGCCTGGTCTTTGTGGCCAGGGCGAGACGTAAAATGGAGTGAGACTTCCGGCAGTGACCCATCCAATAATGTCGTCATTACGCAGCTGTTCCAGTTGGCCGTCCTTAGGGCGTGGCCTTCCGGTTATGGACATCATGTGAAACAGTCCATCAATAAAAAAATGCTAATCAGTCTCAGGAGAACACATTTTTTTTACATCATTTTGCACGACATCAGAAAAGGAAAATGTGTGATTGGATTAAGGAGCGTTACTAAAAATTGTTGTACTTGCAAGTTCTGGTGGCCAAGAGGGCTAAAAATTATAAAATAAAAAAAATAAAAAAAAGGGGTGGGGCAGCTAATGCATGCAGCTCCCATTGCACCTGCGCCTTCCGCTTCTGCTGCTCCTAGGCAAGGTTCGGGTGACGCGGCACCACAGCAGATTGGCTGTCCGTACCCGGCCGGTCAACGAGGTCGGGATTGCGGTAACAGAGGTAGGGGTGGTTATAAACGGGGGTTGTGAGTGGGGTGTGCTCTTGCTGCGGGGTCACTGGGTGATGAGCAGTCCATACCGAGCCACTTCCTGGAATGTGCCATCTCTGGTCCGGTGCCATTCCTGTCGCCCAGAGCTCAACCAGCACAGGGGGCGCCACCGTTACCCACTCCCAACGCACTCTTGACACCAACCCGCTGGTACCCCATTCCATGACAGGGGGCCGCGGAGCTCTCCTCCATTCCACTGGCTGAACTGAAACATCTGAGGGCAGCTCTGAAACCTGGTTCTCCATCCTCCCGCGGTGGGTATGCCCTGTTCCTGATCCAACCTCCACCCATTCACCAATTGACCCAGTACATTGTACACTGTACATATGATCGCACACATGATTTGGTTTCTCAAAATGCATTCATCCAAATTTAGTCAGGAGTTCATCTTGCATTAGGATTATATATGTGTTATGTCTACCGGCGTTGCCTCGCATGCGTGCCTTGTCCCTGAGCAGCAGAAATGGTATGAATTGTTTACTTTCGCCAAGCCACAAATCACATTGACTATTGATGCGCGTCTTCATACTAAAGATCTAGGCCCCATGGTAAAGCGGTGTGTCGAGGCGGTTGGCTGGGTTCAGACGTCTATTACGAATGTTGAATACTCTGCGTCACTAACAGGGTATCATACTTCAGCACCCACTACAAATTCTTCGGTTTTGGGAACGTGACTAAATTTCAAAATTTCACGAAGCGGGTCACTCGGGAGAGGTAGTTCTGTGTGCGTCTCTGCCGGAGGGGTTGTGGACACGGGGCCCGACTGATTTTGGGCTCTGCTCCACAGCTCCCTCAATTGTTTTACTGTCTCTACACCCTCGCCCAGTTGACAGAATCAGAGTTGGCACAGCCTGGAGGTGGAGGGAGGCATTCGGGAGACAATAGGAGGTGAAGACTGCAGCGGTCTTGGAGCTGTCTACATCTTGGAGAGCACCTATTCTTCCCGTAAAAAATGGTTTAATTTGGTATCTGCGTAATTCTAGGTTTGGGATTTTTATTTATCATAAATGGTTACTATTTCATTTGGTTTGCTTTAAAGATTTGCCAAAAAACTGTAAAAATTGGAGCGTTAGCTCAGGGCTTAATTTATAATCTCGAGACAGTTAGATATTTGAACTCAGTGAACTAAATTTTCTTTAATTCATGTCGGGGGGCTCGCCTTACAGCGAGGAGGAGGTGGACCCAAAAGGCGAGGAGGCCAAGAGGTGGGTAACGTGAAGGGAATTTATTAAATGAAACAAACAACGTGGCAGGGTGCTAGGTATCAAGGGCAACCAAAACGTGACTAACAGAAAAGGAGGACGAGGAACAGAAGCCGGGGCAAAACGCTGAGGGACGTAACGGGAACGAGGACGTGAACAAGAGCATGAGCTTGACAGGAACAAACGTGGTCGTGGAAGTCCGGAAAGTGTGGCAATGACCCGACGCTCAGTAGTTGGTCTGGGAAGCTTAAATAGTCCGAGTAATCAGGGGAGCAGATGGGAATCAGGTGCGTGATGGTTGACAGGGAACAGGTGCGTGGCTGGTGAGGATGAGACGGCTGAGAGGGAAACGCCCCTACACAGCTGACAAAACAATAACAGAAAAGCACATGGCACGAAGGAGGGAAGAAAATAACAACAAACACACTGACATGCCCGACACGGGTCATGACAGTACCCCCCCCTCAAGGGACGGATTCCAGACGTCCCAAATAAAGCCAAAAGAAAAAAAACAACAACCCAAAGAACAAAGTCCAAAAACGAGGGTGGGCGGAAGGGGTCGGGAGGTGGGACCACCACCCGTGTTCGGGACCGGTCTGGCGGGTGTCCGGGAGGCCAGACCAGCAAGTCCTTTCGCGGCCCTTCAGGAGGGCGTGCGGGCGGCCAGACCAGCACGTCCCATTGTGGCCATTCAGGCGGACGTCCGGGGCGACCCGAACGCCAAAAGGAGTCCGCCGACGGGGCTGAGACGAGAGGCGGCGGCGCGACGCTGGGTGCAGCAGAGGACGGGGCTTGGGCCGGCGTTGAGGTGGGCGCAACCGAGGCAGTAACTTGGAGCGACGGTAGGACGTTGGACACCGCTGCCGAGACGGAGACGAGACACGGTGGATCGCCGGACGCCGCCGGAGCAGGGACGAGACGCGGCGGTGGGTCGTTGACCGCCGTCGAGGCAGGCACTTGGGGCGGCGGCTGGTTGTCGAACCCCGCCGAGACAGGAACGTGGAGCGGCGGCTGGTCGTCGAGCCCCGCCGAGACAGGAACGTGGAGCGGCGGCTGGTCGTTGGACGACGCCGAGACGGGGACGAGACGCGGTGGATCGCCGGACGCCGCCGGAGCAGGGACGAGACGCGGCGGTAGGTCGTCGAGCGCCGTCGAGGCAGGCACTTGGAGCGGCGGCTGGTCGTCGAACCCCGCCCAGACAGGAACGTGGAGCGGCGGCTGGTCGTCGAACCCCGCCCAGACAGGAACGTGGAGCGGCGGCTGGTCGTCGAACCCCGCCGAGACAGGAACTTGGAGCGGCGGCTGGTCGTCGAGCCCCGCCGAGACAGGAACGTGGAGCGGCGACTGGTCGTCGAGCCCCGCCGAGACAGGAACGTGGAGCGGCGACTGGTCGTCGAGCCCCGCCGAGACAGGAACGTGGAGCGGCGACTGGTCGTCGAGCCCCGCCGAGACAGGAACGTGGAGCGGCGGCTGGTCGTCGGACGCCGCCGAGACGGGGACGAGACGCGGTGGATCGCCGGACGCCGCCGGAGCAGGGACGAGACGCGGCGGTAGGTCGTCGAGCGCCGTCGAGGCAGGCACTTGGAGCGGCGGCTGGTCGTCGAACCCCGCCCAGACAGGAACGTGGAGCGGCGGCTGGTCGTCGGATCCCGCCGAGACAGGAACGTGGAGCGGCGGCTGGTCGTCGAGCCCCGCCGAGACAGGAACGTGGAGCGGCGACTGGTCGTCGAGCCCCGCCGAGACAGGAACGTGGAGCGGCGACTGGTCGTCGAGCCCCGCCGAGACAGGAACGTGGAGCGGCGACTGGTCGTCGAGCCCCGCCGAGACAGGAACGTGGAGCGGCGGCTGGTCGTCGGACGCCGCCGAGACGGGGACGAGACGCGGTGGATCGCCGGACGCCGCCGGAGCAGGGACGAGACGCGGCGGTAGGTCGTCGAGCGCCGTCGAGGCAGGCACTTGGAGCGGCGGCTGGTCGTCGAACCCCGCCCAGACAGGAACGTGGAGCGGCGGCTGGTCGTCGAACCCCGCCGAGACAGGAACGTGGAGCGGCGGCTGGTCGTCGAGCCCCGCCGAGACAGGAACTTGGAGCGGCGACTGGTCGTCGAGCCCCGCCGAGACAGGAACGTGGAGCGGCAACTGGTCGTCGAGCCCCGCCGAGACAGGAACGTGGAGCGGCGGTTGGTCGTCGTCCACCGCAGAGGCAGGAACCGGGAGCAGTGGCGGATCATCGGACGTCGCCGAGACAGAGGCGAGGAGTGGCGGTGGTTCCTCTGGCACCGCCGGGACAGAGGCGGGAGGCGGCGACGGTTCATCAGACGTCGCCGAGGCAGAGACGAAGGGCGGCGGCGCGTCGTCGACGACCGCCGAGACAGAGGCGGGAAACGACGGCGGTCCTTTGGACGCCGTCGCGAACGTGACTTGGGACGGCAGGGAATTGTTAACCGCCGTCGAGGCAGGAACTTGCGACGGGTGCAGGTCGAGCGCCGTCGGATCAAAGACCTGAGGCGGCTGCGGGACGTGCTCTGCCAGAACAAGGACTTGGGACGGGCGCAGGACGTGCTCCGCCGGGACATGAGCTTGAGGCGGACGCAGGACGTGCTACGCCGGGACGTGAACTTGGGACGGATGCAGGGAGTGCTCCGCCTGAACGTGGACTTGACCTTGAGACGGACGCAGGACGTGCTCCGCCGGGACGTGAACTTGGGACGGATGCAGGGAGTGCTCCGCCTGAACGTGGACTTGACCTTGAGACGGACGCAGGACATGCTCCGCCGGGACGTGAACTTGGGACGGATGCAGGGAGTGCTCCGCCTGAACGTGGACTTGACCTTGAGACGGACGCAGGACGTGCTCCGCCGGGACATGAGCTTGAGGCGGACGCAGGACGTGCTCCGCCGGGACGTGAACTTGGGACGGACGGAGGGAGTGCTCCGCCTGAACATGGACTTGAGGCGGGCGCAGGACGTCCTCCGCCGGGACATGAGCTTGAGGCGGACGCAGGACGTGCTCCGCCGGGACGTGAACTTGGGACGGATGCGGGATGTGCTCCGTCTTAACGTGAACTTGGAACGGACGCACAGCGTGCTCCGCTGGATCGGGAACTGGGAGCGGATGCAAGACGTGCTCCGCCGGAACGTGGACCTGGGGCGCTGGCAAGGCGCCGGAACGGGGCTCAGCAGCTGGCGGGGAGCCGGGACGGGGCTCAGCAGCTTGCGGGGAACGGAAATGGGACTCAGCAGCTGGCGGGGAGCCGGGACGGGACTCAGCAGCTGGCGGGGAGCCGGGACGGGACTCAGCAGCTGGCGGGGAGCCGGAACGGGACTCAGCAGCTGGCGGGGAGCCGGGACGGGGCTCAGCAGCTGGCGGGGAGCCGGGACGGGGCTCAGCAGCTGGCGGGGAGCCGGGACGGGACTCAGCAGCTGGCGGGGAGCCGGGACGGGGCTCAGCAGCTGGCGGGGAGCCGGGACGGGACTCAGCAGCTGGCGGGGAGCCGGGACGGAGCTCAGCAGCTGGCGAGGAGCCGGGACGGGGCTCAGCAGCTGGCGAGGAGCCAGGACGGGGCTCAGCAGCTGGCGAGGAGCCGGGACGGGGCTTCGCAGCTAGGGAGGTGCCGGGACGGGGCTCAGTATCTGACGGTGAGCCGGAGTGGGACTCTGGAGGTTGCAGCTGGTGAGGGACCGGCACTGGAAGCTGCAGCCGACGAGGGAGCGGCGTGGGTTGCTGCAGCTGACGTGGAAGCGGCGTGGGTTTCTGCAGCTGACGTGGAAGCGGCGTGGATTGCTGCAGCTGACGTGGAGGCGCCGTGGGTTGCTGCAGCTGACGTGGAGGCGACATGGGTTTCTGCAGCTGACGTGGAGGCGACATGGGTTGCTGCAGCTGACGTGGAGGCGACTGCGGGCCGGGCGCAGCATTCGGACCGGGCGCAGCCGAGACGGGGGACCTGATCCCCATCAGCCTTCTTCATGTTGACCAGCTGGACTTGAAGTGAGGAGACCTGCTTCTCCGCGTTCCTCTTGCCCTCTTCTGCCTCAGCCAGCATCTTCCGCAGAGCGTTCCGCTCGTCCTCCTGCTGCCGCAAGCGAGTGGAGAGGCTCAGCTTTTGGCGAGTCTCCTCTTGGAGCATCTCCTGTGCATCCTGCAGCTGCGACTCCACTGAAGACAGGTCTTGGCTGACTTTGATGTTTCTGCCCTCGGCTTCAGTCAGCAGACTGTTGACATTGTCCAGCTCCGACTGCATCTTGGCCAACTTGTCAGCCATCTCCCGCCTCTGCTGTTCGCTCTCTCCAAACTTGACCTGCAGCTCTTGCTGTGCTGCAGTTGAGTCTAAAGTGTCCTCCAACTCAGTCTTGAGAGCTTCCAGCTCCTCTCCAAGGTCTCTGCGCGCCTCATCTGCCTTGTTGCGCGCCTGTCTCTCCGATTCCAGATCCTCCTGCAGCTCCGAGATCTGAGCTTCCAGTTCCTGGTTCCTCTTCTGGGCGAGGTTCTCCTCCTCCCTCTTTGCCAGTACAGCCAGCATCTCCTCCTCCTTCTGGGCCAAGTGAGCTTCCATTTTAGCAAAGTGGGCCTGAAGTTCAGAAATCTGGTCACTGATTGAGTCCGGGTTACGCTGGGCGTCTGAAAGACGGTAGATATCCTCGAGATCGTCCTTTTGATCCGAGTCGATGATCAGATGGGGTGGAATGACGGGTAAACCGTCGATGACGTAATCTGGAGACGAGGGGAGTGTAGCAGACGTGGCGCTGAGCTGATCGGCAGGTTGAGGGAGGTTGTCCGTGTGGCGGTGTCCATGACGCCGCCGCGAGCCCCTCGCTGGGTCCTTCTTTCTAGGTCGGGTCATTCTGTCGGGGGGCTCGCCTTACGGCGAGGAGGAGGTGGACCCAAAAGGCGAGGAGGCCGAGAGGTGGGTAACGTGAAGGGAATTTATTAAATGAAACAAACAAGGACAAACAACGTGGCAGGGTGCTAGGTATCAAGGGCAACCAAAATGTGACTAACAGAAAAGGAGGACGAGGAACAGAAGCCGGGACAAAACGCTGAGGGACGTAACGGGAACGAGGACGTGAACAAGAGCATGAGCTTGACAGGAACAAACGTGGTCGTGGAAGTCCGGAAAGTGTGGCAATGACGCTGAGTAGTTGGTCTGGGAAGCTTAAATAGTCCGAGTAATCAGGGGAGCAGATGGGAATCAGGTGCGTGATGGTTGACAGGGAACAGGTGCGTGGCTGGTGAGGACGAGATGGCTGAGAGGGAAACGCCCCTACACAGCTGACAAAACAATAACAGAAAAGCACATGGCACGAAGGAGGGAAGAAAATAACAACAAACACACTGACATGCCCGACACGGGTCATGACAATTCAGGAATAATTTGCCCATCTTGCAAAGCCAAATTCTAACATTGTGCCATATTAGCTGGATATCATTAGGACATTATTGCGAACCAACACTTCTGGATTGTGGTGATTATCGGCACAACGAAATGTATACGTTGTAAAATTGTTTCTGGGGGCAATGCCTGTGAGGATGCCACTGTCTAGATTATATACAAAGAAAGCTTTTACAACAGTCTGGGAATTGAAATAGATATAGATATAAAATTTGGTGGGTCTACGTTAATTCCAATATCTTATTCAAGTGCCTGATACAAGCTTCACAAACAAGTTTAAAAAGGTGATTGAGTGCAATTAATGGTTACCAGACGAACAAGTGTGTCTGCACATAGACGAGAATGCAAGTCAGTAAATAAAGACACACAAGCTTGCAGCATTACGTTACCTGCGTGACTTCTTAGAAGACAGAACATTACATGGTACCAGGTCGCGGGTCAAGAAAAGGACTGACGCGCGATGGACTCCGTAAGGCCACCAGAAGCGCTAAAAATGAAGGGAAATCTGGACGCGAGTTGGCGGGCTTTCAAGCAACAATTCCTGCTCTACCTTGCCGACGTGGGAGTCGGAAACAGAGCGGACGAAAAAAAAATAGCCCTTTTGCGAACCAATGCCGGAGCCGAGGCCATCGAGGTATTCAATGAACCCGAAGATAAAGACAAGTTTGAAAAGGTCCTGTGGATTTAATTAATAATAATAATAATATTCCCTTTATTAGTCCCACAATGGGGAAATTCGAACCCAGGCCTCCTGGGGAGACTGGGTCCTGAACGCGGCGCCTTGTAGATACACTTGCAAAGACATTTTCAAGTCGGACCTTTCAAGAGAAGCTATATCGTCCAACACTCACTCAGTGGTGCGTAAGTGTGTTTCTGGATATTATTTGTCCAGCCGTGGTGTCATAAATGATGGTATTTTGATGTGGATTCATTCAAGTAGGACTTCACTGAAGGCACCTTAAATTACTTTCACACCCTGGAAGGTCACTGACCTGGCGAGAGAATTGCCCCCACCATAAACAATGCTCAGGCCTATTTTCTCTCAGGGCAGTATCTGGTTACATCGGAACTTCAGAACCAAGACTCGTCACTTCTGTGAGCTCCAGTCCCTTCATAGTTTCATAAAGAGAATTACTTCCCATATCTATATAAGGCCATTTAAAAATACACAACTTTTTTTTTTATTTATTTCAATGTATATTTAAGCTTGCTTATGTAATAATACAATATTTATTCAATTGTTTTAGTATGTAAAATTATCAACAATTTGAACCTTTTTATTTCACACTTGAATATTTCTGAACATATTTGTTCTTTTGAAAATGTGTGCAATTTAAATTATTCCATCCATCCAGCCATTTTCTGCCGCTCATCCAGGGTCGGGTTATTGAATTATTTTTTTAGTATTTTTTATAATTCAATATTTATTTCAAGATCAGGACTCTTCTCAATTAGTTCATTATTTATAAAATGTTTCTATATTTGTTAATTTAATTAAGTCTGTAGGTGGTTTCCAATTTTACATTTTAAGATTTTCCTATTTCACTATATAAATAATCCAATGTATAAAAAATATAATACAGCATGAAAAAAAATATTTGGTATATTTGACAAAATGATAGTTTTTTCCAAAGTGAGATTCTGCTTAGCAACAAACCCCAAACACTTGATAGAGCTCAACCCATTAAGTGTATTTTGCAGAAATTTATTCAGAAAGCATAATATTAAATGTGAGGGGATATTTGAAGAGTTTGAGTTTTGTTCAATGGACCATACATATACGAGCCAGCCAAACACAGCGAGAAAACCAGCGCTGACTCCAGTCGCCATCAAGTTGCCAACTCCTGACATTCCAAAACCTTTGAGAGAAACTGAGACTATTTGCGTTTCTCTGTCTGGTTCTTTTTATAGTTCAACTTCGAGTTCTGTTTTTCACCTTTTCACACAGCGTAATGAAGGCCAGTTGAGCAAGTGGAACAAGTGATTTTATTGATGATTGTGGAAGGCAACGATTTCATAAGCACCGTTTCTTCTCACACCTTTTCCATTAAATACGATTAAAAAGACAACTGAAAAGCATAACGTTAACAAATGTTATTCCAGGCAAAGGCAATTAATTTTATTGACATGTTTGATGTAAACACAAAAAAAAATCATCACCACTCAGACACAATAGTTATTCTGGCGCTGATCCCATTGGCTTAATGTCGATAAAAGAGCTTTGCAAAATTAAATTTTTCATATTTTATTCAAAATCACATTTACATCTTACCACAGTCAGTTGCTTCAGTTTTTTGTTGTCTTTTTTTTAAGCTTCAAGGATCGCTGCAATTCTCACCAGCACAATCGTGTCTCTCAGCAAGACGTTGAGTGAAGAATTTTTTAGCACAAACGCTGCAACTAAATGGCATGTCTCCACTGTGTGTTCTTGTGTGGCTTTGTGAACTTGACTTTACAGAGAAGCTTTTGCCACAAACTGAGCAGGAAAAAGGTTTTTCTGCACTGTGTGTTCTTGTGTGGGTTGTTAAATTTGACTTTACAGAGAAGCTTTTGCCACAAACTGAGCAGGAAAAAGGTTTTTCTCCAGTGTGTAATCGTGTATGTGTTTTTAAATTCCACTTAAAAGAAAAGCTTTTGCCACAAACTGAGCAGGAAAAGGGTTTTTCTCCACCGTGCGTTCTTGTGTGGCTTCGTAAATGCGACTTTAGAGAGAAACTCCTGGCACAAACTGAGCAGGAAAAAGGTTTTTCTCCACTGTGCGTTCTTGTGTGGCTTCGTAAATGCGACTTTAGAGAGAAACTCCTGCCACACACTGAGCAAGAAAAAGGTTTTTCTCCAGTGTGTGTTCTTGTGTGGCAAGTTAAATTTGACTTTACAGAGAAGCATCTACCACAAACTGAGCAGGAAAAAGGTTTTTCTCCACTGTGTGTTTTTGTGTGTTTTGTTAAACTTGACTTTTGAGAGAAGCATTTTCCACAAACTGAGCAAGAAAAAGATTTTTCTCCACTGTGTGTTATTGTGTGTTCTGTTAAACTTGACTTTTGAGAGAAGCATTTTCCACAAACTGAGCAAGAAAAAGGTTTTTCTCCACTGTGTGTTCTTGTGTGTTTTGTTAAATTTCCCTTGTCAGAGAATCCTTTGCCACAAACTGAGCATGAAAAAGGCTTCTCTCCACTGTGTGTTCTTGCGTGCCTTACTAAATGAGACTTTTGAGAGAAGCTTTTGTCACAAACTGAGCATGAGAAAGGCTTCTCTCCACTGTGTGTTCTTGCGTGCCTTACTAAATGAGACTTTTGAGAGAAGCTTTTGCCACAAACTGAGCAAGAAAAAGGTTTTTCTCCACTGTGCATTCTTGTGTGGATTCTTAAATCAAACTTTTGATAGAAGCTTTTGCCACAAACTGAGCAAGAAAAAGGTTTTTCTCCACTGCGCGTTTTTGTGTGTCTTACTAAATGAGACTTTCGAGAGAAGTTTTTGCCAAAAACCGAGCAGGAAAAAGGTTTTTCACCACTGTGTGTTTTTCTGTGCCCTTTTAAAGACAACTTTGAAGAGAATGAGTCAGTGTGACATGCCCTTTCACCTTTGGCTTGCCCATCATCATCGTCATGAGCATCATCATCGTCATGAGCGTCTGATAATGTGTCCTCATTATGTACTTGTGATGGTCCCCAGTGGTCTTCATCACCTTCTGTTGTCACGTAATGACTTGAACTGCTGCTTGGAGGCTCCGCCCCTCTCTTGTCCTCACTCTCATCCTTGTTTTCATCTTCAGTCTTTATAGGGAGAACGTTCACTGGTGACTTGTTGATCTCCTCCTCCTCCTCCTCCTTTTTGATGTGAGTCAAGTCTGGCTCCTCTTTTACATAAAGGAGATCGTTTTCACTGACGTCTGCAGGACACAGAAAGACAAATTTGGTTTGGTCAAGTCAAACCTCATGCAGCGACTTTGTCTTATATTGTTTCTACCGTGCTACCTTGACTTGTGCCTGCCGCATACGGAGCAATGCGTGGACCCCAACTTGGACCGGACCATGGGGGCATTTCACAAAATTACGTCCTACGATGTAAACCTCCCTTTAGCAGCACAACTGTGATAAACGAGCATTTAAAAAGGAAGCACGTTGCGGCTGATGCCCGATTTCATTCCTGACATAGTCACAGACGTTTTTGGAATATGTATTCGAATTCAACTAAGATGCACCATAATATTTTAAGAGTTTACTGAATTATTTTGGAACTGCAATGATGCTTAACAGCTATTAGGGTGTCAGTAATGAGTAACAAAGTAACACAAGACCTCCCACTGATACATCATGATTGTCATTTGGATAAATTACCAGGAACTATGAGTTGTGGGGGTGATGCAAACCACCTGGGCCACAGGAACTTTATGACCAGGAACTAAATGTTCCTGGCCTTGTTGGTAGAAAAGGGGGTTGTGGCGTACTCCCTTTTTAAGCCCATAGTAAGCCAAAGATGCAGATGCATTCCTTGCAGCATGCGCTTGTTCACTGATGAGATCCGTGCAACCCTGGATGGATGCATTCAATGTATTTTAAATGTTTGGATGGGGTGAAACTATGCACACGTGCACAAAACAGTGCAGGGCCACCCGAGGTTCATTGACTCTCACCCGACCAAGCCAGTAAAAAGTTCATAAATAAATAAGACCAATCCATGCTTGATTTTAAAAAAAAAAAAAATAATAATATTTTGTGTTTTATTCACTAAAATTGATCAACCGCTATTGACGTTTTCGCGGCAGTGTGCACATTTTTAGAGTCAGGCGGAATTCCTTCCGTAAGGAATTGCTTGAACAAAATATAAAAACCAGAAAATGTTATTTTGTTATTTCAAATGTAAATTTTATACTGGGAAAAACATGGAGTTCACCCCCCACTATTGGTTATTCTTTGGCATATATTTTCTGCACTGATTACATTTGACATAAACAATTGCTCAGCAGACCTGCAAGTAAAAGGCAATATTTAAAAATAAAACGGCAATAACCTTGAACGCATTTCCCCAAACAACTTAATGTTGTGATGCATATTTCTAATGAAAGAAAGTCGTTCTTTACAAAGCAAATGAGAGTAACACGTGGACAAACCTGCTTTGAGTGGCACAACACGAGGCTGGTTGCAAACTTCGTCCAGCAGTTGATGATGTTGCTCGTTCTCTTCTTTTATTCCACAAAGTTCCTCTTTGTACTTGGGTGTCGTTCTTTCACACATTTTCAAATGATAATTCCAAAAAATCCGCACTTGATCTCTGCTTGGCGATGAGTCATGTGCCTCTTTTCGTTAGCGGCTAGCTAGCTAACAAGCTAAGCTAACTACGCCGAAAAGCATCAGCGCGCGAAGATGAGGTTATCGGGACACAAATACTTAATGAATTATGTCGTAGTCCTTTAGAGTAGCACTGGACATCCTTTGAGAAAATTACAGTCAGTTCCACACTAAATCAGAAGAATTTAGCGGTGGGTGTTTTTGTTCCGGTGTGGACGGGTCGGTGGATGTGGTCGAGGTCCTTCGGAGGCTGCGCGCTTGCTAATGACGTCATGATTTAAGCACGTATTTTTCAAATATCTTTCTTTGCCTCTGTGTTTGTTTTTACACCTGGCTGTTCTCTTTTAATATATATTCTATGTAATATTTTAATTCGGTTGATAAAAAAAATGTAACAAAATAATTAAAATAACGCCACATAAGCGAGTCAGCTCCGACGTCACTTCCCCCTATGCCCGGAGAAGCCGCTGCTGGATCTGCAGTGGGACGTTTACGTTTCTCCTAACGAACGAAGCAACAATGCTGTGGTTCACTCGGGCTGCAAGATTGTATGAATATAATGTCGGCATATACTAGCAGTGCCTCTCAATTATTTCACGCCCGCCCCTACCAAGAAGAAAAAGATTCGCGCCCCCCCCACCGCCAATTTTTTTCTGTCTTTGTATATTGAGATTAGATTGTCAATAAAATATCCCTTAACTAACCTACATTGATAAGAAATATAATTTCGAGAACTATTATAGAGAGGATCTCGAAGCTCAGTACTCTGTTGTGCAAATATTGATGAGACGATAAATATTTGTCACGTCATTTCATTATCCTCACCGCTTATTCTGAACAGGGTCGCGGGAGGGTACTGGAGCCTATCCCAGCTGACTTCGGGCGAAAGGCGCACTACACCCTGAACTGGTCACCAGCCAGTCACAGGCCAGACATAGACACCGTCACTGAGAGGGAACTGAACCCACGTTGCCTGCACACAACTCAGGCGAGTGTACCACTCCACCATCAGTGACATGATAAATATTTACTAATACGTTTTTTGCCAAAAACTTTATTAACATTAACAAACAGTTATTAATACGTACATAATATAGAAAAGACAAAAAGAAGAGCCAGGGGGATTTTAAACAAAAATTCTATATGAATAACATAAAGCAACAGCTTTAGTATTGTTGGAGTTGAGTCACCGTGGAAATGAGAAGTATTTAGTAAATCAACTTTTAAAAGCCAAATTTACGCCAATGCGTGTTCGGTTTTTGTACTCAAGAAGAAAAGGGTCAAATAAAGACTCAACAACTGATTAGAGTTCCGATATTTAGTTTCTTCCATTTCTGGAGTTCAGGAAATAGTACAAAGACAGATATCTGGGTGGCTTTTTCTTAATCTCACGAGAAACTGCACTCGGGCGAGCACAGTCAAAAAATGTGCACCATCTTTCAGCCCAGCTTCAGTTTTTATAGGAGTTTTTTATGTCAAGAGTAATGTAGGTTGAATCGGTTGAATCGGTCGTCCTCGCTCCCTCCCACGGCACGGGTCCACGTCCAAGGCAAGGTCCTCCCCAGGTTAGTCATCGTCTGGATAGTTGATTCCTGTCTGGTCCCCAAGACTGGCACGCCAAGGCTGGCCTTCTCCGGCGGGCAGTCTCTCCGTCTCTCCAGCTGGCATTGTTCTGGAATCTTGTCGGTGTGCATGTGTGCGTGTGTTTGGGCACATGTATATGCAGGTATACGTGTATGTGCAGGTGTAAGGGTGTGTCTGTGTTTATGCATGCGAATGTGCATGTGCTCTGATCTCCAATTGTTCCGTCTTTCAGAATGTGTTTTTTTTATAGCGTCTGCGTGAGTCCTCCAGTGCCCAATTTGGTATGTTTGCATCTCTACAGCCAATGTGGAGAATGTGCTTCGTCGTATTTGACCACGAAGTGCTGTGAATGTGAATGCAAGTCATGGAAATGCTATGTGTGCAAATTTGTTCTCACTACCCAAAATTTCAATAAAGTTCACACATTTAAACTAAGTACTATAAATTTAGCATATGAGAAAAATATAATAAATCAGAAAACAGGACTACAATCCCAGTTATTCTTGTGACCCGTGCTTCTACTTTCATCTGATAAATGCCTTTTGTTTCATCAATGTTTAACATATTCCGTAAATATGAACCTGCTAAATTAAATAATTGACCTTCTGTCCTGTAAGTGTTTAAAATAATGCCAGCAATCATAATACAATCCTTCATTTATTGCAGTCGTCTTATCATTGCAGTTGTCAGGGTCGCCGGTCGGCGAGGAGGAGGTGGACCCAGAATGTGAGGAAGCTGGAGAAGGTGTAACTTAAGCAATTTATTAGGGGACCAAAATAATGACAGACAACGGGGCAGGGTGCGTGGGGGGGCGAAAGTGGGGGCGAGAGTGGGGGCGAGAGTGGGGGCGAGAGTGGGGGCGAGAGCGGGGGCGAGAGCGGGGGCGAGGTCAAGTGCATGAACGAGATCAGAGAGCGGTCGTGACAGTCCGTAACGGAGCAATGCACCGCCAATGAGTTGGCGGAGTGAGGTGTTCAAATAGTCCAGTAATTAGGGGAGCAGATGGGCATCAGGTGTGTGAGGGTAACGGGGAACAGGTGCGTGGCTGGTGGGGAACGAGTGCTGGAGGGAACGCCCCACTCAGCTGACTAAATAAACAGAATGAGCACATGGCAGGAAGGTGAAGAAAATAATAACAAAAACACTGACATGACCGACACGGGTTATGACAGCAGTATTTTTTATCATTGCAGCATTTTATTAATTTTCCCTCTGTACCATAGACAGACATTCGGAGTGTTTCCTTACACTTGTAAATGTTGTGGGATGTAAGTGTGTATATACACATGGGGATTTGTGTATTTACGTATATACTGTGTATATTCGCATAGGTTTGCTTTTTCTGAATGTCTGCTGCAAATGTTATACATTAACGGCCACATTGCACCACCGCCTCGGTGTGATCTATATCTTTGCTGCTGTAACACTGCAAATTTCCCCATTGTGGGACTATTGAAGGACATCTTTATCGTTATCTTTAAAAACCTTGTGTTGGTGCTTGCAAAATAATTTTCCATAAGATTAAGATTGAACAAAATGGTGAAACAAAAATTTAAAAAGTAAATACTGTAACTATTAAACATTGAATACTAAATTATTCCTAAAACAGATCAATGAATCTTGAAATTAATAGTGAATTATTGTAGTTTAATAAATACTGAAACGAATAATGAAATATTACAGTACTTTAAATAAATACCGAAATCATTTTCAAACACAATAACAGTTAAGTAATAAAAGAGTGACATATTTTCATTTAAAATTCGCAATCACATCACAACCTGGTGAAAAACCCTGTAAAAAGGCAAATATGTTGACATAAAGTATCACTTTATCATGTCAACTGTTAATAACAGGAAAATACATTTGGAATACTATCCAACCAACAACATGGTGTCAGATGTGAAAACAAAACCAGCAACAAAAGTAAAATTCAATACATCTCTCAAGTTCATATTTGGGAACTAAAATGTTTGTTCATGTGCATCTTAGGTTTTTCTCTATGTTTAGAAGAAGATAACGATGATTTGCATCGCAAATGGCGACATCTGTCGGTGAGTTGGTGACAGTGCTCCACAAAGCCAGCAGCCAATCATATCACAGCGGGGTGTGTCCTGTTCTTCCGCTTTCGTGACGAACAGACTGCCATTTTCTCGAAGGAAAAAAACGACGCCAATTCCCAAACCAAACAAAGATAATACTCTGATTGATAATTGGCGCCCTATTTCGTTGCTTAATAATGATTACAAAATCTTTGCTCTGATATTTGCCAGAAGACTGAAAATAATTTTGAACTTTCTTATTGATGAGACTCAGTCAGGATTTATGCCCAAACGACACATAACAAACAACATTAGACTAGTTATGGACATACTAGATTACTCTGATATTTTGGACCTTAATGGCTTTATTTTATTTCTTGACTTTTATAAAGCCTTCGATACAGTTGAACATCAGTTCATAATTCATTCATTAATTAAATTCGGCTTTGGTAATTATTTTTGCTCAGCTATGAAAACAGTAATAGCTCCATTAAACTATCAGGTGGCACGTCCCCTCGATTTAAAATCTCTAGAGGTATACGGCAGGGCTGTCCTGCCTCCCCATATCTGTTTTTAATCGTGACACAAATGATGGCTTATCATATCCAAAGTAGTGCTGTTGAAGGCATTTCTCTCCTCGGCAAAGAATTAATACTGACACAACTAGCAGACGATTCAACACTTTTTTTGAAAAATGAAAACCAAATTCCTATTGCTATCAAAACCATCGGGGAATTCTCAAGGGCCTCCGGTTTATGCCTGAACATTAAAAAATGTGAACTTATTGCTATTAAAAACTGTGATAATTCTGAGCTGTATAACATTCCCATAAGAAATAAAGTGAGATATTTAGGTATCTTGATAACAAAAGATCAAAAAATGAGATGCGCTACAAATTTCTCTCCAATTATTAAAAGTACCCATAACAAATTAAACCAATGGCTTCTTCGTGATCTGTCGTTGAGAGGTAGGATCTTGCTTGCCAAGTCAGAAGGACTCTCTCGTCTTATATATGCGGCTATGGCATTACATGTCAATAAGGAGATCCTTAAAGACATTGACAGAATACTATATA
Source organism: Idiotropiscis lumnitzeri (assembly GCF_059441095.1). Lineage (NCBI taxonomy): Eukaryota > Metazoa > Chordata > Actinopteri > Syngnathiformes > Syngnathidae > Idiotropiscis > Idiotropiscis lumnitzeri. The sequence continues at coordinate 18,684,883 of NC_142392.1, forward strand.
ACTTTATTTGGAAAAACAGACATCATTATCTAAAAAAGACTGTCGTTATGAATTCTTATGAAACTGGTGGCCTTAACTTTTTGGATTTTCTTACACTGAATAATACTTTTAAGATCAATTGGATCAAGCAAATGTATCAAAACCCCGACTCAATATGGAATCTTATTCCTCTCCATATGTTATCAAAGCTGGGTGGAATTGATTTATTTCTTGTCAGCAATTATAACATTGATAAAATCCCTGTTAAGTTGTCAGCTTTTCACCGCCAGGCATTTCTTTCTTGGTCACTTATCTACAAACACAATTTTTCACCCCATAAGTATTTGATCTGGAATAACAAGGATATTCTTTATAAGCATAAGTCACTCTTTCTGGAGTACTGGTTCCAAAACAAAATCATCTGGGTCGATCAGCTGTTTAATAATGAAGGACTTCTGTTTACATATGAGGAATTTCTTAGGAAATATCGTATCCCTGTGACACCTGGTGATTTTGCCAAAGTCTTTGGAGCCATCCCCACTGGTGTTTGCATGCTTTTCAAAGGTCAGAAGCGTTTGGATTTTTACAAAACCGATTATCTCTCCCCAACTACCATAACCGTGGGGAAGGTGTGTTTACTTAGCGGCTCCATTAATAACAATAGGCTCATAAGGAACATGCTCCAGAAAGACGTTACAACATTACCCTATGTTATTCCACACTGGAATATGTTTGTTAATGATATACAGTGGAAAAAAGTCTGGCTCCAATCAAGCAAATATCTAATCACAAACAAAATTAAAGAAATATCTTTTAAATTGATACATAAATTCTACCCATCCAAAATGTATATAAACAAACTATTTAAGATCAGTATTAACACGGACTGTAGTTTTTGTAACAAATGCCCTGAATCTGTTATTCACTTATTTTGGTATTGCCCTTATGTTCATTTGTTATGGCAGAAATTATGTGATTTTATACATAATAATATTGAAAGTGATATAAGAATTGCTTGGAAAAATGTATTGTTTGGTTTCTTTGAAGATAACATGGACGAAAGAGATGTATATTATTTGATAAATCTTTTGATTATAATGGTAAAATACCATATTCACTCCTGTAAATTTCGTGGAAAGAAACCATGCTTTATTGTTTTTTACAACGATTTTCAACAGTACATCCATTCCATCAAATATTCTTTTAAACAAAAGGCTCATAAAACAATAGAGATCTGCAAAAACTTGAAGGTGTTTATATAGTCCTATTTTTTCTGCCCCAAGCAAGTTGTTCCCTAATCTTTATTTATTCTTTATTTATTTATTTTATTTGTTTCTATTTCTCCGTTAATCTATCTGTATTTTTACTTAATAGTTATATTATTCTTTTCCACTATATTCATGATCATTTTCTTGTTCAATTGTTCGATTTACTATAATGACTTTTACATTTGTCTAATTGTTGTATTTTCTGCAGTTTGCAATAAAGAAAAAAAATAAATAAAAAAAATAACGAATGCAGGACAAGTGGGGGAACGCTGGTCGGATACCGTTTTTCAACACTTACTCAAGACGCATTATTTATGTACAAACTGAAAGATAGAAGATAGTATAATGTATTGATTACCGCATATGCGCGTATGGTTTTGATTTGAAGTTTGGAAGACCGTAGCCATTTATTTATTTCTTTATTTGATTTACTTGACTTCACGGCATGACATCTGGACTGAAATGACTACGATTAAGACTAACCCTTGACTTTTTGCCGTGACATACATAACTACACATCAACATCAAGACCAGTGAAGCCGAGCGAACGTCATCGCAACTTCAACCCATGGTGAGTGAGTGCGCGTTAAAACTTTCTTTCGCCAGCTCATTGAAATGGCAGTAACAAAAGGTTGAAAAACGTCCGAAAGGAAAGTAATTGACGAAAGAAGTAAAAGTTTGAAGACGGAACGCTGTCGTGTGGATAGTGGCGTGGCCGTTTGGAATGATTGATCGTTTATAAATAAAGTGGATCGTTTAATGGTGATCGTTCAGCCAACGCGGAATGAATTGACGTGAAGCATTATTGAAACGCATGCAGCTTAAAGATAGAGGTATGACTTGTATTGTTTTTAACGCTTGCAAATGTTAAACGAAGCACAAGTGAACAAACACATTCCAAACTCCCGTGTTGACTTTGCCGATTGTATATCGTGATAGAGACACTATTTTTTGAACAACGAACGAGCCAGTCAAGTCGCTGTCAAAACAAACGCCGCCTTGTCGCTGTAGATTGCGTGTACGCATATTCGTGAAGTTAACACGATGCCTCGCACCAATGATAATAATGGCAATCTCGACCAAACTATTGGAATTGAGGATATTAATAAAGGCAGAACCCAAAATGACATCGTTAAGTGTCTCACCCATGAAATGGAAGAGTTTGATCCCAATCATTCCGACGCTGATAAAATGGCGGGTGACAAAAATAAGACATCAGAATCTGAGAAAGTGACCCCCAAACCAGTCGAACATGGGAAAAGAAAACCCAAACTAACTGAGAAGGCTCTGAAGAATAAAATAGAGGGATTAATAAAACATAGATCTGCTAAATATAGTAAATTAACATCAAAGATGAATTACATTGAGTCCATTCTGCAAGTAGGATATGATGACATTGAAATAATCACCCAATCGTACAGCAATTTCAACGAAATAATGAAGAATTTACAACCATTCAAAAAACAATTTATGAATTGCTCAAAGAGGAAGAAAGGGATGTGGATCACACACATTGGTACCTGCCCAAAGCTGCTCAGATCTATAAATTTAGAATAACAGTAAAACAATGGCTGCAAAAGGCAACAACAGTTGAACAGTGGGTGCAACAAAGTACAGACTTTCCTTCTAATCAATAACAACATCTGAAGAACGCTAAAGGACAACGAACGCAGTCCAACTGTGAAAGGGAAAGTCAGGATTCTTGTGTGTCAGTGGGAATAATGAGAAAATTGGAGCGGGATACCAAAAAGAGCAAAAGTAGCAGCCGCTCATCCTCAACCAGATGCAACGCTGAAGTGGAGAGAGCTGCACTTTTAGTCCAGGTCGAAGGTCTAAAGAAAGCACAGGCCCTTGAACAAGAAGAAGCTAAATTAAAGGTGAAAAGAGAAATGTTGGTTCTTGAAATGCAACTTGCTGCTGCAGATGCAAAACTCAAAACCTATGAGGACATGAGTTTAAGTGTAAAGGGCAACAAATCAAGGCCAAAGAAAGGATTAGAACTCCGTTATGGTAATGGTGAATGGGATATTGATGACGGCAGTGCTACGGAAACTGACGATGCTGATGATGAATGTGACAATGATGACGGTGATGGTAATGATGAGCGGAGTGGAAAAACAGGTTGGCAACCACAACCATTTGATTGTTTTAACGGGACCAGGCCTCAAACACCATCGCCCACACACAGCAAAACCACCAATGCCAAGCCGACCCAGAAACCAACTGATTCCTGTTCCGAGCTATTAAAAATAATGCAAAAGCAAAACGAAATAACCGAAATGCTAATTAAAGAGCAGAGACTTTCCACTTTACCTGCGAAGGAGCTCACAATTTTTAAGGGAGACCCCCTGCATTACCATACTTTTATACGCACCTTTGAGCACTGCATTGAAAGCAAAACGGACAATGCTCGTGATCTATTATTCTTTTTGGACCAATACACTGAAGGTCAACCGAGAATACTTGTGCGAAGCTGTATTCATATGCCACCAGCACAAGGATATGGAAAAGCAAAAAGACTGTTACAGAGACACTATGGAAGTGATATTCTCATTGCATCAGCCTACCAAAGGAAGGTCTTGAACTGGCAGGTCCTTAAATCAGAGGACTCCTTGGGACTGAAGGAATATGGTTTATTCCTGCGCAGTTGCGCAAATGCTATGGTAGCTGTAAAGTCCCTCAATGACTTAAACACCACCACTCACCTACGCACCATAGTTTCAAAGCTTCCCTTTAAGCTGAGGGATAGATGGAGAAGTGTAGCCTTCGAGTACCAGGAACATACCAAAGCCAGAGCCAAGTTCAAGCAGCTGGTAAACTTTGTTGAAAAACAAGCAAAGATGGCAAGTGACCCAACATTCGGGACAATCCAAGACACTGCCATACCACAACGAAAGGATGAAAGGAAAATGACTTTCCCTCCTAAAATAAAACCTGTCTCAACGGCATACAAGAGCAGCTTCACCGCCATGGCAACCGAGGAATCGGCTCAAGGTCAAGCCCCAGACCTAGCATCCAGAAAGGTATGTCTGTGCTGTAAAAGGAACCATGCTATTGAAGACTGCAAAGAACTGAGTAACAAAAAGAGGGAAGAGAAAGTTGAGTTCTTCAAATCAAATGGAATCTGTTTTGGCTGCATGAACAAAGTTTACATTAGCAAGGACTACAGAAAAAGACATACCTGCAAAATCTGCACATTGAAGCATCCTACAATGCTACACATTGAAAGGACAAAGACAGACGACAAGCAAGAGACACCAGTCGCAGGTACAGACAAGAAGCCAGCAGTAGCCAGCGCTCTTGTGTCTTTAGAGAAGCACCTTCATATCGGGGCCGGTGACACTCAGACACTCGCCATAGTTCCTGTTCAGGTGAAAATGGCAAACAGCAATACTTGTGTGCAAACGTACGCCTTTCTAGATCCAGGTGGCACAGCAACATTTTGCACAACTGCTTTGCAAAGACAACTAAATGTCCGCGGAAGGAAAACGAGAATTCTCGTGAAAACCCTTGGACACCAGAAGACGACAACTGTGGAAAAAATCTCAGGCCTTGAAGTTTCTAATCTTGAGGAAAATGACTTCATAAAGCTGCCGGCAGTATACACCCAAGATGAGATACCCGTAACAAAGGAACAAATTCCAACATCGGAATCACTGAAGGAATGGGATTACCTAAAGGAGGTGAAATTGACCCGTATTGATTCAAATGTGGACCTTCTTATTGGAACAAACGCTCCTCAAACCATGGAACCATGGAAGGTAATCAACAGCAGAGACAACGGTCCATATGCTGTTCGAACTAGATTAAGATGGGTGGTTAATGGACTTCTGAATACTTGCAATGGCACAGATGATCAGCCTCCAGAGATACACAGTCATTGTATTTCAGTAATGAATTTAGAAGATCTCGTGAAACAGAACTTTAATCACGACTTTCCAGAAAAATCATATGAAGAAAAGGCAGAAATGTCCATGGAGGACAAAAGGTTCATGGACATAATGTCCTTCTCGGTTGAAATGAAGAATGGACATTACCAGATGAAGCTCCCCCTCAAGAAAACCAAGATTTTTATGCCTAACAACAAAGAGCTGCCGGAATACCGTGCCCGGAGCTTAAAAAACAAGTTGCGGAAAGATTCGCATTTTCACCACGAATATACAAATTTTTTGGAAGAAGTCATCAAGAAAGGGCACGCGGAACTTGTCCCACAGGAGCAGTTGGTGCTGGAGGAGGGAAAGGTTTGGTATCTTCCTCATCATGGTGTGCGACACCCAAAGAAGCACAAACTTCGAGTTGTTTTTGATTGCTCTGCCCAGTTCCAAGGTGTTTCACTTAATGACGAGTTGATTCCAGGACCGAATCTCACTAACACTTTGTTAGGAGTACTCACTCGGTTCCGGCTAGAGCCATTTGCATTGATGGCGGACATAGAAGGGATGTACCACCAAGTCCGAGTGTGCCCAGAGGACATAAATTTTCTTCGATTTTTATGGTGGCCAGGTGGCGACATCACAAAAGCAATTACAGAGTACAGGATGACTGTACATTTGTTTGGCGCGACATCCTCCGCAAGCTGCGCCAGCTATGCCTTAAAAAGAACTGCTGAGGACAACAAGGAGAAGTTCTCTAAGGAAGCTGTTGAAACAGTGCTGCACAATTTTTATGTGGATGACTGTTTAAAGTCCGTATCGACTGAAGCTCAAGCTACAAAATTATGTGAGGAGTTAACCTCCCTCTGTGCACAGGGAGGATTTAGACTTGCCAAATGGGTCTGTAACAGTAAGAAGGTGCTGGCACACCTACCAGAAGAGGAACGTGCCACAGAAGTAAAGGATTTTGATTTGGACAAAGAACGCTTGCCCGTTGAACGAGCTCTTGGGGTGGGATGGAACATTGAAGACGACTCTTTTGTGTTTTGTGTCTCCTTAAAGACAAATTCATCCACCAGAAGAGCTATCCTTTCCACTGTATCCTCAGTTTACGATCCTTTAGGGTTCCTTGCTCCATTTACATTTACCGCAAAGTACATTTTGCAGGAACTGTGCAATCTGAAGTGTGGATGGGATGACCCAATACCCAAAGCCTATGAGTTGAAATGGCAACAGTGGCTTGACGGGTTACAGCTAATGGAGAACTATAAGGTAGAAAGGTGCATTAAGCCAAGAAACATCACAGAAATTGCTACGGCCCAGCTCCATAACTTCTGTGATGCAAGTGAGAAAGGTTATGGAGTTGTGACTTATATCCGACTTACCACCCCTGATGGCATCATACACACGCCATTCCTCTTCGGGAAAGCAAGAGTAGCACCCCTAAAGAGGATGACGATACCACGACTGGAGTTGACTGCAGCCTTGCTGGCTGTCAGGATTGATAGAATGCTAAAAAATGAGATGCAGATGCCATTAAAAACATCAACATTTTGGACAGACAGCACTTCTGTTCTGAAATATATAAGGAATGACACGCAGAGATTCCATACATTTGTTGCCAATCGCGTTGGAGTCATCAGAGAGTCAACTGAGTGGACACAGTGGCGATACATTAACACTAAAGCCAACCCTGCAGACTGTGCCTCCCGTGGTATAACTGCCAAAGCCTTTTTGAAGCAAAATAACTGGGCCAAAGGACCTCTGTTCCTACTTCGTGCCGAGGAACACTGGCCACACTCTCTTGTGGACATTGGGTCAATCCCTCAAGATGACCCCGAAATCCGGGACTGGAAGGCCACAGCCAATGTGATACTGTCATCAGAATCAAATGCGACTGATAGGCTCATTCATCATTTTTCAACGTGGGCCAAACTCCAAAGGACAGTTGCATGGTACCTGCGTTTAAAGACATTTTTACAAAGTTTGAAAATCCATAGGAAGGAAGTAACTATCGCTGTTCAAACAAAAGAGAAGAACCAAGTAAAGCAAAAGCTCATGATCGAACTTGAGATGAAGGCATTGAAAGATCCCATCCGAGCATAGAAGCTTGACTTGGAAGACCTGAAGTCAGCAGAGAGGGCTATTGTGCAGTTTTGTCAAGCGCATAGCTATGCAGATGAAATCAAGGCCTTAAAGGATCAAGTCAGGAGCATCAAACCTCAAAGCTCAATTTCCAAGCTTGACCCATTGCTTGATAAAGGCATATTGAGAGTCGGAGGACGACTAAATAGGCCAGCAATGCCAGAAGGCATGAAGCACCCAATCCTTCTCCCAAAGGGACACCACGTGTCAAGACTCCTGATGGAACATACTCACACGCAAGTGGGGCTTAGTGGGAGGAATCACACGCTATCAGTATTAAGACAGAAATATTGGATCCCCTGTGCCAACACTCTTTGCCGAAAGGTCATCAACGACTGTGTAGTATGCAGGAGGCTAAGAGGCAGTACTGGTGAGCAGAAGATGGCAGACTTACCAACGGACAGGATCACTCCGGATCTGCCACCATTTACTAATGTTGGAGTTGATTATTTTGGCCCCATTGAAATCAAGCGTGGGAGGAGCATAATGAAACGGTATGGAGTCCTCTTCACATGTTTGACCAGCCGTGCAATACACCTTTGAAGTGGCCCATTCGCTTGATACAGATTCTTGCATAAATGCCCTCAGAAGCTTTATTTGTCGTCGAGGTCAAGTGAATGAACTACGATCCGACAACGGGACTAATTTTGTCTCTGCAGAAAGAGAATTGAAGGAAGCGATTGGGGAATGGAATCAGGATCAGATCACCCAAGCCATGCAGCAGAAGGACGTAAGGTGGACCTTCAATCCCCCTGCCGCTGCCCACCATGGAGGCGTGTGGGAAAGATTAATCAGGATATTGAAAAGGACTTTGCTTTCCATTACAAGGCAGCAAATTCTGGACGATGAGAGCCTCGTCACTGTCATCTGTGAGGTGGAAACCATCCTTAATAGCCGTCCATTGACCACCCTGTCCGATGATCCTAACGATTTAGAACCGCTGACCCCAAATCACCTCCTGCTATTAAAGGTAAAGCCTTTGCTGCCACCTGGACTCTTCAAGCAAACCGATTCCTATGCCAGACGACGCTGGCGACAAGTACAGTATATATCAGATTTGTTCTGCTCCAGATGGGTAAAGGAATACCTTCCACTTATGCAAGAACGCCATAAATGGAGCAGAAGCAGAAGAAACTTTGTTAAAGGAGATGTTGTGCTGATTGCTGATGCCAACTCCCCAAGAGGATCTTGGGTTATTGCCAGAGTGGTAGATACAAACCCTGATCAAAGAGGAACTGTAAGAAGTGTGAAACTTCAGACGCCGACCAGTACCATAGAGAGACCGATAACCAAGATCTGTCTGCTGGTTCCAGCTAGTCAATGACGCACCTTCTCAAAAGTGCGATTTGCCAAATTGGTATTTATTTATATTGTACGATGCTCCAAATTTTGAGTATTATTATTTCGCTTTGCCCATAATAATAGGGGCCGGTATGTTGGAGCAGTTTTCTTTTGAGTAATGCAGTATGGCAACACCACCACTCGGGCAATTGATGACGTCAGCGCCAGTTGCGCTCATCCATCAATAACGAATGCAGGACAGGTGGGGAACGCTGGTCGGATACCGTTTTCAACCGCACTTACTCAAGACGCATTATTTATGTACAAACCGGAAGATAGAAGATAATATATTGTATTGATTACCACATATGCGCGTATGGTTTTGATTTGAAGTTTGGAAGAGCGTAGCCATTTATTTATTTATTTATTTGATTTACTTGACTTCACGGCATGACATCTGGACTGAAATGACTACGATTAACACTAACCCTTGACTGTTTGACGTGGCATACATAACTGCACATTAACATCAAGACCAGTGAAGCCGAGCGAACATCATCGCAACTTCAACCCATGGTGAGTGAGTGCGCGTTAAAAACTTTCCTTCGCCAGCGTATCATTGAAACGGCAGTAACAAAAGGTTGAAAAACGTCCGAAAGGAAAGTAATTGACGAAAGAAGTAAAAGTTTGAAGACGGAACGCTGTCGTGTGGATAGTGGCGTGGCCGTTTGGAATGATTGATCGTTTATAAATAAAGTGGATCGTTTAATGGTGATCGTTCAGCCAACGCGGAATGAATTGACGTGAAGCATTATTGAAACGCATGCAGCTTAAAGATAGAGGTATGACTTGTATTGTTTTTAACGCTTGCAAATGTTAAACGAAGCACAAGTGAACAAACACATTCCAAACTCCCGTGTTGACTTTGCCGATTGTATATCGTGATAGAGACACTATTTTTTGAACAACGAACGAGCCAGTCAAGTCGCTGTCAAAACAAACGCCGCCTTGTCGCTGTAGATTGCGTGTACGCATATTCGTGAAGTTAACACGATGCCTCGCACCAATGATAATAATGGCAATCTCGACCAAACTATTGGAATTGAGGATATTAATAAAGGCAGAACCCAAAATGACATCGTTAAGTGTCTCACCCATGAAATGGAAGAGTTTGATCCCAATCATTCCGACGCTGATAAAATGGCGGGTGACAAAAATAAGACATCAGAATCTGAGAAAGTGACCCCCAAACCAGTCGAACATGGGAAAAGAAAACCCAAACTAACTGAGAAGGCTCTGAAGAATAAAATAGAGGGATTAATAAAACATAGATCTGCTAAATATAGTAAATTAACATCAAAGATGAATTACATTGAGTCCATTCTGCAAGTAGGATATGATGACATTGAAATAATCACCCAATCGTACAGCAATTTCAACGAAATAATGAAGAATTTACAACCATTCAAAAAACAATTTATGAATTGCTCAAAGAGGAAGAAAGGGATGTGGATCACACACATTGGTACCTGCCCAAAGCTGCTCAGATCTATAAATTTAGAATAACAGTAAAACAATGGCTGCAAAAGGCAACAACAGTTGAACAGTGGGTGCAACAAAGTACAGACTTTCCTTCTAATCAATAACAACATCTGAAGAACGCTAAAGGACAACGAACGCAGTCCAACTGTGAAAGGGAAAGTCAGGATTCTTGTGTGTCAGTGGGAATAATGAGAAAATTGGAGCGGGATACCAAAAAGAGCAAAAGTAGCAGCCGCTCATCCTCAACCAGATGCAACGCTGAAGTGGAGAGAGCTGCACTTTTAGTCCAGGTCGAAGGTCTAAAGAAAGCACAGGCCCTTGAACAAGAAGAAGCTAAATTAAAGGTGAAAAGAGAAATGTTGGTTCTTGAAATGCAACTTGCTGCTGCAGATGCAAAACTCAAAACCTATGAGGACATGAGTTTAAGTGTAAAGGGCAACAAATCAAGGCCAAAGAAAGGATTAGAACTCCGTTATGGTAATGGTGAATGGGATATTGATGACGGCAGTGCTACGGAAACTGACGATGCTGATGATGAATGTGACAATGATGACGGTGATGGTAATGATGAGCGGAGTGGAAAAACAGGTTGGCAACCACAACCATTTGATTGTTTTAACGGGACCAGGCCTCAAACACCATCGCCCACACACAGCAAAACCACCAATGCCAAGCCGACCCAGAAACCAACTGATTCCTGTTCCGAGCTATTAAAAATAATGCAAAAGCAAAACGAAATAACCGAAATGCTAATTAAAGAGCAGAGACTTTCCACTTTACCTGCGAAGGAGCTCACAATTTTTAAGGGAGACCCCCTGCATTACCATACTTTTATACGCACCTTTGAGCACTGCATTGAAAGCAAAACGGACAATGCTCGTGATCTATTATTCTTTTTGGACCAATACACTGAAGGTCAACCGAGAATACTTGTGCGAAGCTGTATTCATATGCCACCAGCACAAGGATATGGAAAAGCAAAAAGACTGTTACAGAGACACTATGGAAGTGATATTCTCATTGCATCAGCCTACCAAAGGAAGGTCTTGAACTGGCAGGTCCTTAAATCAGAGGACTCCTTGGGACTGAAGGAATATGGTTTATTCCTGCGCAGTTGCGCAAATGCTATGGTAGCTGTAAAGTCCCTCAATGACTTAAACACCACCACTCACCTACGCACCATAGTTTCAAAGCTTCCCTTTAAGCTGAGGGATAGATGGAGAAGTGTAGCCTTCGAGTACCAGGAACATACCAAAGCCAGAGCCAAGTTCAAGCAGCTGGTAAACTTTGTTGAAAAACAAGCAAAGATGGCAAGTGACCCAACATTCGGGACAATCCAAGACACTGCCATACCACAACGAAAGGATGAAAGGAAAATGACTTTCCCTCCTAAAATAAAACCTGTCTCAACGGCATACAAGAGCAGCTTCACCGCCATGGCAACCGAGGAATCGGCTCAAGGTCAAGCCCCAGACCTAGCATCCAGAAAGGTATGTCTGTGCTGTAAAAGGAACCATGCTATTGAAGACTGCAAAGAACTGAGTAACAAAAAGAGGGAAGAGAAAGTTGAGTTCTTCAAATCAAATGGAATCTGTTTTGGCTGCATGAACAAAGTTTACATTAGCAAGGACTACAGAAAAAGACATACCTGCAAAATCTGCACATTGAAGCATCCTACAATGCTACACATTGAAAGGACAAAGACAGACGACAAGCAAGAGACACCAGTCGCAGGTACAGACAAGAAGCCAGCAGTAGCCAGCGCTCTTGTGTCTTTAGAGAAGCACCTTCATATCGGGGCCGGTGACACTCAGACACTCGCCATAGTTCCTGTTCAGGTGAAAATGGCAAACAGCAATACTTGTGTGCAAACGTACGCCTTTCTAGATCCAGGTGGCACAGCAACATTTTGCACAACTGCTTTGCAAAGACAACTAAATGTCCGCGGAAGGAAAACGAGAATTCTCGTGAAAACCCTTGGACACCAGAAGACGACAACTGTGGAAAAAATCTCAGGCCTTGAAGTTTCTAATCTTGAGGAAAATGACTTCATAAAGCTGCCGGCAGTATACACCCAAGATGAGATACCCGTAACAAAGGAACAAATTCCAACATCGGAATCACTGAAGGAATGGGATTACCTAAAGGAGGTGAAATTGACCCGTATTGATTCAAATGTGGACCTTCTTATTGGAACAAACGCTCCTCAAACCATGGAACCATGGAAGGTAATCAACAGCAGAGACAACGGTCCATATGCTGTTCGAACTAGATTAAGATGGGTGGTTAATGGACTTCTGAATACTTGCAATGGCACAGATGATCAGCCTCCAGAGATACACAGTCATTGTATTTCAGTAATGAATTTAGAAGATCTCGTGAAACAGAACTTTAATCACGACTTTCCAGAAAAATCATATGAAGAAAAGGCAGAAATGTCCATGGAGGACAAAAGGTTCATGGACATAATGTCCTTCTCGGTTGAAATGAAGAATGGACATTACCAGATGAAGCTCCCCCTCAAGAAAACCAAGATTTTTATGCCTAACAACAAAGAGCTGCCGGAATACCGTGCCCGGAGCTTAAAAAACAAGTTGCGGAAAGATTCGCATTTTCACCACGAATATACAAATTTTTTGGAAGAAGTCATCAAGAAAGGGCACGCGGAACTTGTCCCACAGGAGCAGTTGGTGCTGGAGGAGGGAAAGGTTTGGTATCTTCCTCATCATGGTGTGCGACACCCAAAGAAGCACAAACTTCGAGTTGTTTTTGATTGCTCTGCCCAGTTCCAAGGTGTTTCACTTAATGACGAGTTGATTCCAGGACCGAATCTCACTAACACTTTGTTAGGAGTACTCACTCGGTTCCGGCTAGAGCCATTTGCATTGATGGCGGACATAGAAGGGATGTACCACCAAGTCCGAGTGTGCCCAGAGGACATAAATTTTCTTCGATTTTTATGGTGGCCAGGTGGCGACATCACAAAAGCAATTACAGAGTACAGGATGACTGTACATTTGTTTGGCGCGACATCCTCCGCAAGCTGCGCCAGCTATGCCTTAAAAAGAACTGCTGAGGACAACAAGGAGAAGTTCTCTAAGGAAGCTGTTGAAACAGTGCTGCACAATTTTTATGTGGATGACTGTTTAAAGTCCGTATCGACTGAAGCTCAAGCTACAAAATTATGTGAGGAGTTAACCTCCCTCTGTGCACAGGGAGGATTTAGACTTGCCAAATGGGTCTGTAACAGTAAGAAGGTGCTGGCACACCTACCAGAAGAGGAACGTGCCACAGAAGTAAAGGATTTTGATTTGGACAAAGAACGCTTGCCCGTTGAACGAGCTCTTGGGGTGGGATGGAACATTGAAGACGACTCTTTTGTGTTTTGTGTCTCCTTAAAGACAAATTCATCCACCAGAAGAGCTATCCTTTCCACTGTATCCTCAGTTTACGATCCTTTAGGGTTCCTTGCTCCATTTACATTTACCGCAAAGTACATTTTGCAGGAACTGTGCAATCTGAAGTGTGGATGGGATGACCCAATACCCAAAGCCTATGAGTTGAAATGGCAACAGTGGCTTGACGGGTTACAGCTAATGGAGAACTATAAGGTAGAAAGGTGCATTAAGCCAAGAAACATCACAGAAATTGCTACGGCCCAGCTCCATAACTTCTGTGATGCAAGTGAGAAAGGTTATGGAGTTGTGACTTATATCCGACTTACCACCCCTGATGGCATCATACACACGCCATTCCTCTTCGGGAAAGCAAGAGTAGCACCCCTAAAGAGGATGACGATACCACGACTGGAGTTGACTGCAGCCTTGCTGGCTGTCAGGATTGATAGAATGCTAAAAAATGAGATGCAGATGCCATTAAAAACATCAACATTTTGGACAGACAGCACTTCTGTTCTGAAATATATAAGGAATGACACGCAGAGATTCCATACATTTGTTGCCAATCGCGTTGGAGTCATCAGAGAGTCAACTGAGTGGACACAGTGGCGATACATTAACACTAAAGCCAACCCTGCAGACTGTGCCTCCCGTGGTATGACTGCCAAAGCCTTTTTGAAGCAAAATAACTGGGCCAAAGGACCTCTGTTCCTACTTCGTGCCGAGGAACACTGGCCACTCTCTTGCGTACATTGGGTCAATCCCTCAAGATGACCCCGAAATCCGGGACTGGAAGGCCACAGCCAATGCGATACTGTCATCAGACTCAAATGCGACTGATAGGCTCATTCATCATTTTTCAACGTGGGCCAAACTCCAAAGGACAGTTGCATGGTACCTGCGTTTAAAGACATTTTTACAAAGTTTGAAAATCCATAGGAAGGAAGTAACTATCGCTGTTCAAACAAAAGAGAAGAACCAAGTAAAGCAAAAGCTCATGATAGAACTTGAGATGAAGGCATTGAAAGATCCCATCCGAGCACAGAAGCTTGACTTGGAAGACCTGAGGTCAGCAGAGAGGGCTATTGTACAGTTTTGTCAAGCGCATAGCTATGCAGATGAAATCAAGGCCTTAAAGGATCAAGTCAGGAGCATCAAACGTCAAAGCTCAATTTCCAAGCTTGACCCATTGCTTGATAAAGGCATATTGAGATTCGGAGGACGACTAAATAGGCTAGCAATGCCAGAAGGCATGAAGCACCCAATCCTTCTCCCAAAGGGACACCACATGTCAAGACTCCTGATGGAACATACTCACAGACAAGTGGGGCATAGTGGGAGGAACCACACGCTATCAGTATTAAGACAGAAATATTGGATCCCCTGTGCCAACACTCTTTGCCGAAAGGTCATCAACGACTGTGTAGTATGCAGGAGGCTAAGAGGCAGTACTGGTGAGCAGAAGATGGCAGACTTACCAACGGACAGGATCACTCCGGATCTGCCACCATTTACTAATGTTGGAGTTGATTATTTTGGCCCCATTGAAATCAAGCGTGGGAGGAGCATAATGAAACGGTATGGAGTCCTCTTCACATGTTTGACCAGCCGTGCAATACACCTTTGAAGTGGCCCATTCGCTTGATACAGATTCTTGCATAAACGCCCTCAGAAGCTTTATTTGTCGTCGAGGTCAAGTGAATGAACTACGATCCGACAACGGGACTAATTTTGTCTCTGCAGAAAGAGAATTGAAGGAAGCGATTGGGGAATGGAATCAGGATCAGATCACCCAAGCCATGCAGCAGAAGGACGTAAGGTGGACCTTCAATCCCCCTGCCGCTGCCCACCATGGAGGCGTGTGGGAAAGATTAATTAGGATATTGAAAAGGACTTTGCTTTCCATTACAAGGCAGCAAATTCTGGACGATGAGATCCTCGTCACTGTCATCTGTGAGGTGGAAACCATCCTTAATAGCCGTCCATTGACCACCCTGTCCGATGATCCTAACGATTTAGAACCGCTGACCCCAAATCACCTCCTGCTATTAAAGGTAAAGCCTTTGCTGCCACCTGGACTCTTCAAGCAAACCGATTCATATGCCAGATGACGCTGGCGACAAGTACAGTATATATCAGATTTGTTCTGGTCCAGATGGGTAAAGGAATACCTTCCACTTATGCAAGAACGCATAAATGGAGCAGAAGCAGAAGAAACTTTGTTAAAGGAGATGTTGTGCTGATTGCTGATGCCAACTCCCCAAGAGGATCTTGGGTTATTGCCAGAGTGGTAGATACAAACCCTGATCAAAGAGGAACTGTAAGAAGTGTGAAACTTCAGACGCCGACCAGTACCATAGAGAGACCGATAACCAAGATCTGTCTGCTGGTTCCAGCTAGTCAATGACGCACCTTCTCAAAAGTGCGATTTGCCAAATTGGTATTTATTTATATTGTACGATGCTCCAAATTTTGAGTATTATTATTTCGCTTTGCCCATAATAATAGGGGCCGGTATGTTGGAGCAGTTTTCTTTTGAGTAATGCAGTATGGCAACACCACCACTCGGGCAATTGATGACGTCAGCGCCAGTTGCGCTCATCCATCAATAACGAATGCAGGACAGGTGGGGAACGCTGGTCGGATACCGTTTTCAACCGCACTTACTCAAGACGCATTATTTATGTACAAACCGGAAGATAGAAGATAATATATTGTATTGATTACCACATATGCGCGTATGGTTTTGATTTGAAGTTTGGAAGAGCGTAGCCATTTATTTATTGATTTATTTGATTTACTTGACTTCACAGCATGACATCTGGACTGAAATGACTACGATTAAGACTAACCCTTGACTGTTTGACGTGGCATACATAACTACACATCAACATCAAGACCAGTGAAGCCGAGCGAACGTCATCGCAACTTCAACCCATGGTGAGTGAGTGCGCGTTAAAAACTTTCCTTCGCCAGCGTATCATTGAAACGGCAGTAACAGATAGTATTCCAAATGTATTTCCCTATTATTAACAGTTGACATGATAAAGTGATACTTTATGTCAACATATTTGCACCTTTGCAGGGTTTTTCAACAGGTTGCGATGTGGTTGAGAATTTTAAATGAAAATATGTCACTGTTTTATTACTTAACTGTTATTGTGTTCGAAAATGATTTCGGTATTTCTTTATGTACTTTAATATTTCATTATTCGTTTCAGTATTCATTAAACTACAATAATTCACTATTAATTTCAAGATTCATTGAACTGCTGTGATCTATACCTTTGCTGCTGTAACACTGCAAATTTCCCCATTGTGTGACTATTAAAGGACATCTTTATCGTTATCTTTAAAAACCTTGTGTTGGTGCTTGCAAAATAATTTTCCATAAGATTAAGATTGAACAAAATGGTGAAACAAAAATTTAAAAAGTAAATACTGTAACGATTAAACATTGAATACTAAATTAATCCTAAAGCGAGGCGGCGGTGCAATGTGGCCGTTAATGTATGACATTAGCAGCAGACATTCAGAAAAAGCAAACCTATGCGAATATACACAGTATATACGTAAACACACAAATCCCCATGTGTATATACACACTTACATCCCACAACATTTACAAGTGTAAGGAAACACTCCGAATGTCTGTCTATGGTACAGAGGGAAAATTAATAAAATGCTGCAATGATAAAAAAT
This sequence comes from Idiotropiscis lumnitzeri, assembly GCF_059441095.1. Classification (NCBI taxonomy): domain Eukaryota; kingdom Metazoa; phylum Chordata; class Actinopteri; order Syngnathiformes; family Syngnathidae; genus Idiotropiscis; species Idiotropiscis lumnitzeri. The sequence continues at coordinate 18,702,070 of NC_142392.1, forward strand.
ACTGCTGTCATAACCCGTGTCGGTCATGTCAGTGTTTTTGTTATTATTTTCTTCACCTTCCTGCCATGTGCTCATTCTGTTTATTTAGTCAGCTGAGTGGGGCGTTCCCTCCAGCACTCGTTCCCCACCAGCCACGCACCTGTTCCCCGTTACCCTCACACACCTGATGCCCATCTGCTCCCCTAATTACTGGACTATTTGAACACCTCACTCCAACAACTCATTGTCAGTGCATTGCTCCGTTACGGACTGTCACGACCGCTCTCTGATCTCGCCCCCGCCCTCTGATCACGCCCCCGCCCCCTGATCACGCCCCCGCCCCCTGATCACGCCCCCGCCCCCGCCCCCGCTCTCGCCCCCGCTCTCGCCCCCGCTCTCGCCCCCGCTCTCGCCCCCGCTCTCGCCCCCTAGCATTTGTCCCTGTCCTTGCTCCTCACTCTTGTGATCCAGTTTTCCACGTTAAGTTCGTCTTTCTTATTTTGCACCCTGCCCCGTTGTCTGTCATTATTTTGGTCCCCTAATAAATTGCTTAAGTTACACCTTCTCCAGCTTCCTCGCATTCTGGGTCCACCTCCTCCTCGCCGACCGGCGACCCTGACAACTGCAATGATAAGACGACTGCAATAAATGAAGGATTGTATAATGATTGCTGGCATTATTTTAAACACTTACGGGACAGAAGGTCAATTATTTAATTTAGCAGGTTCATATTTACGGAATATGTTAAACATTGATGAAACAAAAAGCATTTATCAGATGAAAGTAGAAGCACGGGTCACAAGAATAACTGGGATTGTAGTCCTGTTTTCTGATTTATTATATTTTTCTCATATGCTAAATTTATAGTACTTAGTTTAAATGTGTGAACTTTATTGAAATTTTGGGTAGTGAGAACAAATTTGCACACATAGCATTTCCATGACTTGCATTCACATTCACAGCACTTCATGGTCAAATATGACGAAGCACATTCTCCACATTGGCTGTAGAGATGCAAACATACCAAATTGGGCACTGGAGGACTCACGCAGACGCTATAAAAAAACACATTCTGAAAGACGGAACAATTGGAGATCAGAGCACATGCACATACGCATGCATAAACACAGACACACCCTTACACCTGCACATACACGTATACCTGCATATACATGTGCCCATACACACGCACACATGCACACCGACAAGATTCCAGAGCAATGCCAGCTGGAGAGACGGAGAGACTACCCGCCGGAGAAGGCCAGCCTTGGCGTGCCAGTCTTGGGGACCAGACGGGAATCAACTATCCAGACGATGACTAACCTGGGGAGGACCTTCCCTCGGACGTGGACCCGGGCCGTGGGAGGGAGCGAGGACGACCGCTTCAACCGATTCAACCTACATTCCCCTTGGCATAAAAAAAACTCCTCTAAAAACTTAAGCTGGGCTGAAAGATGGGGCGCATTTTTCGACTGTGCTCGCCCGAGTGTAGTTTTCTCGTGAGATTAAGAAAAAGCCGCCCAGATGTCTGTCTTTGTACTATTTCCTGAACTCCAGAAATGGAAGAAACTAAATATCGGAACTCTAATCAGTTGTTGAGTCTTTATTTGACCCTTTTCTTCTTGAGTACAAAAACCGAACACGCATTGGCGTAAGTTTGGCTTTTAAAAGTTGATTTACTAAATACTTCTCATTTCCACGGTGACTCAACTCCAACAATGCTAAAGCTGTTGCTTTATGTTATTCATATAGAATTTTTGTTTAAAATCCCCCTGGCTCTTCTTTTTGTCTTTTCTATATTATGTACGTATTAATAACTGTGTTTGTTAATGTTAATAAAGTTTTTGGCAAAAAACGTATTAGTAAATATTTATCATGTCACTGATGGTGGTGTGGTACACTCGCCTGAGTTGTGTGCAGGCAACGTGGGTTCAGTTCCCTCTCAGTGACGGTGTCTATGTCTGCCCTGTGACTGGCTGGCGACCAGTTCAGGGTGTCGTGTGCCTTTCGCCCGAAGTCACATGGGATAGGCTCCAGCACTCTCCCGCGACCCTGTTCAGGTTAAGCCGTGTGGATAATGAAATGACGTGACAAATATTTGTCATCTCATCAATATTTGCACAACAGAGTACTGAGCTTCGAGATCCTCACGATAATAGTTCTCAAAACTATATTTCTTATCAATGTAGGTTAGTTAAGGGATATTTTATTGACAATCTAATCTCAATATACAAAGACAGAAAAAAAATGGTGGTGGGGGGGCGCGAATCTTTTTCTTCTTGGTAGGGGCGGGCGTGAAATAATTGAGAAGCACTGCTAGTATATGCAGACATTATATCCATACAATCTTGCAGCCCGATTGAACAGCAGCATTGTTGCTTCGTTCGGTAGGAGAAACGTAACCTTCCCACGCTTGTTCCAGCAGCGGCTTCTCCGGGCATAGGGGGGAAGTGACGTCGGAGCTGACTCGCTTTTGTGGCGTTATTTTAATTATTTTGTTACATTTTTTTATCAACCGAATTAAAATATTACATAGAATATATATTAAAAGAGAACAGCCAGGTGTAAAAACAAACACAGAGGCAAAGAAATATATTTGAAAAATACGTGCTTAAAGCATGACGTCATTAGCAAGCGCGCAGCTTCCGAAGGACCTTGACCACATCCACCGACCCGTCCACACCGGAACAAAAACACCCACCGCTAAATTCTTCTGATTTAGTGTGGAACTGACTGTAATTTTCTCAAAGCATGTCCAGTGCTACTCTAAAGTACCACGATATAATTCATTAAGTCTTTGTGTGCCGATAACCTCATCTTCGCGCGTTGATGCTTTTCGGCGTAGTTAGCTTACCTTGTTAGCTAGCTAGCCGCTAACGAAAAGAGGCACATGACTCATCGCCAAGCAGAGATCAAGGGCGGATTTTTTGGAATTATCATTTGAAAATGTGTGAAATAACGACACCCAAGTACAAAGAGGAACTTTGTGGAATAAAAGAAGAGAACGAGCAACATCATCAACTGCTGGACGAAGTTTGCAACCAGCCTCGTGTTGTGCCACTCAAAGCAGGTTTGTACACGTTTTACTCTCATTTGCTTTGTCAAGAACGACTTTCTATCGTTAAAAATATGCATCACAACATTAAGTTGTTTGGGGAAATGCGTCCAAAGTTATTGCCGCTTTATTTTTAAATATTGCCTTTTACTTGCAGGTCTGCTGAGCAATTGTTTATGTCAAATGTAATCAGTGCAGAAAATATATGGCAAAGAATAACCAATAGTGGGGGGTGAACTCCATGTTTTTCCCAGTATAAAATTTACATTTAAAATAACAAAATAAAATTTTCTGGTTTTTATATTTTGTTCAAGCAATTCCTTACGGAAGGAATTCCGCCTAACTCTAAAAATGTGCACGTTGCCGCGAAAACGTCCATGGCGGTTGATCAATTTTAGTGAATAAAACACAAAATATTAAGTTTTTTTTTTAAATCAAGTACGGATTGGTTTTATCTATTTATGAACTTTTTACTGGCTTGGTCGGGTGAGTCAATGAACCTCGGGTGGCCCTGCACTGTTTTGTGCACGTGTGCGTAGTTTCACCTCATCCAAACATTTAAAATACATTGAATGCATCCATCCAGGGTTGCACGGTTCTCATCAGTGAACAAGCGCATGCTGCAAGGAATGCATCTGCATCTTTGTCTTACTATGGGCTCAAAAAGGCTGAAAGTCACAACCCCCTTTTCTACCTACAAGTCCAGGAACATTTAGTTCCTGGTAATAAAGTTCCTGTGGCCCAGGTGGTTTGGATCTCCCCCACAACTCATAGTTCCTGGTAATTTATCCAAATGACAATGATGACGGAACAATGGGAGGTGTTGTGTTACTTTGTTACTCATTACTGACACCCTATGGCTGTTAAGCATCATTGCAGTTAAAAAATAATTCAGTGAACTCTAAAAGAAATATTATGGTGTATCTTAGTTGAATTTGAATTCATATTCCAGAAACGTCTGTGACTATGTCAGGAATGAAATCGGGCATCAGCCGCAAGGTGCTTCCTTTTTAAATACTCGTTTATCACAGTTGTGCTGCGAAAGGGAGGTTTACATCGTAGGACGTAATTCTGTGAAATGCCCCCATGGTCCAGTCCAAGTTGGGGTCCACACATTGCTCCGTATGCGGCAGGCACAAGTCAAGGTAGCACGGTAGAAAATAAGACAAAGTCGTTGCCTGAGCTTTGACTTTACCAAACCAAATTTGTCTTATTGTGTCCTGCAGACGTCAGGGAATACAATCTCCGTTCTGTGAAAGAGGAGCCAGACTTGACTCACATCAAAAAGGAGAAGGAGGAGGAGGAGATCAACAAGTCACCAGTGAACGTTCTTCCTATAAAGACTGAAGATGAAAACAAGGATGAGAGTGAGGACAACAGATGGGCGGAGCCTACAAGCAGCAGCTCAAGTCATCACGTGACAACAGACGGTGATGAAGACCACTGGGGGCCATCACAAGCACATCATGAGGACACATTATCAGACGCTCATGACAATGATGATGATACTAATGATGATGATGGGCAAGCCAAAGGTGAAAGGGCATGTCACACTGACTCATTAACTCCAAAGCTGTCTTTAAAAGGGCACAGAAAAACACACAGTGGTGAAAAACCTTTTTCCTGCTCAGTTTGTGGAAAAAGCTTCTCTCGAAAGTCTTATTTAGTAAGGCACACAAGAACGCACAGTGGAGAAAAACATTTTTCCTGCTCAGTTTGTGGCAAAGAATTCTCTCAAAAGGTACATTTAACAAGTCACACAAGAACACACAGTGGTGACAAACCCTTTTCCTGCTCAGTTTGCGGCAGAGGCTTCTCTCAAAACGCAACGTTAACAAAACACACAAGAACGCACACTGGAGAAAAACCTTTTTCTTGCTCAGTTTGTGGCAAAAGCTTTTCTTTTAAGCCAGATTTAAAAACACATACACGATTACACACTGGAGAAAAACCTTTTTCATGCTCAGTTTGTGGCAAGAGTTTCTCTCGAAGGTCTCATTTAATAATTCACACAAGAACACACAGTGGTGAAAAATCTTTTTCTTGCTCAGTTTGTGGAAAATGCTTCTCTCATAAGGCAAATTTAACAAGCCACACAAGAACACACACTGGAGAAAAACCATTTTCCTGCTTGGTTTGTGGTAAAAGCTTTTCTCGAAAATCAAATTTAACAAGTCACACAAGAAAGCACAGTGGTGAAAAACCTTTTTCCTGCTCAGTTTGTGGCAAAAGCTTCTCTCAAATGTTTGATTTACCAATCCACACAAGAACGCACAGTGGAGAAAACCCTTTTTCTTGCTCGGTTTGTGGCATAAGCTTCTCTCGAAAGTTTTATTTAACGATCCACACAAGAACGCACAATGGAGAAAAACCTTTTTCATGCTCAGTTTGTGGAAAATGCTTCTCTCTAAAGGCAAATTTAACAAAACATACAAGAACACACAGTGGAGACAAGCCATTCAGTTGCAGCGTTTGTGCTAAAAAATTCTCCACTAAACAGCATGCTGTGAGACACAATTGTGCTGGTGAGAAAAGCAGCGATCCTTGAAGCTTAAAAAAAAGAAAACAAAAAACTGAAGGAACTGACTCTTTGTGGTAAGATGTAAATTTTGATTTAGAATAAAATATGATATATTGAATTTTGCAAAGCTTTTTTATTGACATTAAGCCAATGTGTTCCGTGCCAGAAGAAGCAATGTGTCTGAGTGATGATTTGTTTTGGTGTTTACATCAAACATGTAAATAAAATTAATTGCCTTTGCTTGGAACAACATTTTTTAACATTATGCTTTTCAGTTGTCTTTTTAATCGTATTTAATGGAAAAGGTGTGAGAAGAAACTGTGCTTATGAAATTGCTGCCTTCCACAATCATCAATAAAATCACTTGTTCCACTTGCTCAACTGGCTTTCATTACACTGTGTGAAAAGGTGAAAAATAGAACAAGAAGTTGAACAATAAAAAGAACCAGAAAGAAAAACGCAAATAGTCTCAGTTTCTCTCAAAGGTTTTGGTATGTCAGGAGTTGGCAACTTGATGGCGACTGGAGTCAGCGCTGGTTTTCTCGCTGTGTTTGGCTGGCTCGTATATAAATGGTCCATTGAACAAAACTCAAACTCTTCAAATATCCCCTCACATACATTTAATATTACACTTTATGAATAAATTTCTGACTGGCTAAATACACTTTCTAGGTTGAGCTCCATCAAGCGTTTGGCGTTTGTTGCTAAGCAGAATCTCACTTCGGAAAAATATACCAAATATTTTTTTTCATGCTTTATTATATTTTTTATAGATTGGATTATTTATATAGTGAAATAGGGAAATATTAAAATGTAAAATTGGAAATCACATACAGACTTAATTCAATTAATAACAAATATAGAAACATTTTATAAATATTGAACTCATTGAGAAGAGTCCTGATCTTGAAATAAATATTGAATTATAAAAAATACTTAAAAATTAATTCAATAACCCGACCCTGGATGAGTGGCAGAAAATGGCTGGATGGATGGAATAATTTAAATTGCACACATATTCAAAAGAACAAATATGTTAAGAAATTTTCAAGTGTGAAATAAAAAGGTTTAAATTGTTGAGAATTTTACATATTAAAATAATTGAATAAATATTGTATTATTACATATACAAGCTTAAATATACATTGAAATGAATTTTAAAAAAGTCTTGTATTTTTAAATGGCCTAATCTAGATATGGGAAGTAATTCTCTTTATAAAACTATGAAGGGACTGGAGCTCACAGAAGTGACCAGTCTTGGTTCTGAAGTTCCGATGTAACCAGATACTGCCCTGAGAGAAAATAGGCCTGAGCATTGTTTATGGTGGGGGCAATTCTCTCGCCTGGTCAGTGACCTTCCAGGGTATGGAAGTAATTTAAGGTGATCACGAGTAGACTGGTCCTATCAAAGGGGAGACGCATCTGCTCTCCCTCTGGGGGACTTTTGGAGGGAAATCCCAAAGATTAGCGGGATGGGAATGCATATGCAACAAGGGAAAATTAGATATTCATGTCCTATTTGGGCATTCCCTGTAAGAAGGGAATGTCTGAGAGGGGGCTCGCACGTGTGCGGAGCGCACACACGCACACGTTTTTGGGGAGACTTCTTTTGACATCAGCATGTGACGAGAATAAAATCTTTTTCAAACCAGTTCTTTTCTATCACCAATCAATCTTTCTTCTTTCTTTTGTTCTTTTCCATCACCAATCCAGCCTTGCTCGGCTGCCTCTCCGGAAGGCAGCAAGGACCCACACTTCAAAGACAAAATATACGACATATTGAAAGAAAAATAATACTCAAATATTGAAATAAGTATAGAATTGAATTAATAAACAACAAAGAAATAAATACCTCCTGGAAAATATCATTATTTGCAACATTTGTCAACATTTTTCTTTCTTGCACATTATTAAACAGTCGTAATTTTTTTTTTTTTTTTTACTTTTACTTTTTAAGTTACTTCAGTGCATTTCACACCTGTGCCTTCGGGGAATTCCTACTTTGTTCTACTTGAATAAATCCCCATCAAAATACCATCATTTATGACACCACGGCTGGACAAATAATACCCAGAAACACACTTACGCACCACTGAGTGAGTGTTGGACGATATAGCTTCTCTTGAAAGGTCCGACTTGAAAATGTCCTTGCAAGTGGATCTGAAATTAAATCCATGCTTTTCCCTCCTTTGGCCATTGTGGTTTAAAAAAAGCAAGAATATATTTCAGATTTTCGAACGGCCGCCAATTACGACTTTCGGTGTGTTGATTCAGCATCGCGCTGCCCCCTCACGAGTGAGTATCCAATCACAAAACGCGTTCATCACCCTCAGCGTAAGGCCAGCGAAAAGGCTCACTGTAACCAACTTGTGATCTGATTGGCTATCGCAACCGTCTAACAAATATGAAAGCTCATTGACTTTGACAGAAGAGATGCTCGCACAATTGCATCTTCAGGCCTCGGAACGAATAATGCGCGCTCCCCGTATTGTGAAACCTGCCCGGCAACACGAGCTAGCGAAATTCTGATTGGATTCAAAACTCTCACCTAAAAATACAACGCTCAGCTATAATATGACATCAATGCGATGATTATGATCATTTTTTTTATTGATTTTGTTCGGCCAACAGAGAAGGCATTGAAGGACCACCACTGAGTTACTGAATAGCCTAAATTAAACTTTACTTTCATCAATAGAGTTAAAGTTATGCTTTATTGTAGGATTTATGTAATTAATAGCCTTTGATGGACTTTAGTGTACTTAATGTAAACTGGTAACGCTGAAAAAACAAAACAGACAGCAATTCAAGTTTAAACCCATATACGTGAAATGCGCTTTCGAAATAAAGTATATTTTTGCACACATTACACCGACATTGAGTTACTCCAGATCGACGCTGACCTCAGTGATGAAGAGAGCCAATCAAAAATCGCAACCCAAAACACAAGCAAACAGGAAAAAGTGACAAACAAGAAAGCTGGCAAAGTGAAGCGTGTGAAACAGGTGAGAAACCAAACAACATTTTACGTTTGTAGGGAAATCCCGAAGACTAGCGTGATGGGAATGCATATGCAACAAGGGAAAATTAGATATTCATGTCCTATTTGGGCATTCCCTGTAAGAAGGGAATGTCTGAGAGGGGGCTCACACGTGCGCGGAGCGCACACACGCACACGTTTTTGGGGAGACTTTTTTTGACATCAGCATGTGACGAGAATAAAATCTTTTTCGAACCAGTTCTTTTCCATCACCAATCCAGCCTTGCTCGGCTGCCTCTCCGGAAGGCAGCAAGGACCCACACTTCAAAGACAAAATATACTACATATTGAAAGAAAAATAATACTCAAATATTGAAATAAGTATAGAATTGAATGAATAAACAACAAAGAAATAAATACCTCCTGGAAAATATCATTATTTGCAACATTTGTCAACATTTTTCTTTCTTGCACATTCTTAAACAATCGTAAATTTTTTTTACTTTTTCTTAAGTTACTTCAGTGCATTTCACACCTGTGCCTTCAGGGAATTCCGACTTCGTCCTACTTGAATGAATCCCCATCAAAATACCATGACACCACGACTGGACAAATAATATCCAGAAACACACTTATGCACCACTGAGTGAGTGTTGGATGATATAGCTTGTTGGAATTTAGCTTTATATCAATGTTAGAATTTAACTTTAACCCAATGTAAACTCAAATTAGTAATCTGACTCCAATTTGCGACCTTACCCAACTCTCACTCATCCAACAATATGCGCGCTCGTTCTGCAATAGAAAGGTATCAGGAAGCCGGCATTTTCACACACGAGTGGATTTATTCCTAACACACAAATCTACAACTTGAGTTTGGGTCCCTCTCAATACAGCTCTACACCTCTCTTGCCACCAGCGAATGTGTTCTCCGAGTTGCCCAGTAATGATTCATACTATACAACATGCAAATGGCACAGAGACAAAGGCATCCTGGCATGATTCTATTGGCTATGTGTATCCTGCAGTTAACTTTAGCTTGCTCTCATTGGTCTTTCTCCCCCACCGAATCCCGTGGCTCCTCCTGCGTGTGATCTTTTGATGGCTGCTCCTTCATCCACTGCCCCCCGAGTCATCTTGTCTCTCTCCCTCCTTGCGGCTATCACCATCTGTCCTGAAACATTCCATTCTCGCACATTCTCGCACCCCACACACCGCTCCGCTCCACCAGTCACACGCTCAGCACTTTACAGTCTCACACTTTCATACACTGGATGCAGCAACATCTAATGAACTATGTTAAGCTCAAACTCTTATATTCCTTTCATAGTCAAATGTATGAAATCCTTTAAGTGTAACCGAAGTTTGGACCATGCTAATGACAAGACCCTCAGGAGAGGAATGCAGGAAGATTGGATCACGGCTGCAACACAGGAGGTGTGAACGAGACACCTCTGAAACAATGGACTTTCATGCCGGGACAACAAAAGTCATGCTGGTGGCTCCTAGCAGTCTACCCTTTGCTCTGTGTTTAGATCATTACTGCCATGATTACATTATCCTTTCGAGGTAATTTACCCCTTCTTGCTTGCAAGTGCCACTCCTCCAGTTCGCTCCACAGGTTTGAGGTGACATGTGACCTGTGTGACCAGAAGGCCGGAGAACGCTTTAAATAGCGTCTCATCACGCCCATCCCGGAGTTTCTCCTCAACAAGGAGGGTGATATTGATAAGATATTCTAAGTTAGGGTCCATGAAAACAGATTAAGATATAGTTGTTGCTTTAGCCTGCTCATGTGCTCCGCAGGTTTTATTATTATTCACATTGGGTGCGCGACTAGATAACACACACCCAGTACAGGATAGGGCAAGATTTTGTTGTATTGTTGAGACTTTTCCATAATATACGGCACCACAGCTGTGACACTTGAGGTTAATTTCAGTTAAGGGGGCGGTGGCGCTGTTTTTATGAAAATTACTCACTGAACGCAAGGGTAGGTTCTTCGTAGAGGGGATTACAGAGTTACATGCGGGACAAAATTCACTTGTCAGGAACTGTCCTTACTTGAGGCCGAGGCCAGACCTGCTGACCAGGCTGAATGGGAACACCTCAGGTGAGATTGGCCGTGCCGTGCATCAGATATTTCTGGCCCATTGGGGTCGATGTTGCTGTATCTTTCAGGTGGGGAGCGGAGGAGACAGGCCTGGTCTATGTGGCCAGGGCGAGACGTGAATGGAGTGAGACTTCCGGCAGTGACCCATCCAATAATGTCGTCATTCCGCAGCTGTTCCAGTTGGCCGTCCTTAGGGCGTGGCCTTCCGGTTATGGACATCATGTGAAACAGTCCATCAATGATGCAAAAATGCTAATCAGTCTCAGGAGAACACTTTTTTTTTTTTACATCATTTTGCACGACATCAGAAAAGGAAAATGTGGGATTGGATTAAGGAGCGTTACTAAAAATTGTTGTACTTGCAGGTTCAGGTGGCCAAGAGGGCTAATAATGATAAAATAAAAAAAATAAAAAAAGGGGTGGGGCAGCTAATGCATGCAGCTCCCATTGCACCTGCGCCTTCCGCTTCTGCTGCTCCTAGGCAAGGTTCGGGTGACGCGGCACCACAGCAGACTGGCTGTCCGTACCCGGCCGGTCAACGAGGTCTGGATTGCGGTAACAGAGGTAGGGGTGGTTATAGACGGGGGTTGTGAGTGGGGTGTGCTCTTGCTGCGGGGTCACTGGGTGATGAGCTGTCCATACCGAGCCACTTTCTGGAATGTACCATCCTCTGGTCCGGTGCCATTCCTGTCGCCCAGAGCTCCACCAGCGCAGGGGGCGCCACCGTTACCCACAACCAACGCACTCTTGACACCAACCCGCTGGTACCCCATTCCATGACAGGGGGCCGCGGAGCTTTAGCGTTCGAGGACTGGCAGGTCCCTGCATTCAGGGGACGGTGGATGGACAAGTTTTCGATGGTGCTTGATACTGGGGTGAAATATTCCACGCGCTGTGAGCTCTTTCCGCATCTCCCAGTGAGTAACAACACGATCCTCCTCGTGGACTCTCGAGATTGCCTGAGTCACTGCCATTGACTGAACGAACACTGGAATTTGAGTGGCATTTCCGGATGGGACTGAACTTGACTGTGCACATCTGTTGGGGGGAGCATATGTGGTGCTCTCCTCCATTCCACTGGCTGAACTGAAACATCTGAGGGCAGCTCTGAAACCTGGTTCTCCATCCTCCCGCGGTGGGTATGCCCTGTTCCTGATCCAACCTCCACCCATTCACCAATTGACCCAGTACCTTGTACACTGTACATATGATCGCACATGTGATTTGGTTTATCAAAATGCATTCATCCAAATTTAGTCAGGAGTTCATCTTGCATTAGGATTATATATGTGTTATGTCTACCGGCGTTGCCTCGCATGCGTGCCTTGTCCCTGAGCAGCAGAAATGGTATGAATTGTTTACTTTCGCTGAGCCACAAATCACATTGACTATTGATGCGCGTCTTCATACTAAAGATCTAGGCCCCATGGTAAAGCGG